>NC_035447.2:76296044-76621044 GCF_002127325.2 Helianthus annuus | reverse complement strand
TTAGTAATTTTTGTGACCCTTTAAAGTGTGGTTGATTCTTTAAAAACATGATTTTTAAAGAAGATGGTTCTTTACAACTTATAATCACATTTTCTAAAAATGTTTCTTCTTGGATTTCTCTTGTTACATAAGTGCTTCAACACTTGTTTAACCACCAAAAACATGATTGATTTCTTTAAGAACCAAGATTTAGTAAAACTTGTATTTTTAACTTGGTTTCTTGAAAAATCATTCTTGAAATATTAGATTTACAAGACTTACAACTTACTTTAATCATCATTTTACAATAAAACAATATATTCTTTTAAGTTCATGTTTTTCATGAGGATGATCTATGAATCTTTAACACTTTCATCCTCTCATCTTGCTAGACTATGTTTTTAATCATGATCTAGCAAGATCATATGATGATCTACATCATTTTCATAAGCAATCAATCATCAAGTATCACAACAACACTAAACAACATGATTTCTTTATGATTTCTTATAATTTTAAGCTTATGTTCATGTTTCATCTTCTTATTTCTTAGTGTTCTTCATGATAATCAACATGTATCATCTTTTAACCACTTAAACAAGATGTAAAATGGAAAGATTAGTGTTCTTACTACTAGCTCAAGGCTAGGGATGATTAAGAGGAGAAATGAAGTGGATAAAAGCAAATGGTGAAGGTCCTTTAGCTTCCGAAAGCTCCAAGCTTCTTTATACGGCTTCTAACACCTTAATATCACTTGGGAATGGATGGAATGGAAGTGAAAGATGGTGGTGGTGGGGTACTTGATCTCGGCCATGAGGTGAAGGGAGGAGAAGGAGAGAAGTATGTTGGTATGATGAATGAGAAAATGAA
Source organism: Helianthus annuus (assembly GCF_002127325.2). Taxonomy (NCBI): domain Eukaryota; kingdom Viridiplantae; phylum Streptophyta; class Magnoliopsida; order Asterales; family Asteraceae; genus Helianthus; species Helianthus annuus. The sequence goes on along the minus strand of NC_035447.2, from coordinate 76,620,195 downwards.
AGTTATAAGCTAGTGGTTGATCTTATAATCCAACATCTCTAATTTCTCCAATGGTTTATATGTTTAAGAAAGTGAAAACATGATCTAGTATTTTAATCAAATAAAATCCCATTGTGGGTCCCTTGTTGGGGCCGTAGGTATGGGGGGTATAGGTGTAGGTGATAACTAAGTTAGATTGTTATGGTTAGAATCCAAGATTATAGCTAGGGATTTAGTTAGTTGATATTTATATAGTGTGTTATGATGTTCGGGATCATAACTAGCTTGGTAATGCTAAAACAGTACTTCTAATGAAAATTTGGTGTTTCGGGTAGTGTCCAGTTGTTCGGTTGGTTACCGGTTCGTTAAGGTGCTAAACTATGCAGTTTAGTGTGCTTTATGTTCCCTTTTGTGACAGTTTCGATTCCCGACACTTAGGAAAGTATTCAGGACCATTTAACCATAATTCTGCATGATATTAGCGTGTTTAAATGCTGAATTTGCGGATTTTCTGCAGAATTCTGCAGTTTATGTGAGTTTTAAACACTTTCCGGCACTTAAACTATCACTAGGAAGGCAGTTTTGTGATCCTTACTTTCCTACATACTATACTAGTGTAACACTTGGTTTCTTGCTCATTCTGTGTCTCAATACAATGTCTGTCTATCTACGGAACTCCGTCAGCATTTTTCTGATTTGTCTGATAACTGTGCTGCCGATGTTTCGTGTATCATGTGAATCATCAAAGTTCCCATGCAATAATGATATATCATTTGCAATATTTGATGCACATGTATGTATATGGCAATAATCAGATGGTAGTTCAAGTAATTAATTGTAATTCAGCGCAGTCATTAAGCACTAATCATTATTTAATAATTGCACGGATACCCGGAATTTTGACAGTTGACACATTCTCCCCCTGTTAAGAAAATTTCGTCCTCGAAATTTATACTACATTAACTCCTTAGGGTTACGTTATACGTGCATGGATATGAATAATACCAAAGTGCTTTAACCACGAAACGGAATCAAAACTTATTTGAATCAGATAAATCCAAGGGCACATGGCAGCAATAAGAACCCAATGGTTAGAAGGTATGTGTTCCAAAATTTGATGTCAAAGGACACGAGACGTATAGATGTATAATCTAGTGTAACTTATTCCACAGGGGTTCAATAAAAGAGGAGTTTCGACCAATAGAATTCCAAACGTTCGTTCACAATATGCAAATAAGTTCTACAAACAATAACATCCGCTAGATGGATTCAGAATCAACATGCTCAAATGTAATAATGACATGAAAATGACACGTCAACTTTCGAACAAATGAATGAATAAAATTAATGTGTTGACGTTATTGGATCGCGAGAATACACCGAAAGGAAATACAACCGAAACTGGTGTATCGTTGTCTCAATACGTAGTTGCATTAAGAATGTTTAAATGGCAAGTCAGTATGTAGTTTCGTGTGAAACGGGTGACCATGATTAGCACAAGCTACAAGTTTGTACCGACACCACAAGGTGTCGTAATGACATAATTCAATAATTGCGGTGACCGAACAAGTTCACCGTGTTTGAATTCAAATGAAAGTGAAATGAAGCAAACCTGAAATTTTGATTCAAATGGCATCGTAGGATTTCTCAATTGATTATAGAACACCAAAGGACTATTGTTTTCGATCAAGGATGAAAAATAATGAATAGTGTAAGGCATTCGATCGATAATGAAAGAACCGTTAGAGGGGTATACTGAAATATAAAATGAATTTATGTACCATTGTCTTAACACACGATTGTGTTAAGGCTGCTTTAATCGTGATAAAACAAAACGGATTTAGAGCAAGTTAATAAATAAACAATTAAATCCGTGTATGAGATGCGTAAACAAGATTAGCGCAAGCTTCAATTTAGTGAAAACATCACCATAAGGTGTCGAATTCAACAGGCGACTTAATAGAGCCGTAGACCAAGCAAGTCTACTACGAATCGGGACAAAAGAAACACTTGCAAAGATGAATTTGAATATGATGCCCTCAATACATCATATGATGTCTTGAATTGAATATACGAAATGGACAAGTTCAAGCAATTGAACTTGGTTTTAGTGCAATCTGACAACAAACGTATGTATCGACAAAGGAATTTTGGCATAGCTACAAAGATAAACCATGTATGTAATTTAAAGAAAAGAAGTTTCAAGAAAGTGTGTTGACTTGATAACAAAGGAGCCAAAAATTAATGAATCAAATCAATAATGTAGGTTGTCCAAATCACAAATCAATAATTAGATTTAGCAAAATAATATTTGAACTTTGATGTAGCACTTATTCGAAATGAAACCACATTCCTAATAAATGGTGCATGCGTAACATATGAATTTCCAAGTAATGAATCAATGAGTATTCGCTATAATGAAGAAATGATCAAGTATCGAGACAAAGGAGTGTTTGCTTTTATGAGGAAGATTGTCGTGATGCAACTACAATTAGGAGGAGTATTGATGCAAAAATCTACTCGCTAGAAGCAAAAGTGGAAATTTCAATATAAGAAATTTGAGTACTTTATTTGTTCGGCTAACTGAAATAGCATATACATCAGAATAAAGGGGGTTTGCTTGTGTTAACAGACGTGGTTCCTAAGTGATAATCTTTTATGAGTTTTGACCTAAGTTCCTGAAGGTCCTAAGTACATGTTTTCTAGGTTCTCAAAGTTTCGTATTCAGTGTAAAACTGTTTTGTGCATCGTGTAGAAAACACAATATTAGCATATGTTTAAAACAAGTTGTTGACTCACTGTACTTTGGTATACTTTCTTCCTAAATTCGCTGCTGGCGATAGCCTGATCAAAGACCGATCTTGGGATAGTAGTTGGATCCTTGCAGCTGGTCGAATTAAATCATCAATCCTCGGCAAGGGATACCGATTCTTGATGGTTAACTTGTTTAATTCCCGGTATTTAATGCTCATACGCAAACTACCATCCTTCTTCTTGGCAAACAGAACTGGAGCTTCCTAAGGCGATAAGCTTGGTCTAACAACTCCTGGAGCTGTGCTGACAACTCTCGCATCTCAGAAGGTGCAAGTCGATATAGTGCCTTGGCTACAGGCGCGGCGCCTGGAACCAAGTCAATGCGGAACTCGACTTGTCGTTGGGGCAGTAATCCTGGAAAGTCTTCGAGGAAGACTTTAGGATATTTACTTACCACAATGATACCTTCGAGCTTTGGTTTTCCGGCTTCTTTGTCCACGACATGAGCCATGAAGGCGACACATTCGTTACGCAAAACTTCTATGCCTTCAAACAACTAATAATCCAAAGAGGCGTATCATGCTTCTCCCCACGAATCACGATCGTCTCTTCATTCGTCATCGGGATGCGGATAATCTTCTCATGACAAACGATCTCAGCTTGATTACTCGACAACCAATCCATTCCAACCACTATGTTGAAGCTTCCCAACACAACTGGCAGAAGATCTATCACAAACTCACGTTCTCCAAGCTCTATAACGCAGTCTCTAATCACTTCTTCTACTTCTACTAGCTTCCCATTAGCTGGCTCTATCGAGTACAGGATATCTAACTTACATGCAACTAACCCAAGTATATACTTAAACTCTAGGGATACGAAGCTATAGTCGGCACTAGTATCAAATAACACAGATGCAAAGTGTAGGTTGATAGGGAACGTACCAGTAACCACGTCTGGATCCTGGCATGCTCCACGAGCTGCGATGTCGAACACTATTCCATGAGCTGGGTTCTTTTTCAGGCAATCTTTCCTGAAGTGCCCCACGTCCCCACATCTGTAGCAACCTGGAATTCTACCATTATTGTTTCCGTCTTGGTTGTCGTCATCATTTACTCCTTGTCGGGGATCCTTCGCCCAACAGGCATCCTTGCTGTGTCCTTCTTTTCCGCACCTACCGCACTTAGGCCTCAGACATCGACCTTCATGGTGAAACTTGCACTCATCACATCTTGGCTTAGTCCCCAAGTATATCTTACCATCGGCTTAATTGTTTTTAGGGCAATACTTCCTGAAATGCCCCACATCACTGCAGTTAAAAAACCCTTGTCCACGTCCTTGATCGTCGCCATTTCTGCCTTGATAGTTGTTGTTGTCGTTGTTTCCTCTGAGATTTCCGCTACCATCTTGACCTCCATTTCCACGTTCAGTACCTTGCCTACACGTCTCCTTGACATGCCCCACTTTGCCACAGTTAGCACAATTTCCATATCTACATCACCCGATATGATAACGTCGACAATTTTCGTACTTAGGTAGGATACCCATGTACTCTTTTCCCTTTTTGGCCTTGTTTTTGTTATTCACCCGAGTACCTTTTTTGGAAATCGGTGAGCTTCTTTTTGTTCTTTCCAGATGACTCCACCTGAGTTTCCTTCTTCTCGCCAGGGGTCGAAAGTTTTTCCAATCTAAGTGCTTCCTTAGTGAGCGCCACACTCAAGTTACTCGCATCGATAGTTGTTGGAGGCGTTGATGCCGTCATCAAGCTCAGAATCTGAGGCGCCAATCCCCAGATGAATCATCCTATCCTCTTAAACTCTGGTTCCACCAGATATGGAACGACTCATGACAATTCGTGAAGTTTCTGCACATAATCCACCACCTTTGGACCTTCCATCTTCAGGTTCCAGAATTCAATTTCCAGCTTCTGGATCTCCATCTGAGAAGAATACTCCTTACGCATCATTTCTTTCAACTCATCCCATGTCAAAGCATACGCAGCAGCCTCGCCCATTGTCTGAACCCGAAGGTTCCATTGTGACAGAGCATCATCTTGAAACAATCCAGAAACGTATGTGACTTGTTGCTCTGGCGTACATTCGCTCATTCGCAAAATAGAATCCATATTCTCGACCCATCTCACAAAAGCTACGGCACCCCCAGTTCCGTCGAAGTACAGAGGCTTGCAGTCCAAAAACTGTTGTAGGTACAGCCTGTACCCAAGCAACATCATCACAGAAGGCATTAGCAAAGCACATTCGGAAATGTCTAAACGTATTATAATGTGTCTTAGGTGACATAAACATTACCGTTAGGTGGGTTATTTCCTGAGGTACTTCCGCTGTGTCGTAGCGAAGAACCTCACACCGAGCAATGGCCTGTGAGATGTGCGCTTGTAATTCTGCCTTGGTCAGCCGAATGATCTCTTGAGGAGGCATCTTTTAAGAAGGAGATCGGATTGGTCAGGTCTTATTTGTTCAGGGAATGTATACATTTGTTTTGAGGTCGTATATACATACACATAATAAATCATCATATCAAATAATCGAGCAACAGCACAATCATAACATAAACAAGTAAATGAGAATATGTTTAATGAGAACATAACAAATAAGCACGTTGTTGATTTACATGTTTAATGAGAACATGACGATAGGGCTTTCATTAATCAGCGACCATAAAGTATTGTTACATGTTTTACAAAGTGTATCATATCAAAAGGGGACACAGGGTCACACTACCCTTGTCCAACAAGTCTACCAATCTACAAAAGTCTTACAATCAAAAGGTGGTCTCCAAAAGGCTTCACAAGCTCAGTGCAATAGTGGTACCCTCATCAAAGGTAATGCATCTGCATAAAACCAAAACCTACTGTACTGATGGCGGAGGAGGAGGAGGGAGGAAAATCAAACTGAGAACATGTGCGAGCTCCTCCTCGAGCTTGTGCACATGACGAAGCAAGTAACGGATCTTCTGCTCGACCGTAAGAAATCGACCATCAAACTCTGGAAATGGAGTAAGAGGAGCAGGTGGACATGCGAAAGGAGGCGGTGATGAACGTGGGGGAACAAAAGTAGACTGACAAGGACACGGTAAAGGACGCGGTATCGACTCAAGCTCCAAGACTCTGCGACTAATAGCTTCAAATCGAAGCTGAAGTGAATAAAGTAACTCATCCTGTGTATAGCCAACAAAATGCGAGGGATGGTAGGGGTCTGAGGTCGGCATGGAATACGGCGGAGACCCTCGGAATGGCTCATCAGTTGGTGAAGAGGTAAAAGGAGCAAAAGGTGCAGACTGGGGAATGTGTGGAAAAGCTGCTGAAACATGAGCGTCATGATGTCACACCCTGATATTTTCACTTATTACCGGTGGGCCCGGTGGGCAGTATCGTGACGTAGTTGATATCATCATAGTCAAATAACCACAGTTTAATGTAGAGTGGAAGTCTAAAAGTAATTATACAAACCGAGTTGAAAGTAAAATAAAATATATACAACAGATTGTGGATGGATCCACAGGCGGATCTAAAACAAAAGAAATATTGTTCAACAGATTTTAAGTATCAAAAGCTTGCAAGACTCTTTATTTAATACTCAGGAGTTCCAGCCCATTATGCTTAGTACCTACACTTAACCTTTTTGGGAAAATACGTCAGTTTACACTGGTAAATACAATTAACTGACTCTTTTTGAAAATATTTAAGAAAATTTATTTAAATGCACAAGGCACAAATATTCTTTTATAACTTAGGACAATTATTTAAAAATAATCTTGTATACCGATTTATATGTTTGTCGTACGTTCAGGATCCGGGATAGAAGCCGGAACAAGATTAATAGACACACCACATAATATAAACCCACGGTGAGTTATTCTCAACAGGCGGGTATATATTTTTACATACGCACAGTCAGGTGTATGCCTACACCTCGTGCTTAAGTCGTGGTCGTTTCAATGAATGAGCCGAGGATATCCAGGACATGGTCATTAACCCCCTATAGGCTTAGATCAAACAAAACATATTAAACGGATTATCTCAATGATTTAACCACTAATCGATTAAAGATTCAATACCCGACCAAGCGGTATTATTAAATACCGTATCCCAAGCCCGTATAACAGAAAATAAGTTAAAAGTATTTACCTGAGCTAAAATATAATTTTATTCCCAGCCGTATATCAAATCAGCAAGTACGGTAGCTTTTACTGGGCTCCTAAATCTAGAACGAAGGTTTTAATAACCTATTAGATTCCTAACGGGTCTTATTTAAGCTTAAACTTAGACCGGTTAGTTTTAAAGAAAGGTCTTCGGTTCAAAACGCAAGGTTAAGCGAAAACCGAATTAGAATGTGGTTTAGACCCAACAAGTATGAAAACTTGTATAAAATGGGTAAACTAAACACATTTTGGATTTTGAAGTAAAAATTATAAGGTTTGACCCGTTTCGGTTAATTTATGTAAACTAGTTACATAAACCGTACCGAGCGCGAATATGCATAACGGGTAACCAAATGAGTCATGTACAAGTTCCACGTTAGTATGCTTTAAATACGATATGACATCAGTAGGATATCTTCCATTATGCCCCAAAACGAATTTAAAACCAATTTAAGCCCCGTAAGGGTATTTCGGTCATTTTAGAGTTTATTAAAGAGGTTAAATAGTAATCTGAGGTTCTGGTCTAAAATAATCAGTAAAAATATTTATTTTAATAAGTTATATCAGTAAGATATCATACATATGTAAAATTTATCATTTATGGCCAAACTATGCACCGTAGGGGCATTTTGGTCATTTCACATATGCTTTATGGGTCAAATTTGGAAATCTGAGTTCAAGACTTAAACTTACTATTAAAGTATAAAAATTTTATCCATAACATCAGTAGGTAACAAGTCCTAGGTCCCTAATATGGTTTTAAACCATACTATGCGCCTAAATCGCATAAAAGTCGGAATTTGACGATAATCGGGTTGAAAAAGGAAATCTGAGTTTTTGATCAGTCTCGACTACTTAAAATATTTTATTTAACATATGATATCAGTAGAAAAGGTTTGGCATGCAAATGATGCCTAAAACTCATTTAACTACAAGGGCTTTATCGTCAATTACCGAATTCATGCTAGAACACTATGTTACGGTCAGTATAAAATTTGACAAAATTTCTAAAAATCCCAAAATATTATATTATCACATTGGGTAGAAATTTTGGTGCCAAAAAATGGGTTTAAATAGGATTTATGTTAAAAATGCCACTTAATTAATAAAAAGCTTTCATTTTACGATATCGAGCATAACTCTCATTTCAGACAATAAACTGATGTCAAATTTTTAGGACATACTTAAATATTAGTAATAAAGGTTTTTGTCCTCTTACATTTTCAAAAATCTCGTTTTAATGGTAAAAGGGCATAATGGTCCATATTTAAGCATTTAACGGAAATATGCAAATGAATCGGAATATTAAGGAACCATGTAGCATATCCTCAGAGGGTTTTAATAACATATAATGTGGCCCCAAAGGAACCCTAAGGCATATCTAAACTAAGCTAAATCGGGTCAGAACTGAAAGTCAAAGCAAAAGTCTACTTTTGCGACTTTCGGTTGCGAACCGAGCCTAAACTCAGAATCGTCGGGTTAAACATGCTTAAACATGTTCTTATATTATTTACCAAGTTGTTTAAGTGTTAAAACATGTTCCATAACCTCTGCATTAACCCGTTGGACTTTTTATTAATAAGTTTGACCCGACAATTGACCAAGTAAATGTGATAATTAGGAGGTGCCCTTTTAAGGGTTTATTACCTACATAATTACCAACACATAGCCACTTTCAATTTGAATAATGGCTGGACCATTAGTGATTAATCACAAAGTCAGAGCTTAATTACGATAACGTTGACTTTCGGTCATTAAGCTAATAAAACTTAAACTTAGGAAGCTAAGAACACTTACTAGAGTCCTTAGCACGAATTTAGAATAGAAGAAAGCTTCCTTTAGCTCCAGGAGGCTTCAGAGAATGAGCTTTGAAGTAAAATTTCAAATGTGCAAATGAACTCAAGAACTACAAGACCCTTATATAGGAAATTTGATGCTTCAAGATCAATCCATTTGTCCCTATGTTATTACCAGATGTTCACAGGTGTCCCTAGGGCAGTAAAAACCATTTACAAGCCCCTGGTATTGCTCAGAACTCATGTAAGGGCGGGGGACAGGCTGCAACATGTAGCTGTCCAAAAATTCTGTCGCTGGCACTCTTACGCGGCCCGCGTAAGAATTGGACTTGGCCTACGCGGCCCGCGACAATGGGGAGAATCGGTTAAAAGTTTGCAAGTTTTGCATTTTTGGTCCCTTGTCCAATTTAAGTTTATTTAACTTCCATTTATTGCACTTATGACCCCCATGGTTAACTTTTAAGGGCCTTGGGTCACATATTAACTCCGTTAAGCTCCCGGTTAGTTATGAGATCACCCGAAAAGTCTTGTTTTCATCGAAACTCCATGAGATTACTATCCAATATTCTTGAGAGCAAAATATACAATTATTACAATGTTTTTGGGATCGTTAAAAGGTCACTCAGAGGTATCATTTAACATGTTGACACTTTTAACCCCTATGCTTCGTAAAATTCTCATTTCAAGCACAAACGACTTTTTATGTTCGATAATTTATTCGTTAAAGTATACGAACGTCGTGTGAGGTCAATCAGAGGCACAAGAATGACATGTTTACACTTTGGATCCTTTTACTTACATATTTACATTGTTTGACAATTTTAGTCCCTCGGAATCAATTCCTTACACGTTTAAAATCCATGACACGTGTCTTTATTATATTGGACATGATTTTGCGAGGTGTTATATCCTCACCCCCTTATAAGAAATCTCGACCTTGAGATTTACTGAAATAAATGAGGGTACTTCTGTTTCATCGTGGATTGAACCTCCCACGTATACTCTGGGCCTCGACGGGCATCCCATTTAACCTTCACAATCGGCACATGCTTTCTTCAAAGTTTCTTAACCTGTCGATCCTCAATCGACAAAGGTTTTTCAACGAACTTCAAGCTCTCATCTATCTGCACGTCCTTATGCGACATTGCTAGCGACTCATCGGCTAAACATTTCTTCAGATTGCAGATGTGGAAAACATTATGAATTCCACTAAGCTCTTCTGGCAGATTTAACTTGTAAGCTATAGTTCTGACACATTCAATGATCTCGAATGGTCCTATGTATCTTGGGCTCAGCTTGCCCTTTTTGCCAAAATGCATCACCCCTTTCCAGGGTGATACCTTTAGCAGCACTTTATCACCAACTTCAAACTTTAAAGGTTTACGCCTCGTATCTGCATAGCTTTTCTGTCTATCCCTTGCAGCTTTCAGACAATCTCGGATCTGAACAATCTTGTCCGCCGTCTCCAGGACTATATCAGGTCCTTATAGTTGGGTTTCCCCAACTTCCGCCCAACAAACTGGCGTTCTACACTTTCTTCCATACAAGGCCTCAAAAGGCGCGGCTTGGATACTCGAGTGATAGCTATTATTGTATGAAAATTCGACCAAAGGAAGATGGTCATCCCAACTTCCACCCAAGTCTATAACACAGGCTCGTAGCATATCCTCAAGCGTTTAAATTGTGCGCTCGCTTTGTCCATCCGTCTGAGGATGATAAGTAGTGCTGAAGTTCAAACGAGTGCCTAAAGATTGCTGAAAGCTTTTCCAAAAGTGAGACGTGTATCTAGTATCCCTATCAGATATAATAGATACTAGCACTCCGTAGAGAGATACAATCTCATCCACGTACAGTTGAGCTAGCTTATCAGAGTTATGTGTTTCTTTAATAGGCAAGAAGTGAGCTGACTTGGTTAGTCTGTCTACTATAACCCAAATTGTGTCATTCTGACGCTTCATCCTTGGTAACTTAGTAATAAAATCCATAGTTACCATTTCCCACTTCCAAGTGGGCAGTTCAGGCTGTTGAAGCAAACCTGACGGCTTTTGATGCTCGGCTTTAACTTGCGCGCATGCAAGACATTTAGCCACATAAGTGGCTATAGATTTCTTCAAACTTATCCATCAATAATTTGCCTTTAAATCCTGGTACAACTTATCACTGCCAGGATGAACTGAATATTTTGAACTATAAGCTTCTTGGAGAATCACATCTCGAAGCCCTCCATGGATTGGAACCCAAATTCGACCATTCAATCTTAGGATTCCATCCTTGCCACATGACAATTGATCAGCAGTCACACCTGTAACAATACGGATACTGACTATCGAAAGATTAACAGGACCATTGTGACACCCTAGGCAATCCCACATCGGCCATGGCCAGGAGAGATCCTCAGTTCTTAAGGAATGCCCTGCCTCTTAAATCACCAACGCGTTTTGGGCTTAGTTGGTTGTGGAGCACATGAAAACTTCACAATTAAGTGTGCTCAGGTGGAAGTAGTACCAGGATGGGTGACCTCCTGGGAAGTCTCCTTAGGAGCAACCAAAAACAAATCCGTGAGTTCCTGAATGGGCAACCCATCGGGGGCAGAGCGGACAATATTGGTGATAAGAGGGGCAGGATGTTACAAGTTGTATCAGAGCCACTCCTGTGCCATTCGGGATGATGGGGCAAACCTCATCGAGGACGATGAGTCCATAAGGGGGGTGATTGTAACAATACGGATACTGACTATCGAAAGATTAACAGGACCATTGTGACACCCTAGGCAATCCCACATCAGCCGTGGCCCGGAGAGATCCTCGGTTCTTAAGGATTGCCCTGCCTCTTAAATCACCAACGCGTTTTGGGCTTAGTTGGCTGTGGAGCACATGAAAAATTCACAGTTAAGCGTGCTCAGGTGGAAGTAGTACTAGGATGGGTGACCTCCTGGGAAGTCTCCACAGGAGCAACCAAAAACAAATCCGTGAGTTCCTGAATGGGCAACCCATCGGGGGCAGAGCGGACAATATTGGTGATGAGAGGGGCAGGATGTTACAACACCTAACTTCTCATTCGGAAAGTTAGCTTCCAAAACTGCTTCCTTCTGAGCGGTTAACAACTTTTCATTCAAGTTGTTCTTCAGTTCAATGCTTTTGGCATTGATTCTAATAGGTTTAACCCTTTCCTTCCTGCTCAAGGCATTAGCTACAACATTCGCTTTGCCTAGATGATATCGAATTTTGCAATCATAGTCATTTAATGTCTCCATCCACCGTCGCTGCCTCATGTTAAGATCCTTTTGGTTAAACAGATGCTGAAGGCTCTTATGATCAGAATAGATTATACACTTTGTTCCATAAAGATAATGCCTCCAAAGCTTTAGTGCAAATACAACGGCACCCAATTCCAAATCATGGGTGGTGTAATTCTTTTCATGCACCTTTAATTGACGTGAGGCATAGGCAATAACCTTTTCTTTCGGCATAAGCACACAACCCATGCCTGTGTGCGATGCATCGCAGTACACAACAAACTCTTCAATCCCCTCTTGCAATGTTAATACAAGAGCTTTGCTCAACTTTTGCTTAAGAATCTCAAAAGATTCTTGTTGCTTGGGACCCCAATCAAACTTTATATTCTTGCGAGTCAACGAAGTTAGAGGTGCAGCAATCCTTGAAAAGTTTTCGATGAAACGCCTGTAGTATCCTGCTAGACCCAAGAAGCTGCGAATCTCTGTAGGAGTCTTTGGCGCTTGCCAATTCATAATTGCTTCAATCTTAGCGGGATCCACCTGGATACCACGCTCGCTTACCACATGTCCAAAAAATTGGACTTCACGAAGCCAAAACTCACATTTCGAAAACTTGGCGTAGCGCTTCTGTTACTGCAGAAGTTTAAGGATACACCGGAGATGACTTTCATGATCGGCTTGATTCTTTGAATAAATGAGTATGTCATCGATAAAGACAATGACAAACTTGTCTAGATACGGCTTGCAAACGCGATTCATGAGGTCCATGAATGCTGCAGGTGCATTAGTGAGCCCGAAAGGCATCACTAAGAACTCATAGTAACCATAGTGTGTTCTGAATACGGTCTTGTGCACATCTTCATCTCTGTCCTTCAACTGGTGATAACCTGACCTTATATCGATCTTTGAAAAGTAGCTTGCTCCTTGAAGCTGATCGAACAAATCGTCGATCCTGGGCAATGGATATCTGTTCTTGATTGTAACCTTATTCAGCTCGAGATAATCAATGCATAAACGCATTGATCCATCCTTTTTCTTTACAAACAGAATCGGCGCTCCCCAAGGGGACGAGCTAGGTCGAATAAAACCCTTTGCCAACAAATCGTCTAATTGTGTTCTCAATTCTTTCATCTCAGTAGGGGCCAACCGATAAGGTGCTCTTGCAACTGGTGCTGCTCCAGGAATAATATCGATTTTGAACTCCACTTGCCTATCTGGAGGTAAACCAGGTAGTTCTTTAGGGAATACGTCTGGATATTCAGAAATAACAGGGATGTCTTCAATCTTGGGCTTTGGTTCATCAATGGTTACCTGTGCCATGTAAATGACACAACCTTTCTTCAAACACCTTGATGCTTTAAGCATAGACACTTGCTTAGGCAATCCGTATTGCGTATCGCCCTGAATTGTTAATGGCTCACCATAGGGAGTCTTGATAACCACTTGCTTCTTATCACATACAATTTGGGCTTGGTTGTGAGACAACCAATCCATGCCTATCACTATATCGAATCCTGCCAATTTCAACGGAAGCAAGGACAACGGAAAAGAGTGATTCCTAATGGATATAAAACATCCATCTAATATGGTTGAAGCAGTCTCTATGTACCATCGGCCAATTCTACATCATACTTAATACTTAGAGTTTTAACAGGCAGATTTAATAACTTACAAAATTTATTGTCTACAAAGGACTTATCTACACCTGAATCAAACAACACTCTAGCATAAACATCTTGATAAGGAAAGTACCTGTTATAACTTTGTCATTTTGAATGGCCTCATGAGCATTCATTTGAAAGACCCGAGCATTGGTCTTTTTAGCCTCTTCAGGCTTCTTTGCAAACTGTGGGCAGTTGGTCTTGATATGCCCTTTCTCGTTACAATTGTAACAAGTTGCACCTTTCATTTTCTTGCAATCTAATGTTTTATGCTCGCTTGATTTGTAGATCCCACAAGCTCTAGGCTGCGATTGAGACTTTGATTCGAACCTGCACTTCCCTACATGGCGCTTCTGGCAGGTCTTACACTTGGGCTTCTCACCTGATTGATGATTATCCTTTTTAAACCCCGAACTCTTTTTGTGATCTGAGTTCCTTTTCCTTTTCTTGTCGGAGCGATGAGAACTTTCATCCTTTTGTTTCCTCTTTCCTTCCTCCGAAGCTTTAACCGACTTGTTTCGGATCGCATCAAGCGTAAGAGATAGAGACAAATCTACCACTGACCTGTACGTGGTAGGTCTAGATGCCTTCACATTACCCTTAATTTCTGGTGCTAGACCTCTAATAAAGCGTGCAATGCGTTTCGGTTCTGGTGTGACCAAGTACGGAACCAGTCTGGACATGGTATTGAAGCTTGTAACATTGGCTTGACAATCCAAGTTCTTCATAACCAATGTCAAGAAGTCAGTCTCAATCTTCTCAACTTCATGTTGGGGACAGAAATTTTCTTTGATTAGAGCAACAAACTGATCCCAGGTCAAGTGATACAACGGGATCTTCCCTGTAGCTTGGATTAGCGACCTCCACCAAGCTAGAGCTTCGCCTTTAAACGATTGTGACACAAACTTCACAATATCCTTATCAGCACAACCACTAATATCAACCATGGTATCCATCTCATCGAGCCAGGTCATACAATCAATGGCTCCCTTCTCTTCTGTGAAATCCCTCGGCTTACAAGAGACAATGTATTTATAAGAACAGGTTTTGACACGAGGCTCTTGGTTAAGCACAACCTGTCTAGACAGGACACTCCTCAGATTTAATGAATGATGAGAATTGCTCTTGTGAGATGTATGAGTCTTGGAGGGTGGTTTTGTATGAGGTACAGACTGAGTTCTGGCGCGAGTACCACTTGATTCATTAAACTGTCTATCAAGAGCTCGAGTAACGGCATTATCTATTAATGCTTGCAGTTCCACACCAGCTACGTTAACTCTGGTGGTATCATTGTTCTCCCTCGGGTGACTGTTAACCTCATCTGATTCAGCCATGTAGCTTGATTTCTACATAAAAATGACGAGAATGATTTATTCAGAAGTCTTGGATGGAATTGTCATTTATGGCAATTCATTAACCATGGTAACTATAAACCATATCAGTTAATTTGGTAATTTAATGTATTAAAATTTTTATTTTAATTTATCCTAGTTATAAACTATTATGGATAATAGGGTGGCATACAAAAGGCCTAGTCACAAGGACAGTTTTATTTCATAAGCCATGATTTTATAGAATCAAGGCAATTAGGTTTGAACATAGTTCATTACCTTTCTTGACAGGGACTCATAGACTACAACTGTCTTTTGTCTTATTTGACAATTATTATGGCCCGTAGGCACTACATCACTAATGGATGTAGTTTATTAGGAAAGAATAAGGAATTGGAAAAATCCAATATAAGGATGACAAGTGTGATTTATCGAATCACTGTTGTCAGGAGTGCTAACATATTTTCAGATGTTAACAAAGATTTATTTCTTAAAAAGGAGTCACCATCATGGCTCCGTCTTAAAATGACACATGGGCTAAGTTTTACCTTTAAGATTTTGTTTAATGGCGGATCAACAATAAATTGGAATGGTATTTTGATTTATTTCATATATTATATTCATATATATATATATATATATATATATATATAATCACAAATGAAATTTTAAAAATAAAACATTCCTTAAATTGAAAGAAGTACATAGATGCCCTAAACGGGACTTTTAAAGAAACAACTTGTCCACATAGGGACTAAAAGAAGAAGAAAAGTCCTCACAGGGACTGAATACATAAGTAAATGTCCACGCAGGGACTTGATTGAAATTACAAAACAAATAAATAATGAATTTCCATAATCCCTTTTCTTCTTCCCCTTTATTAAGTTTGCCAAACCCTTCAGTAACCCACGGCGGCTCCTACGCCCCTCTTCAACCTGTTGCTCCACCTCGTGCAACCGCTGGAGGATTTCTTGTTGCTGCGGTGGTTGGATCTGCGGTGGTTGCGGCTGCTGCTGCGGCTGAGGTTGAGGAGGTGGCCGGTATTGATACCCATATGCTGGGTACCCAGTTGGGTACACAGCTTGAAAGGGTCCTTCTGGGTGAAGAGCATTGTAGTTCGCTGCCTCGAGGTACGGGTCTACATCAGGGGCATTATAGTAGTTGTAACCCGTGTAAGTTGGCTGCTCAAACGGGTTATACGTTGTTGCACCGGCGTAAGAAGGAATTGGGTTATCATAACCCATGTGCGGTGGTGGTGGTGTGACTGGTGGAGAGTCGACTTCAGAAACTGGGTTTGAAGGCCCACCCATTTACGAGTCTTCGTACAACGGCGGGTAGTGGCTGTTGCTTGAGTATTGGCGGTGCTGAAGTGGAAACCCCCTCGCACGGACATTCGTGCACCTAATCTTCTTCGCCTCGGTGGTTCTGGAGGCTGTTGTTGCTCTGGCTGTGGCTGTGGCGGTGGCGTAACCGCCTGGAAACACGAATCCTCAAAGGGATCCTGCTGCTGTTGGTGTTGTGGGTTGAAAGGGGGAGTGTACTCCCAGTTGTATGTGGCCCATCTTTCGGCAAAACTGTCTGGACCTCTGTATGGCGAACCATGAAATGATGATCCGCTGGAAATCTCGATGGGATCCGTCGGCGTCCCACTTGGTGGCATCGCGGGATTTGGATCATCGTCCATCTCCATATCCTGCATCTCAGGATAGTGATCAGCTGGCCCCAGAGGGTTTGGACCCTTTGGTTCTTGAACCTGGTTTACCGGATTGAACCGGCTTTGGAAGTATGGGTCGGGTCCTGAAAGGCATGGTGCGAACCCGAACGCTGCAGTGGTATGAATGAATGGTGCAATTCACCATGCTCCTTGTCTTGATGAGGTCCGAATGAGTGATGGTAAGACGGGGAGGAACTGAGCGAGACAGAGCGTCTCGCAGGCTCTAAGTAAGTCCTCCAATCCTCTTGGGGACTAGAGCTAAAGTTCGCCGATGGTGTTCGCCGGTGGGATGGCCCGGCTTCGTGGTCATTCCTTGTTAAAATTGGGGCTTTTCCTCGTCCACCTCTTCCTCTTACACGTGGCGGCATTTTCTTGTTCCTGCCAAAACAAACAAAGAAGCAAACAAAGGAAAACCATAAAAGAAAAAATAAATAAGATTAGAATTAATCCTAAGTCCTTTGCCTAGACTCGGAAGTCAAGGAATGTGCAACTGTGTCATTGAGATTAAACACAAAAGGCTAGTGTTTAATTCACTCAATGTTGGCTCTGATACCAACCTGTCACACCCCGATATTTCCACGTATTACCGGTGGGGAGTATAGTGACGTAGTTGATATCATCATAGTCAAATAACAACAGTTGAATACACAGCGGAAGTCTAAAAGTAACTATACAAACCGAGTTGAAAGTACAATAAAATATTATACAACGGATTGTAGATGGATCCACAGGCGGATCTAAAACAAAAGAAATATTGTTCAATAGATTTTAAGTATCAAAAGCTTGCAAGACTCTTTATGTAATACTCAAGAGTTCCAGCCCATTACGCTTAGTACCTGCACTTAACCTTTTTTGGAAAATACGTTAGTTTACACTGGTAAGTACAATTAACTGACTCTTTTTGAAAATATTTAAGAAAATTGATTTAAATGCACAAGGCACAAATATTCTTTTATAACTTGGGACAATTATTTAAAAATAATCTTGTATACCGATTTATATGTTTGTCGTACGTTCAGGATCCGGGATAGAAGTCGGAACAAGATTAATAGACACACCACATAATATAAACCCACGACGAGTTATTCTCAACAGGCGGGTATATCTTTTTACATATACACAGTCAGGTGTATGCCTACATCCCGTGCTTAAGTCATGGCCATTTCAATGAATGAGCCGAGGATATCCAGGACATGGTTATTAACCTCCCCCCCCCCCCCCAAGGCTTAGATCAAACAAAACAGATTAAACGGATTATCACAATGATTTAAACACTAATCGATAAAAGACTCAATACCCGACCAAGCGGCATTATTAAATACCGTATCCCAAGCCCGTATAACGGAAAATAAGTTAAAAGTATTTACCTGAGCTAAAATATAATTTTATTCCCAGCCGTATATCAAATCAGCAAGTACAGTAGCTTTTACTGGGCTCTTAAATCTGGAACGACGGTTTTAATAACCTATTAGATTCCTGACAGGTCTTATTTAAGCTTAAACTTAGATCGGTTAGTTTTAAAGAAAGGTTTACGGTTCAACACGCAAGATTAAGCGAAGACCAGATTAGAATGTGGTTTAGACCCAACAAGTATGAAGACTTGTATAAAATGGGTAAACTAAACACATTCTGGATTTTGAAGTAAAAATGATAAGGTTTGACCCGTTTCGGTTAATTTATGTAAACTAGTTACATAAACCGTACCAAGCGCGAATACGCATAACAGGTAACCAAATGAGTCAAGTACAAGTTCCACAAGTTAGTATGCTTTAAATATGATATGACATCAGTAGGATATCTTCCATTATGCCCAAAACGAATTTAAAACCAATTCAAGCCCCGTAAGGGTATTTCTGTTATTTTAGAGTTTATAAAATAGGTTAATTAGTAATCTGAGGTTCTGGTCTAAAATAACCAGTAAAAATATTTATTTTAATAAGTTATATCAGTAAGATATCATACATATGTAAAATTTATCATTTATGGCCAAACTATGCACCGTAGCGGCATTTTGGTCATTTCACATATGCTTTAGGGGTCAAATTTGGAAATCTGAGTTCAAGACTTAAACTTACTGTTAAAGTATAAAAATTTTATCCATAACATCAGTAGGTAACAAGTCCTAGGTGCCTAATATGGTTTTAAACCATACTATGCGCCTAAATCGCATAACAGTCAGTATTTGACGATAATCGGGTTGAAAAAGGAAATCTGAGTTTTTCATCAGTCTCGAATGCTTAAAATATTTTATTATTAGTAGAAAAAGGTTTGGCATGCAAATGATGCCTAAAACTCATTTTATTAACTAAAAGGTCTTTATCGTCAATTACCGAATTCATGCTAGAACTCTATGTTACGGTCAGTATAAAATTTAACAAAAATTTCTAAAAATCCCAAAATATTATATTATAACAGTGGGTAGAAAGTTTGGTGCCAAAAATTGGGTTTAAATAGGATTTCTGTAAAAAATGCCACTTAATTAATAAAAAGCTTTCATTTTACGATATCGAGCATAACTCTCATTTCAGACCATAGACTGATGTCAAATTTTTAGGACATACTTAAATATCAGTAATAAAGGTTTTTGTCCTCTCACATTTTCAAAAATCTCATTTTAATGGTAAAAGGGCATAATGGTCCATATTTAAGCATTTAACGGAAACATACAAATGAATCGGAATATTAAGGAACCATGTAGCATAACCTCAGAGGGTTTTCCTAACATATAATGTGGCCCCAAAAGAACCCTAAGGCATATCTAAACTAAGCTAAATCGGGTCAGAACTGAAAGTCAAAGCAAAAGTCTACTTTTGCGACTTTCGGTTGCGAACCGAGCCTAAACTCAGAATCATCGGGTTGAACATGCCTAAACATGTTCTTATATTATTTGCCAAGTTGTTTAAGTGGTAAAACATGTTCCATAACCTCTGCATTATTAGTTATGAATTATTTTCTAAAAACTAACCCGTTTGACTTTTTATTAATAAGTTTGACCCGACAATTGACCAAATAAATTTGATAATTAGGAGGTGCCCTTTTAACGGTTTATTACCAACATAATTACCAACACATAGCCACTTTCAGTTCGAATAATGGTTGGACCGTTAGTGATTAATCACAAAGTCAAAGCTTAATTACGATAACTTTGACTTTCGGTCATTAAGCTAATAAAACTTAAACTTAGGAAGCTAAGAACACTTACTATAGTCTTTAGCACGAATTTAGAACAGAAGAAAGCTTCCTTTAGCTCTAGGAGGCTTCAGAGAATGAGCTTTGAAGTAAAATTTCAAATGTGCAAATGAACTCCAGAACTACAAGACCCATATATAGGAAATTTGATGTTTCAAGATCAATCCATTTGTCCCTATGTTGTTACTAGATGTTCACAGGTGTCCCTAGGGCAGTAAAAACCATTTACAAGCCCCTAGTATTGCTCAGAACTCATGAAATGGCGATGGACAGGCTGCAACATGCAGCTGTCCAAAAATTCTGTCGCTGGCACTCTTATACAGCCCGCGTAAGAATTGGACTCGGCCTACGCGGCCCGCGACAATGGGGAGAATCGGTTAAAAGTTTGCCAGCTTTGCGTTTTTGGTCCCTGGTCCAATTTAAGTTTATTTAACTTCCATTTATTGCACTTATGACCCCCATAGTTAACTTTTAAGGGCCTTGGATCACATATTAACTCCGTTAAGCTCCCGGCTAGTTATGAGATCACCCGAAAAGTCTTGTTTTCATCGAAACTCCATGAGATTACTATCCAATATTCTTGAGAGCAAAATATACAATTATTACAATGTTTTTGGGATCTTTAAAAGGTCACTCAGAGGTATCATTTAACATGTTGACACTTTTAACCCCTATGATTCGTAAAATTCTCATTTCAAGCACAAACGACTTTCTATGTTCGAAAATTTATTCGTTAAAGAATACGAACATCGTGTGAGGTCAATCAGAGGTATAAGAATTGCATGTTGACACTTTGGGTCCTTTTTCTTACATATTTACATTGTTTGACAATTTTAGTCCCTCTGAGTCAATTCCTTACACGTTTAAAGTCCATGACACGTGTCTTTATTATATTGGACATGATTTTGCGAGGTGTTACACATGACTAGGCTGCTGGCCTGAAGTACCTTCCCCTGGACGGGGTGCAGGGATGTCCTGTAAGAAAACGATAGGTAAATCAACACGATGGACATCAGACTCCACATAATGAAAAGGAGAAACATCAGCGGGTGCAGGTGCAGGTGGAGGAATAAATGGCTCAACAACAGGAGGATCAACGGGTGCAGGAACTGGATCAGGTATGAGGGGTGCAATGTCAGGTAAGCCAAAAGGAATAGGGTCATGAGCAGGTAAAGGCTCAGGATCAGCAGGTGCAACATCGGGCTGATTGACAAGAACAAAGTCTAGCTCAAGATCGATCTCGGGATCGTGTGGAGAGGATGGTGCAGCTGACATGGCCGTATCATCATCAGAATCAGTGGCACAGCATCGTAATCCAACTGCCTGCAAGGCCAAAGGCGTCACAGACTCAAAGGAATCTAAGACAGAGTGTAAACTAGAGTCAGAGGAAATCTCCATAACAGGGATCTCATAAAGTGGAATAGCAACAACGTCCTCATCTAGCTCTCCATCACCATGGGCATCATCAGGAGGACCATCAACAAACAAATCAACGTCAACATCAATCAAATCGTCAAAAGGCCAATCCTCAGGAGGGATGACCATAGGAGCGAGGATTGGTGCCACAATACGCTCACCATTGGGATGATCGATGATAAGATGATCATGGACTGGGGTGGGAACAACAAAAGGATCCTCGGCTGGAATGCCATCAGCAAGCGGTAAGTCATCTCCAAAGTCAGGCAACGCGGACGGCTGAAAGTCGTCATCTTCGTCTGATAGCAAATCTGGGTCGCTCTCAGTATTGGACGTAAGGATCTCTGGCTCGCTCGCACCAGAGCCAATAGCCATGGGGTCATCAGTATCGGACAATCCACTCTCGGATGAAGACATAGTGTCTGTAACAAAACAATCACAACATATGCACATATATTAAACACTATCATTTAGCATGCAATCAAAGACAATGTATCATGAAATCATGTATTCTTACAAATCCTCATCATTCCTCATGAAACCTTTCTATCCTTCCTAGTCTCCCAGACTAAACCACCTAGTCTCTCAGACTAAACCACCTAGTCTCCCAGACTAAACCACCTAGTTTCCCAGACTAAATCACAAAAGTAAACCTTGAAATTGTGTTTCTTGTCTTTTCATGTGTAAAAATGTTTGTTTCCCTAGATCTGGGCGTTTTGTGTATGCAATGAAAACATGTTGTAAAAATATTTTCGTGAGAGCCCTAATGATTGTAGTCTAGACTCGAGAAGGAATCCTAGTTCGCTATAATCGAAGCTCTGATACCAAACTGTCACACCCTGACTTTTGTGGAAGCGTGATTATGTGGGACTTGCTTAATATCATTGCATTCAATTATAACAATAACTATATGATAAAACCAAAGATGATCATCCATAGATAGTTTTAAAACATTACAAGCAACCTTGTTTTAAATCCCAAAACACAGACTTCATGTTCAAAATACAATACCAGCAGGTTTTAGATTCATAAGGACTTCACAAAAGACAAAAACCAACTAGGTTTCGAGCCATGTATCTTATCCAAGATAAAATACATAACCCAAACCCTTCGACTTCGGATGACACCTTTTATTAGAGACATGACTTGTAACTTCAACACCCGCCAGATCCATACTTAGTTTCCTAAGATACATGTAGTTGAAAACGTCAACAAAAGTTGAGCGAGTTCATGTGATTTGTATGTGTGCACGAACATCCTTGAAAACATTTGTAAGTATGTATGTATGTGTTTGTAAACTGGTATGAAGCAACAAGGAACAGATCAATTAATGTGTAGCTAATACATTAACATGTGTGTAACGGCGTAGGAAAGCTCAAACCTAGCAGATTTTGTACCGGGCCTCCGGCTGTAAGACATAGTCACCTCATGGGCCAAACCCGGTCCACATGGGTGTGGGCTCGCTACACCCAAATAGATCTATCACTCATGCCCCTCAGCCCTAACATGAGGATTAATGGTCTTAGGAGTGCGCCTACCCATTCACATGATCTACTATGCAATCCTTAGCTAACCATACCAATTGTAATTGTTTGTAAACATTTTGTAACATGTACTTCACCCCCAAAGTTATAAAACAAAACAGTTAAAGGAAAAAGGGGGACATGAACTCACAGTTTTGCGTTCTTCGTAATCAGCTGTAACTCAAAGCTCCTTTGGGTGTACATGACTACCTACAACGTACTATGATCTATTAGACGAGTGGGTCGTGCCTTGGCTTGGTATTCATTAGTGTCTTTGCGTTACGTTTCATTGTGCCCTTAATATTATTCCAAATTATATAATTATTTTGGAATAATGGTTAAAATAATATATTTCAACTTGTTATTTTCCAAGTATTTATACATGTGTATCCTTCCCAAGGATGGGTGTATTTGTATTTGTATTCTTATACTTGTATATTTTTGCCATGTATCGGTGTCGTATTTCGGTGTGTATTTATACGTACAAGAATACGTATTTTCTTGTAATTGTTAAGTATTCTTATACTTTATTTTGTATTATTTTTTCTGGAATAATATTTTTAGTAAAAATACATTAATATATATATTTCCAAAATATATATTTTGAGAAACATTACTAAGGAAAATTTATTAATAATTTTCCTTTGGCAAAAATATTTATAAATCTCATACAAGTCTTAAAAATAATATATCTCCAAGTCTAACTTATAAAATATATAAACTTATTTTTTATCCAATAATATATTTCAAGTTTATTTAAGAAAATATATCTTTCATCCCAAAAATATTGTATTTCATGTTTGTTCAAGAAAATATATATTTTCTCCCAAAAATAATACATCTTCTAATAATTCCAAGAAAAATATATATTTTTACTTGTCCAAAAATAATGTACTTTCTCCTTGTCAAAAATATGATATGTTTTGTAATAATTGTAAAAATCATATTTTTGTTCTCTTGGTGTCCAAAATATTATTTACCAAAAATACACCTGTGAATAAATTTTCCGGAATATTTTATAAATTATATTCCTTTGTTCGGTTTCACCAATAAATTGGGTATTCTTTGTATATTTATTCCTTGGAATTTTGGTAATATTTTGGATTGTAATTTTTGGTATTTTGATGAGTTATATTATTTCAAGTCCTAAAATAATATAACTAATACATATAATATACAAATATTCACACACATGGTGACTTCTAAATACATATTTCCTGAATACGTATTTAGTCACTTTTATTTATAAAAACCAACCTCCAACATTTGTAATTTTTGTAACAAAAATTATGGCAAATTTTATGTAAAAATTCATGGTTTGAAATATACTTGTAACTATTTGTTTAAAAATATTTTTCTAAGTGTTTAATTTCTAAAAAATTTTTGCCAAAGTATCCCCTAAAAATGGAGGTTTCCATACCTTGAAGGTATATCATTTTCTTTTGTAAATCAACACAATCAATCAATAAACAATCTATACTTACCAATTTTGCCAAAAACAAGCATAAACAACCACTTCATGAACTTGAAAATTTATTAAAATTTGTAGTAACTTACTGTATTTAGTAAGTCTTGTTACACTTTAAAGTGTGGTTGATTCTTTAAAAACATCATTTTTAAAGAAGATGGTTCTTTACAACTTATAATCACATTTTCGAAAAATGTTTCTTCTTGGATTTCTCTTGTTACATAAGTGCTTCTACACTTGTTTAACCACCAAAAACATGGTGGATTTCTTTAAGAACCAAGATTTAGTAAAACTTGTATTTTTAACTTGGTTTCTTGAAAAATCATTCTTGAAATATTAGATTTACAAGACTTACAACTCACTTTAATCGTCATTTTACAAGAAAACAATATATTCTTTCAAGTTCATGTTTTTCATGAGGATGATCTATGAATCTTTAACACTTTCATCCTCTCATCTTGCTAGACTATGTTTTTAATTATGATCTAGCAATATCATATGATGATCTACACCATTTTCATAAGCAATCAATCATCAAGTATCACAACAACACTAAACAACATGATTTCTTTAAGATTTCATATAATTTTAAGCTTATGTTCATGTTTCATCTTCTTATTTCTTAGTGTTCTTCATGATAATCAACATGTATCATCTTTTTAATTGGAAAGATTAGTATTCTTACTACTAGCTCAAGGCTAGGGATGATCAAGCGGAGAAATGAAGTGGATAAAAGCAAATCGTGAAGGTCCTTTAGCTTCCGAAAGCTCCAAGCTTCTTTATACGACTTCTAACACCTTAATATCACTTGGGACTGGATGGAATGGAAGTAAAAGATGGTGGTGGTGGGGTGCTTGATCTCGGCCGTGAGGTGAAGGGAGGAGAAGGAGATAAGTGTGTTGGTGTGATGAATGAGAAAATGAAAGTTATAAGCTAGTGGTTGATCTTATAATCTAACAACTCTAATTTCTCCAATGGTTTATATGTTTAAGAAAGTGAAAACATGATCTAGTATTTTAATCAAATAAAATCCCAATGTGGGTCCCTTGTTGGGGCCGTAGGTATGGGGGGGGGGTATAGGTGTAGGTGATAACTAAGTTAGATTGTTATGGTTAGAATCCAAGTGTATAGTTAGGGATTTAGTTAGTTGATATTTATATACTGTGTTATGATGTTTCGGGATCATAACTAGCTTGGTAATGCTAAAATAGTGCTTCTAGTGAAAATTTGGTGTTTTGGGTAGTGTCCGGCTGTTCGGTTGGTTACCAGTTCGTTGAGGTGCTAAGCTATGCAGTTTAGTGTGCTTTATGTACCCTTTTGTGATAGTTTCGATTCCCGACACTAAGGAAAGTATTCAGCACCATTTAACCATAATTCTGCATGATATTAGTGTGTTTAAATGCTGAATTTGCTGATTTTCTGCAGAATTCTGCAGTTTAGGTGAGTTTTAGGCACTTTCCAGCATTTAAACTATCTCTTGGAAGGCAGTTTTGTGATCCTTACTTTCCTACATACTATACTAGTGTAACACTTGGTTTCTGGCTCATTCTGTGTCTCAATACAATGTATGTCTATCTATAGAACTCCGTCAGTATTTTTCTAATTTGTGTGATAACCAGTGTTGTAAAAATCGCTAGGCGGTCCCTAGTCGGCCGACTGGGGAGTTGGGAGTAATCGGAGTACTCGGAGAGTACTCGGAGAGTACTCGGGGAGTACGCAGACATGGTAAATATAAAGAAAATTAATTGTTATATATTATTTATGTGTTAAAATAAGCATAATTCATGTCAACTGAGTATAATTTAAAATGAAATATGTTTAAAGTTCAAATATTCTGAATACAAGTCCGACTAGTCTGAGTACAAGGCAGAGTAGTCCGAGTACAAGGCCGAGTAGGCCGATTTTGACCGAGTTTGACCGATTAAAAGTCAACAAACCACGTTGACCGCCTAGACCAACTAGGTCGACTACGTCCGACTAGGCGCCGACTAGGCCGACCAGGCACCGAGTACTTCCGAGTAATCCCGAGGCCGACTAATTGAGACCGCCTAGGAGGAAGTTGCCTCGGAGGGGGTCCGAGGACCGAGTACTCGCCGAGTACTCGGCTGAGTAATCCGACTTTTACAACACTGGTGATAACTGTGCTGCTAGTGTTTCGTGCATCATTTGAATCAACAAAGTTCCCATGCAATAATGATATATCATTTGCAATATTTGATGCACATGTATGTATATGGCAATAATCAGAAGCTAGTTCAAGTAATTAATTGTAATTCAGCGCAGTCATTAAGCACTAATCATTATTTAATAATTGCACGGATACCCAGAATTTCGACAGTTGTCACAAACAAAGCCTGACCACGGGGCCATGCACAGCTGGGCATGGGGCGTGGTCAGGAGCCTGCACAACAAGGCAAACCTGTAGAAGCTTCTACGCCCACCACAGGGGCGTGCCCAGCTCTACACGGGGCGTGGTCAACTCTAAGATACGCAGATCTTGATAGTATAGCGAATAGTTAACCGTAGGGCCGTGCCTAGGTGACACGGGGTCGTATGGGGCCCACTGCTGACACTTGCAATTAATGAAGGAAGAGAAAAGGATGGCCACGGGCCGTGTTGGCTGGACACGGGGCCATCGCCAGAGCTCTGTTCTGGCTATAAAAAGGGGTGGTTGGTTCACTTGAAAGGCATCCCTTGGCAAACCACTACTCTCCCTCTTTGCCACCACTCCACCACCACTACACCACCAACACCCTCCACCATCATCCATCATCCATCATCCATCTTTAGAGTGTGTAGTAGTCTCCGGATCCAAGATTTTGTAAGAGTTCTTACCAATCAAAGGCCATGTTTGGCTAAGCCTCTTACATCACTTGGTGAAGACAAGTTTTTTATGTATTACTTTTGATTTTTAATCTTTTGGCACTTTTTATTTGGGTTTGTATTAATGACTTTAATAACTAGTTTCTTATGTTGAAGGTGAATTTTCTTTATCATTTTCTCATGGTGTCTTGAGGTTACTTTACTGTCTATATAAAGTAAATGATGTCATCATTCGTGTCTTTACGGTCTATATAAAGCGCGTTAACTACCTGGAAGGGGGTTAGGGGGATGGTTTGGTAAAGTTCTTGTCTCGTTCAGTGTATAGATCCTTCGAGGACCTGGTTCAAGCTTACTAGGACCTCCTTCAATACCCAATGGTATTGGATGGCCGGGGAGCGAATAGCTTGAACCCGTCATATGTAAACTACTATTAATACTTTAAACCGGCTTCTCGGGTTTGTATCCTTGCTGACTCAAACCACTTAGCCGAGAGTAGCGTCACCTTCAAAAGAGGGGCCTACCACTTTTCGCATTAATAACTTACTTAATTGTCTTTCAATATTCCGACCCTTTGGGATTGTATCCCTACTGACTCAAACCACTGGGTTGAGGGTAACGTCACCTTCAAAAGAGGGGCCTACTACTATAACTAAGATAATCTCTTAAAAAGTCCGAAAGTGCAAAAATCATCAAAGGATACATTAAAGATGAGTTGGATCCAAGTGATTCTATCTTGTCTATCTGTTTTCATTTTTATTTATCTTTTCATTTTTAATTTTATTTTTATGTTTCAAAACATTCCCTCAAAAAATTTAGATCGATTAGACGTTGAGGATAAACCGGTATTAAAAGCTCTTGTGTCCTTGGACGACCTCGGTATCTTACCAACACTATGCTACACTCACGATGGGTGCACTTGCACAAGTGTGTGTTTAGTGTTAGTACAATATCATGTTTTCCAATTTTAAAACTTGATTAATGCGTAAAATGCGCTCAAAATATTAATAAAATCATATCACACCTAACGCACACCAAGTTTTTGGCGCCGTTGCCGGGGACACTAGGATTTTAAGAAAGCTTAAAATCGACGGCCTAATCATTTTTCAAAACCTTTTCGAAACTGCGCGCATATTTTTTTTTATTTTTGCATAACAGTAGTCTGAACACGAGGTCGTGCTCACTAAACACGCCCCCGTGCTGCACATAACCAGTAACAAATTTCAAACACCCAGATACAGGATCTGACCATGGGGCCGTGTTCACTGACCACGGGGTCATGGTAAACCTCTGTTTCAGCTTTTTAATTTTGTTTTCTGGTCCCGAGACTTTGTGATCTGCTGAGTGATTCTCATGGATCAATACTCAGGAGGTTACACTTACTACTATGAAGAGGATGATTACGAAGAAGAATATTGTACCATTTGCGGTAATCCTCACTCGGTGCAATATTGTGACCTTTTCGAGCCATCCACCTCATATACATACCATGAGGAACCAAGGTATGAATCATCTCCCTCATACACTCACTATGAGGAACAAAGGTATGAACCATCCACCTCATATGAGTATTATGAGGAACCAAGGTTTGAACTTCCAAACTCAAGCTTTTGGGACACTTATCCTGCTAACTTTCACGAACCACCAACTATCCTCCCCGAAGCCGAGAGAATAATACAACACCTCAAAGATATCGAACACTTTATAAAAGAATCCCGCGAGAGGGAAAAGGCAACTTGTACTAAAGAGGTAAAAATAGAAGAAGTAAAAATGGAAGAACAAGTAAGTGAAAAACCAACACATGAACCAAACGACGAAAAAGGTAAGTCCGAAAACGATAATTTCCAAAAAGAGTCAATTTTTCAAGAAATTAGTCTCTTAACACCTTCTTTCGAAAACGATTGTTTGGTACTTACTCATGCTAAGTTTTTAAAAGAGTTAAACACTAACACTAAAATTGACAAAATGGTAATCATTAAATTAACAAACGATCAAACTACGCTAATAAAAGATAATCCATTTGAAATTAACGTTACACTGGTTCCATGTTTCCTTCAAAACACCTTTATTAGTAATATTATAATTGATAAAGATCTTTGTGTTAATATAATGCCAAACTACATTTTCGAAAAATTAAGTATTAGTGACTTTTCTCCACTTCAAATCCCCATTTTTGTTTCTAATCGGAATATAATAAAATCATTGGGAGTAGTTAAGATGTGTTAATGCAAACAAGTCAAACGGTAGTCCCAACCGACTTCGTTATCCTTGATGATGCTCCATTTGTGTTGGGACAACCTTTTGTTAAAACCCATCAAGCAATTATCAATGGGAAGCAAGACAACCTACCCATTCAATTAGGGGCCGACAAAAGGTATGTCGATCTTGACCAATCAATGAAATATCCAATCGGCAATGACGACCCCCCGATTGAAGAAGAAGATGAACCACCCGTTACGAAAGATGAAATCGACCAAGTTGTCGAAGAAGAGGTCGCCATTGAACAAACCTTCTTGGTCCTCGACCAAAATGAGCAACCAAATAAGGAGTCTCCTAAAGACCACCACTTAAGCTCAGTGTCCAAGGTCCGGTAAGGTAGATTTTGCCCAATGCCCCTCAATGGGAATCATCCACGGGATGGGTGATGGGTCGGTCCGCTTCCAAAACGCCCAAGGACACGTGTGGAACCCGGAAGAAGCCCTAGTCCTACATGTTGACCCAACCCGTCCTCCTCCTCAACATCAAGGCTACCATACGGATTCCTCCTCTCAAGGGGGCGGTTTTCCAAATTTTCAAAGTTTGAATGATCTTTCACAGGAAAACCTACTATGCACCCGGAACATATACAATATGGCTAGCAACACCTTTACCCGGATCAGATCAGTGGAGCGCACCGTCTCCGCTATGTAGGATACCATCACGTACATCCGGGACCATATGGCGTATCGTGACAAAGAGGGCGATGATGATGAGGATATGGACTGAGCAGAGGCGACGGGGGTGGTATGGTGTGGTGACGGATGCGGTATTTCAAGTTAACCCTTTTCTACCCTACGAACAATTTCTAGCCTGCGTGCCATGGTTAAACAATTTACTTTCCTAGACAATTTTTATTTTCTGCATTTTCTTTTTATGTTTGTGGTGATGGATGTTAAACTTTGGTAAACTAGGATGTTGGTATTATGTTATTTTTGGTGTGATGTTAGCAAAACAGGAGACTTTAGTGCACTAAGCGTTAGTGCTACATTAGCCCGGAAAACCTGAACCAAAAGCTAAAAACCTGTGAATCATCAATTGCAGATTGCCACCACAGGGTCGTCGTCAGTGACCACGCCCTCGTGCCCACAACCCTGACCTGTTGTGCTTTCTGAAACCAACCCACCACGGGTCGTGGCCACCAGGCACGCCCCGTGGCCAAGTTTCTGTAAGTTTTGTTACTGACACTCTCACCACAGGGCCGTGCTCAGCCAGCACGTGGCTATGGCCAGGTACCCAGTAACACAAAACCTTGTTTTTAATCACTTTTTATACATTCGAATCAACCTAAAAACTTATTTTTGGGACACATTGAGGACAATGTGTAATTTAAGTGTGGGGGGATGCTAAAACCTTGAATCTTACAAGTTCTAATAACAAGTCTTACACAAAACTCTATTGGAACCGCTAATCACCCCAAATTTTTTCAAAAAAAATCATTTTTTTACTTGTCTTGGTTTAATTTGGGAATAACAAGTTCTAAAAAGGTTATATTTTTATAAATTCACAACCGATAGCATCATGATAAAAAGAACCAAATAAGAAAATTATAAAAAGGCAAGACAAATCTAGTTAAAATTTGATTATATATACTTGATCACATTATAAACCCATGCCCACAATGTCACACCCCAATATTTCCATGTATTACCGGTGGGGAGTATCGTGACGTAGTTGATATCATCATAGTCAATTTATCACAGTTCAATGCACAGCGGAAGTCTAAAAGTAATAATATTACAAACCGAATGAAAGTAACATAAGTATTACAAACGGAATGTAAAAGGATCCACAGGCGGATCAACACAAAGGAAATATTGTTCAACAGATTTTAAAGTGATAAAGCTTGCAAAACTCTTTATTTAATTCACTTAGGAGTAGCTAGCCTATTCCGTCTAGTACCTGCACTTAACCTTTTGGAAAATACATCAGTTTACACTGGTAAATACAATTAACTGACTCTTTTGAAAATGCTTAGGCAAATTGATTTAATTGCACAAGGCACAAATAATCTTTTATAACTTGGGACAATTATTTAAAAAAATAATCTTGTATACAGTTTTATATGTTTGTTGTCCGTCAGAGCCGGTTAGAAGAGCCGGACAAGATTAACTGACACACCACAGGTAGAGTGCCCACAAGGAATTTCCTTATTGTGGGATACCTTTTATACATACGCAACTGTCAGGTGTATGCCTACAACCCGTGCTTAAGTCGTGGCCATTTCAATGAATGAGCCGAGGATATCCAGGACATGGTCATTAACCCCCCAAAGGCCATATACCAAACAAAACAGATTAAAACGGGTTATGTAAATATATTAATCACAATCCGATTTAAATAACTACACACCCGACCAAGCGGTATTATTATAATACCGTATCCCAAGCCCGTATAACGGAAAATAAGTTAAAAGTATTTAGCTAAGCAAAATATAAATTTTATCCCAGCCGTATAGAATCAGCAAGTGCAAATATCTTTTACTGTGCTCCAAAATCTGGAACAAAGGTTTTAATAACCTATTAGATTCCTAACGGGTCTTACTTAAGTTTAAACTTAGACCGGTTAGTTTTAAAGAATGGTTTACGGGTCAAAACGCAAGATTACGCGAAGACCGGATTAGAATGTGGTTTAGACCCGAAAAGTATGAAGACTTGTATAATATGGGTAAACTAAACACATTCTGGATTTTGAAACAAAAATGATAGGGTTTGACCCGTTTCGGTCAATTTATGCAAACTAGTCACATAACCCGTACCGAACGCGAAAATGCATAACGGGTAACCAATAAGTCATGAACAGGTTTCCTAAGTTAATATGCCTTAAATATGTTGTGATATCAGTAGGATACCTTCCATTATGCCCAAAATGAATTTAAACTCAATTTAAGCCCCGTAGGGGTATTTTGGTCATTTTAAAGATTATAAAAGAGATTAAATAATAATCTGAGATTCTGGTCTAAAATGATTAGTAAAAATATTTAATTTAATAAGTTATATCAGTAAGATATTATACTTATGTGAAATTTATCAATTATGGCCAAACTATGCCCCGAAGGGGCATTTTGGTCAATTCACATAAGCCTTAAGGTCAAATTTGGAAATCTAAGTTCAAAACTTTTAATTACTATTAAAGTATAAAATTTATTCATAACATCAATAGGTAACAAGATTTAGGTGCCAAATATGGTTTTAAACCATACTATGCGCCTAAATCGCATAAGAGTCGGTATCTGACGGTATTCGGGCTAAATAAGGAAATCTGAGTTTTTGGTCAGTTTATAAAGTTTAAATTATTCTATTTATCATATGGAATCAGTAGCAAAAGGTTTGGTATCAAAATGTTATGTAAAACTCATTTTATTAGCAAAAAGGGTATAACCGTCAATTACCGAATCAAGGCAAGAACCCAATGTTATGATCAGTTTAAAAATTCATAAAAATATTCAAAAATCTCAAAATATTATATTACATCAGTCGTAAAAAGTTTGGTGTCGAAATTTGGGTTTAAATAGGCTTTATGCTAAAAATGTCGTTTAATTAATAAAAAGCTTTCAAATTATGATATTGAGCATAACTCCTAATTTAGACCTCAAACTGATGTCAAATTTTCAGGACATGTTTATAAATCAGTAATAAAGGTTTTTGTCCTCTCACATTTTCAAAAATCTCGTTTTAACATCAAAAGGGCATAATGGTCAACAATTAAGCAATTAACGGAAACATGCATATCAATCGGATTAAATAGGAACCAAGTTGTATAACCTCAGAGGGTTATACTAACCTATATTATGGTCCTAAAGGAACCCTAAGACATATCTAAAGTAGCTAAATCAGGTCAGAACTGAAAGTCAAAGCTTACTGATATAACATGTTGGGTTGAACCGAGCCTAAACTTAGAATTGTTGGGTTGAACATGCTTAGACATGTTCTTACATTGTTTACCAAGTTATTTTAGTGTTAAAACATGTTTCATAACTTCTACATTATCAGTTATGAATTTATTTGCAAAACTAGCTTCTGTTGACTTTTTAATATTAAGTCTGACACGACAATTGACCAAGTTAGAGTGATAATCAGTGGGTGCCCTTTTAAGGGTTTATTGCCCACATAATTACCAACTCATAGCCACTTTCAATTTGAAAAATGGTTGGACCATTAGTGATTAATCACTAAGTCAAAGCTTAATTACAATAGCTTTGACTTTTGGTCATTAAGCTAATGAAAACTTAATTATAGAGGCTAAGTACACTTACAAGAGTCCTTAGCACGAAGATAACACTAAGAGAGCTTCCTTCCAAGGTAGGATGCTCCAGAGAACGATTTTAAAAGCTCCAAAGCTTGAGAGCAAGTTGGAGAGTATGAAGTTTGAACTTGTGAGTGAAAATGGCTGCCAAACATCACCTATTTATACTAATTGGGATTGCTACCAGATCATTACAAGTGTTAGGGCTCTTCCCTGATGATCACAAGTGTCCATAGTAGTTTTTAAAACCATCAAACAGACCATAGAATCGAATTAAACCATGCAAGGGTGAAGAGAGGTGCAGTGACCTGCACCTGTGCATGTTTCTGTCTAGAAAAGGCCGTCGCGTCGTGCGACGGCCGAGGGTGTTGGTGGTGGTGTGACGCCACCATAGGGGTAACCTTATCAACAAGTTTCAAGTGTTGACATTTTCACCCCCTGGACCTTCTAAAGCGTAAATTCTTTCATTTTAAGCACATTTAACACATTTAACTTTTATTCTTGTGATCCATGAGATATAACCAAACACGTCCGGTTTCGTTAAATGATAACCGAAAACATAAGTCTTGCCTTGTTGATGCTTTTAACCCCTTAATTACGAATGTTAACGTATTTTCCTCATACGATATCGAAACCTTGTGAAATTTTTATCACTTATTCTCGGGAGCATAATTAATCGTTACAAAGCTTCAGGTTTGTGACAACTGTGCTCTGTAATCGTTGTACGATGTAAAACAATGTTTATTATTAATTAAACAATGTGCTTTGGTGTTATTATATGTGTTTTGATGTTATTATGTGTGTATTTGTGTTTGGTGATTTTTACAATTCGATTCGATTCCAATTTCAAGCTTTAAATCGCTTTCTGGAAAGTTATACGCGAACTGGTGCGTAAACGCAGTCAGTAAAACACGACAAACATTCTGGAATAGTGACATAGGCTTAACATACCTTAAATAACCTCCACATAACTTAGAAATAAGTTTTGAATGGGTTGGTGTGTTAAAATCAACTTTGTTCGATCGCAAGGACTATTTGTGTCAAACTGCGAAACTATACCGATTTGTGTAGTAATGAACATTCTGGAACTTGATCATAAGTTAAACATACCCTAAATATCCTTTACATAGCTTAGAAATAGGCTTTGAGGGGTTCAGTATGCTAAAATAAACTTTATTGATCAATAGGGACTAAAAACGTCAAAAAGTGCACAAGTTTGCATTTTCGCG
The DNA here is from genome assembly GCF_002127325.2 of Helianthus annuus. Taxonomy (NCBI): domain Eukaryota; kingdom Viridiplantae; phylum Streptophyta; class Magnoliopsida; order Asterales; family Asteraceae; genus Helianthus; species Helianthus annuus. The sequence continues at coordinate 76,585,418 of NC_035447.2, read as the reverse complement.
CATATCTTACGTTCTGAATATATCCGGACATCCAAAAATTTATGTAAGCATTAAAATATTATGTTTTAGTGTTTGGCATGATAAAATTCCATTCGTCGCTTAATTTGGATCGTTTTTGCGTTAGTTACGACTTCCGTCGTAATTAACCAAACAACGCAACCGTACGACCAAACGAACCAACATCCGAGATATTTTTGAGCATGTTTTGAGTTCCCTATACTTTAACATCATTTTAGAGCCTTGAAATGAGGTTAACGGGGCTTAAACATGTCAAAAATGAGCCAAATTGCATGATTCTGAAGTGCAGGGACCTGTTTTGACATTCTGTGAAACTTTCTTACACGGGCCGCGTAAGATATGCGTGTAGGTTACGCGGGCCGCGTGGCCTTGCCAGACAGAAAGTTCAGAAATAGCAATCTGGGCTGAATTCAGGGGTTTTAATGTAATATTTGCAATACCTGGAGCTGGTTTTTGACTCCCATTGTATTCTAATACCATTAACCCACATGTATGGCCAAGATTACACCCTCTAAACACTTGGAATCATCCTATTGATCCTAACTTCCTATAAATAGCAAGCTTCCTCATTTGGGTTTTTCACACTTGATCTGAATTCAGCTCTAAGTTGGGGTGTTTACACTTCATACCTGAGCTATTTTAGATCAAACATCCTTCTTGGACCCTTTGTAAGTCCTCTTCTTGCTTGTTCTTGTATTTCAAGCATGAAGGTCAAACAACTTTGACTTTCAGCTTTGACCAAGTCAATGGTCAACACAAAGTTCCGTTGAACTTTGCAACGTGAGCGTAATCACGATGGTTATAGTCTCTTGTGACTATACCTACTGATTACCACGTTGACTAGGCGTAGTGACGAGTCGTAGTTTCGGCCAAAATGCGTGTTTATGCGTATTTTTTAACCAAACTACTCTAGGGTATCAAAACCATTTGTTTTGATATCAAAACCTGTTTTCTAACTTAACTAAACATGTTCTAGCATGTTTAGCTCGTCACTTTTAGTTTGGTGCTTGTGTAGAGTCGTAAGTCGAGCGAACTAAACACCCGCTTAGTCTTTGGAACACGACCCGTTTGGTCGATCGTTAGGATCCGACCAAACATGTTTAGTGACCATAGTAGCATAGAGAATAACCTTTTAAGGTTGTACCTTATGGTCACTTAGGCTTAATTAGTCGCATGATAAGTAGTTTATATGCCTTTGGTAAATTACCAAAATGCCCTTTCCATACATAATTGGCAATTATGCATATATAACCTAAATTTTTGTCACATAACTGGTTATGCATCGTATTTAAACATGTATGGGCATATAATACTTGTCATAGGACTAGTTAGACGTCTCGAACGCGCTTTTGCGCGCACGACGCGTTAAAGTAACGTGAGCTACCTTAATGGGTCGCAAAGGGTCGAAAGCACTTAGGTTAGGTCCCGATTTAGAATGTAGGCTTTGTTAAACCATATCATATGAGTTCCAACACTCATTTGGTTTACAAGACCTCATTCTGTCCGATCTTCCGATTTAGGCGTCTATCGTTTGACTAGTGGTTCGATTACTAGGTGTTGTTTGATTTCTCTGGTTTGCTCGAGTTTGTTGAAGTTCTATTGATTAAGGATACTTTGCACTCCATGTGAGTACATAGTTCCCCTATTTTACTGTTTTCAATTGTTTTGGGGTGATTCATATGTACGAAATGTTTTCAAGGTTTAAACGATGATTTCAAAAACGATTAAAACAATTTTTACTAAACTAATAACGATTTCAATAATGTGAACGAAAATTAGTTACATAACAAATGACATTCATTAATTTTGGCCCAACCGACCAGTATTAGGTTATGGTACCATAGGATCTGACAAATCCCGTTACTTTACCACACCCATGGTTATGTGTGGGGGTTGTGGGTAGCGACTGAATCTGATGTTTGTTAACTTACCCTTTGGTGGTTTGTTAACTCGAGAAGCGATAAATGAGGTGATCGAGTCACGAAGGTTTGAATGTTATTAACGAGACGACCATATATAAGTTATCACAATTAAAACGAGGACGATTTAAACGATTTAAACGAGTAAACGATTTGGAAACGATGTTAAACAATCTGGGTAAACGATTGGTTTTTGGCTAGCGTTTAGATAACGGGACGGGTGTAATGTGATGAAAACATGGTAGATACGCCGCTGATACTTCTTATATATAAGTGTTTTCAACATATTATATACCGTGGCGTTATTTAGTTCACTTGGGTAAACGATTTTGGAACGATATCACACAAACGAGGTTTTCGAAATAATACGAGTTTTATTAACGAGATTTTATTAACAATTTAATACGAGATGTTTTACAAATTGCTTTACTAAAACAAATGTTTTTGGGTTAAGAATCATGGCTATGATATTTTATAAACTATAACCCGCTTGATTTGAGTTGGTTAATTGAGTTGCAATATTACACTCTTTTCAAAACAAAGTTTTTAAATGAAGTATTGCATCATTTAAACTAGCCATGAATCCGACACTCCTATAAAACCTATGTACTCGCCAGCATTTCCTTGCTGACTAAGTTTTTACATATGTTTCAGGTGTTGTTGCTTGATGTGGTTTCTAGGATGCATGCGTCACATAGGATCTGGAGAAGGCCTTAGTGACATAATAACAATGATAGTTGATATTTAACGTGTTTGTTATATGTCAAGACAATGTAATGTTAATATTTTCAATAAAACAAAACTCTTTGTGTATCCATGGTGGTGAAACAATCATTCTGTTGCAACACTCCCCGACGTTTCCGCCGTGGTTTTGTTGTTTTAACGCGGTCGGGGTGTGACAGAAGAGGTGGTATCAGAGCCAATGGTTATAGGGAATTAGGTTATTAGTAATGCTTTGACCTAGACTATAACTTTAGGACCCTAACACAAGTCTACTTGTGTTTAGATTTTAAACAAAACTGTCACCTATCCTTAGGCGATAACCACAATGAGAACACAAACCCGAATCTGCTTTGAAAATTAATCATCCGTTCTAGGATGATTGATTACTAGGTTTTGAACCCTTTGTTATAAGGTTTTGAACCCTTCCAGTTTGACTCATATTTGGCTTAGTGCCTTTTGAATTTTCAAAATCTCGTCAAAGTTTGGGTTTAAATAATGTGAACACGCGCAAACTGGAAGAGTGAATGTCTGTACCCTGAGTTTTCTGTCTAAGGCTAGAGTGTTCGTACAAATCCAGATAATCGGACCAGTACTCTTACCTGGGAACTCTTGGGGTGAGTGTTCACTTATAGGCGAGCATGTCTTCGCGATGCATTATTTTGATTCATTTACTTTGATTAGTCACTGCGTGTCTTTTGTTTATTCGAGGTAATGAACAAATGATCGCCTTCCTTATGTTTTGTCGATACCTCATTTTGCTTTTTCCTAATTATCAACCTTACTCGTTTCTCATATTTCCTTGTTAGACAATGCCTCCTCGGCATGAAGCACAATCCTTCACTATTGAAGAAATCACAGCCCTAGTCTCTCAGCAAGTGGCTGCTGTGCTTCCTGCTGTTGTGACTCAAGTCCACGAGATATACAATAATAATAACAACAACAATAATGCGCAGTGTAATTTCAAGAATTTCAATTCTGCTAAGCCGCTTAAGTTTTCTGGGTCGCAAGGAGCAACTGCGCTCCTGCAGTGGTTTGAGAGTCTCGAGAGCACATTCAGGCATGTGCAGTGTCCGAATGCGCGTAAGGTTGAATTTGCTTCGAGCGTGTTTGAGAAGCGAGCGTTACCTGGTGGAATGGTTTTATGCGCGATAGGGGTGCCGAAGTGGCATTAGCACAAACATGGGAAGAGCTTCGAGCTCTCATGATGAAAGAGTTTTGTCCCCGTCACGAGATTCGAGCTTTGGAACGAGAGTTTGACAATTTAAAGCAAGATGGGGCTGAGCACCATGCGTACACGGATCGTTTTGAGGAACTCAGTCTATTGTGTCCCACCATGGTTACCCCACTAGACAAAGCAATCGAAAGATATATCGATGGTCTACCCGATTCTATGCTGGATATTGTGACCGGTGTTAATCCTACTACCCTTCGTCAAGCAATCGAGTTGTCTGCTACCCTGACTGAAACTCAAGCCAGAAAAGGTAAACTCACCCGAAAGGGGGATAAAAAGAAGGCGACTGATTCTGGGAAAGACAAGAAAAAAGGTAAGGGTAAAGAAGGTGAGTCGTCGAGGAAATCGAGGAAGCGAAAGGGTGCCCAGAATTTTGCTATTACGGTACAGACTAATCAGAACTCACCGGCTCAACCTCCTGCGAAAACGGCGTATGCTGGTACCGTACCTCATTGTGCTCGCTGCAACGGTCATCATGTTTCACAGCAAGCTTGTAAGCAGTGCACGACGTGTGGTAAACTTGGGCATTTGGCCAATGTTTGTCGTTTAGGACAAAATCAGGTTGCCCAGGTTCAAGCTCCGGTACAAGGGAATGCTGCTAGATTCCCACCAGGTTCATGTTTCAATTGTGGAGAGTTTGGTCACTTCCGCAACAACTGTCCGAAGCTGGCAAATGCAAACGCGAATGCTAACGCGAATCCGAATGCGAACGTCAACGCCAACGTGAATCCTGCTCGAGGGCGAGCATACAATTTAAATGCAAACGAAGCGAGGGCTGACAACGAGGTTGTCAATGGTATGTTTCTTGTTAACAATCAACCCGCATCTATTCTTTTTGATTCTGGTGCCGATCGAAGTTTTGTTTCGTTATCTTTTGAACCTTTGCTTGCGATACCTAGAACTAAATTGAGGAAACCCTTATCTGTCGAAGTTGCTACTGGTAAACCTCTTGTCCTCGACTCTGTTATTCGTGATTGTCAGTTGAACCTTGATAACCATCTTTTTCCTATTGACCTCACGCCAATGCAACTTGGGAGCTTCGACATTATCGTTGGAATGGATTGGTTAACCAAACACCACGCTGAGGTGGTTTGTTTCGATAAGATTGTTCGTATTCCTCTTCCATCTGGCGATGTTCTGGAGATTCGTGGCGAGAAACCTTCAGGTGGATTAAAGCTTATGTCATGTATGGAAGCCCAAAGGTATTTGCGAAAAGGATATGTTGCCTTCTTGGCACATGTCACCGAGGAGAAAAGCAAAAGTAAGAGTATTCAGGATATTCCGATTGTTCGGGATTATCCAGAGGTGTTTCCTGATGAACTGCCTGGTTTGCCTCCAGTTCGTCATGTTGAGTTTCATATCGACCTTGTACCCAATGCCAACCCGATTGCGAAAGCACCTTACCGTCTTGCACCATCAGAGATGCAAGAGTTATCGAAACAGCTTCAAGAGCTATCTGATAAAGGATTCATCCGTCCGAGTTATTCACCTTGGGGAGCTCCTGTCCTCTTCGTGAAAAAGAAAGATGGGTCTTTTCGAATGTGTATCGATTATCGTGAGCTTAATAAGCTTACCATCAAGAATCGGTATCCCCTACCCCGAATTGATGATCTCTTTGACCAGCTGCAAGGCGCTTCATGTTTTTCTAAAATCGATCTGCGTTCTGGGTATCATCAACTTCATGTTCTCGAAGAAGATATTCCCAAAACTGCTTTCCGCACGAGATATGGGCATTACGAGTTAACAGTCATGCCCTTTGGTTTGACAAATGCTCCAGCTATCTTTATGGACTTAATGAATATGGTCTGTAAACCTTATTTAGACAAATTCGTTATTGTGTTCATCGAAGATATCCTCATTTATTCGAAGACTCGAGCCGATCACGAGCAACACCTTCGCTTAACGTTGGAACTCCTTAAGAAGGAACAACTTTTCGCTAAATTCTCCAAGTGTGAATTCTGGCTTAAAGAAGTTCAGTTTCTGGGTCATATAGTCAACGAGCAGGGTATCCATGTGGATCCATCCAAGATTGTTGCTATTAAGGATTGGAGTACACCGACGACACCTACAGAAACTCGATCTTTTCTTGGTCTTGCTGGTTATTATCGTCGATTCATTTCAAACTTCTCAAAGATTGTGGTTCCACTCACTGCTTTGACTCAGAAGAATAAGCCTTTTGAGTGGGGACCCAAGCAAGAAGAAGCGTTCCAAACGCTGAAGCAGAAGTTATGTAATGCTCCTATTCTATCTCTGCCCGAGGGAAGCGATGATTTCGTTGTCTATTGCGATGCGTCCAACTTAGGCCTTCGTTGCGTCCTCATGCAACGAGGTAAGGTTATAGCATATGCATCTAGATAGTTGAAAATCCACAAGAAGAACTATACGACTCATGATCTTGAGTTAGGAGCTGTGGTTTTCGCGCTTAAAATCTGGAGACACTACCTCTATGGAACGAAGTGTGTGGTTTTCACAGACCACAAAAGTCTCCAGCATATTCTTAATCAGAAAGAGCTGAACATGAGGCAATGACGTTGGGTTGAACTCTTGAATGATTACGATTGCGAGATTCGCTACCATCCTGGTAAGGCGAATGTCGTAGCCGATGCGCTTAGTCGAAAAGAGCGAGTCAAGCTTCACTCTCTCTAAGCTCTATCCGATATCCAATCTCGTGTCCTTCAAGCTCAGCGATCCTGTGTGATCAAGGGTTTATTGAAGGATGAGCTACCGCTTCAACTTGAGCTTAAAATCGAAAGGAAAGGCGATGGTTTACTCTACTTCAAGGATCGTTTGTGGATTCTGAAACAAGACGATCTTCGCACCCTAGTGATGGACGAATCTCACAAGTCTCGATATTCTATCCATCCTGGTGCTGATAAAATGTACAAGGATCTTCGTACTAAGTTCTGGTGGCCTGGTATGAAGAAAGATGTTGCCTTGTATGTATCAAAATGCCTGACTTGTCTCAAAGTCAAGGCTGAACATCAACGACCTTCTGGTTTGCTTATACAACCAGAAATACCGGTTTGGAAGTGGGAGAGCCTTGCGATGGATCTCATCACTAAGTTACCGCGTACATCTAAAGGTCACGATGCTATTTGGGTTGTTATCGATCGATTAAGAAGTCAGCTCATTTTCTTCCGATTCGCGAAGATCTATCTGCTGATAAACTTGCAAAGATTTATGTTGATGAGATTGTTTCACGACATGGTGTTCCTTTGGATATCATTTCCGATCGTGATGCTCGATTTTCATCTCATTTCTGGAAGACCATGCAATCTGCTATGGGAACCCAACTAAATCTAAGCACTGCTTATCATCCCCAAACAGATGGACAATCCGAGAGGACGATTCAAACTTTGGAGGATATGCTTAGAGCATGCGTGATAGACTTTGGTGGTAATTGGGACTCTCATCTACCAATGATCGAGTTCTCTTACAATAATAGTTATCATGCTAGCATCAAAATGGCACCATTCGAAGCTCTCTACGGTCGAAAATGTCGTTCACCTGTCTGTTGGAACGAGACCGGTGAAGCTCAGCTTACTGGACCTGAGCTCGTTCTGGAAACAACAGACAAAATCAAGAAAATCCGCGATAATCTTGTGACAGCTCGAAGCCGTCAAAAAGAGTTATGCGGATATGCGACGCAAGCCCTTAGAATTTCAAGTCGGAGACCGCGTCCTACTCAAGGTTTCACCTTGGAAAGGAGTCGTGAGATTTGGAAAGAAAGGAAAACTTGCACCCCGATATGTGGGACCATTCAAGATTGTGGAAAGAATTGGGAAAGTTGCCTATCGACTAGAGCTACCTCCAGAGCTTGGAAATATTCATCCAACTTTTCACGTGTCCAACTTGCGAAAGTGTTTAGCTGACGCTGATCTTCACATTCCTCTCGATGAGATCCGAATCGATGAAACGATGCACTTTGTCGAGAAACCCGTGGAGACAGTGGACCGTACCTTCAAGCAGTTGAAGAACAAACGGATTCATTTAGTTAAAGTTCGTTGGGAGTCCAAACGTGGCCCAGAATTTACTTGGGAACGTAAGGACCAAATGATGACCAAATATCCGCATTTGTTTTCACAAGCTTCCTCTAGTTAAAATTTCGGGACGAAATTTCCTAAAGTAGGGGAGACTGTGACAACTGTGCTCTGTAATCGTTGTACGATGTAAAACAATGTTGATTATTAATTAAACAATGTGCTTTGGTGTTATTATATGTGTTTTGATGTTATTATGTGTGTATTTGTGTTTGGTGATCTTTACAATTCGATTCGATTCCAATTTCAAGCTTTAAATCGCTTTCTGGAAAGTTATACGCGAACTGGTGCGTAAACGCAGTTAGTAAAACGCGACAAACATTCAGGAAAAGTGACATAGGCTTAACATACCTTAAATATCCTCCACATAACTTAGAAATAAGTTTTGAATGGGTTGGTGTGTTAAAATCAACTTTGTTCGATCGCAGGGACTATTTGTGTCAAACTGCGAAACTATACCGATTTGTGTAGTAACGAACATTCCGGAACTTGATCATAAGTTAAACATACCCTAAATATCCTATACATAGCTTAGAAATAGGCTTTGAGGGGTTCAGTATGCTAAAATAAACTTTATTGATCAATAGGGACTAAAAGCGTCAAAAAGTGCACAAGTTTGCATTTTCGCGCATATCTTACGTTCTGAATATATCCGGACATCCAAAAATTTATGTAAGTATTAAATATTATGTTTTAGTGTTTGGCATGATAAAATTCCATTCGTCGCTTAATTTGGATCGTTTTTGCGTTCGTTACGACTTCCGTCGTAATTAACCAAACAACGCAACCGTACGACCAAACGAACTGACATCCGAGATATTTTTGAGCATGTTTTGAGTTCCCTATACTTTAACATCATTTTAGAGCCTTGAAATGAGGTTAACGGGGCTTAAACATGTCAAAAATGAGCCAAATTGCATGATTCTGAAGTGCATGGACCTGTTTTGACATTCTGTGAAACTTTCTTACACGGGCCGCGTAAGATATGCATGTAGGTTACGTGGGCCGCGTGGCCTTGTTAGACAGAAAGTTCAGAAACAGCAATCTGGGCTGAATTCAGGGGTTTTAATGTAATATTTGCAATACCTGGAGCTGGTTTTTGACTCCCATTGTATTCTAATACCATTAACCCACATGTATGGCCAAGATTACACCCTCTAAACACTTGGAATCATCCTATTGATCCTAACTTCCTATAAATAGCAAGCTTCCTCATTTGGGTTTTTCACACTTGATCTGAATTCAGCTCTAAGTTGAGGTGTTTACACTTCATACCTGAGCTATTATAGATCAAACATCCTTCTTGGACCCTTTGTAAGTCCTCTTCTTTCTTGTTCTTGTATTTCAAGCATGAAGGTCAACCAAGTTTGACTTTCAGCTTTGACCAAGTCAATGGCCAACACAAAGTTCCGTTGAACTTTGCAACGTGAGCGTAATCACGATGGTTATAGTCCCTTGTGACTATACCTACTGATTACCACGTTGACTAGGCGTAGTGACGAGTCGTAGTTTCGGCCAAAATGCGTGTTTATGCGTATTTTGTAACCAAACTACTCTAGGGTATCAAAACTGTTTGTTTTGATATCAAAACCTGTTTTCTAACTTAACTAAACATGTTCTAGCATGTTTAGCTCGTCACTTTTAGTTTGGTGCTTGTGTAGAGTCGTAAGTCGAGCGAACTAAACACCCGCTTAGTCTTTCGAACACGACCCGTTTGGTCAATCCTTAGGATCCGACCAAACATGTTTAGTGACCATAGTAGCATAGAGAATAACCTTTTAAGGTTGTACCTTATGGTCACTTAGGCTTAATTAGTCGCATGATAAGTAGTTTATATGCCTTTGGTAAATTACCAAAATGCCCTTTTCATACATAATTGGTAATTAAGCATATATAACCTAAATTTTTGTCACATAACTGGTTATGCATCATATTTAAACATGTATGGGCATATAATACTTGTCATGGGACTAGTTAGACGTCTTGATGGGTCGAAAGCACTTAGGTTAGGTTCCGATTTAGAATGTAGGCTTTGTCAAACCATATCATATGAGTTCCAACACTCATTTGGTTTACAAGACCTCATTCTGTCCGATCTTCCGATTTAGGCGTCTATCGTTTGACTAGTGGTTCGATTACTAGGTGCTGTTTGATTTCTCTGGTTTGCTCGAGTTTGTTGAAGTTCTATTGATTAAGGATACTTTGCACTCCATGTGAATACATAGTTCCCCTATTTTACTGTTTTCAATTGTTTTGGGGTGATTCATATGTACGAAATATTTTCAAGGTTTAAACGATGATTTCAAAAACGATTAAAACAATTTTTACTAAACTAATAACGATTTCAATAATGTGAACAAAACTTGATGGGTGTAGTTACATAACAAATGACATTCATTAATTTTGGCCCAACCGACCAGTATTAGGTTATGGTACCATAGGATCTGACAAATCCCGTTATTTTACTACACCCATGGTTATGTGTGGGGGTTGTGGGTAGCGACTGAATCTGATGTTTGTTAACTTACCCTTTGGTGGTTTGTTAACTCGAGAAGCGATAAACGAGGTGATCGAGTCACAAAGGTTTGAATGTTATTAACGAGACGACCATATATAAGTTATCACAATTAAAACGAGGACGATTTAAACGATTTAAACGAGTAACGATTTGGAAACGATGTTAAACAATCTGGGTAAACGATTGGTTTTTGGCTAGTGTTTAGATAACGGGACGGGTGTAATGTGGTGAAAACATGGTAGATACGCTGCTGGTACTTCTTATATATAAGTGTTTTCAACATATCATATACTGTGGCGTTATTTAGTTCACTTGGGTAAACGATTTTGGAACAATATCACACAAACGAGGTTTTCGAAATAATACGAGTTTTATTAACGAGATTTTATTAACAATTTAATACGAGATGTTTTACAAATTGCTTTACTAAAACAAATGTTTTTGGGTTAAGAATCATGGCTACGAGATTTTATAAACTATAACCCGCTTGATTTGAGTTGGTTAATTGAGTTTCAATATTACACTCTTTTCAAAACAAAGTTTTTAAATGAAGTATTGCAACATTTAAACTAGCCATGAATCCGACACTCCTATAAAACCTATGTACTCGCCAGCATTTCCTTGTTGACTAAGTTTTTACATATGTTTCAGGTGTTGTTGCTTGATGTGGTTTCTAGGATGCATGCGTCACATAGGATCTGGACAAGGCCTTAGTGACATAATAACAATTATAGTCGATATTTAACGTGTTTGTTATGTGTCAAGACAATGTAATGTTAATATTTTCAATAAAACGAAACTCTTTGTGTACCCATGGCGGTGAAACAATAATTCTGTTGCAACACTCCCCAACGTTTCCGCCACGGTTTTGTTGTTTTAACGCGGTCGGGGTGTGACAAGGTTCGTTAAAAGGTCACTTAGAGGTGTAATTTAAACATGTTGACACATTTAACCCACGCGTCTTGTAAACTTTCACTTTCTTCCACAAACGGTTTCATACGATTCATGATTCATTCGTTTAGGGGTATAAACATCGTGTAGAGTCGTTGAAAGGCAAAATTTTCAAATGTTGACACTTTGGATCCTTTTACACATACTTTCTTTGTTTGTCAACTTTAGTCCCTCATAATTAATCCGTTACACGTTTAAAGTTCATGACACGTGTCGACACTATATTGGTCTTGATTTTACGAGGTGTTACACACAACAAATGAGTTTTGAGCCTTTATTGAGCATACATGCATATATCTTTAAACTAAATGCTCATTTTTCATTTCTTATGTGAATAGCCACTTGGTTCTTACGACTCAAGAACTTGCCAAGACGATACATTCCCGGTCCTTACCAACTTGAACCCAAGTAAGTAAATGATAGAGGCATTAGGACTAACCCATTTTCCTTTCAAAACCATTATTTTCTTTTTTTTACCACCTACCCAAAATCCCCCTAGTTAACCCCTTTGAGCCTAAACCTTTTCGTTTCAAAACCCGAAAAACAAACACCCATTACCCACCAAAACCTTTTTCTTTTTAAACCCATTTGTTTTAGTAAAAAGCTCGGTTATCTTGTGACGTGAAAAAAATGAAAGTCTTGCAATAAACAAACAAGTTCCTCAAAGAAATCTTGTTTGAAGGTGCTTAGTTTGAATAAAGTCACAAAAACAAAAAGTTTTACGACAACCGACGCCTTTTACGCTTTTCGCCATTTTTACTAACCACTAACCAAAAATCACTTACCCTTAGCCCAAGCCTAACCCTTCCCCAAGTCCTCTTGATATTTACAAAGGTTTATAGTTAAAAAGGAGGAGGTTTGATCGCTTGGTAAGCATATGGTAGAAGTAAGCTCCACGCCAGTCTCGAGTGTTTCACAAAAATACACAAATCGGCCAAGTGTTGAGTGATCTCCCGTGAGGTATGTGAACTTGTATATAAATGGAATTTTAAAAGACATGTTATGCCCAAATAAATTATTTTTCTTATAAAATGTTCTAAATAAATCATGTCGAATAAGATTGTAAATAAAGTAAAAATAAAACTTAATAAAGATCTTGGGTGTGTAAGCCACATATACCTCTTCCATTTGGGTGTGTAAGCCACATATTGAAGAGTTTTGCTTGAGGACAAGCAAAGATTCAAGTGTGGGGGTATTTGATGTGTGCAAAATGCAACATATAAATTACATCAAATGAGGCATAAAACTAACCCTTTTTTAGTACTAATGTTGGAAAAAGAGCGTTTTTTCTTCCTTTTGAATTTATAGGACCAAACGAGCTTAAAAGAAGAAAAGGAGCAAATAAGTAGCCAAAACCAACAAAAATACAAAAAGAAGGGATAAACATGACATTCCCGACCCCTCGGCAGCATCTCCCAAAGCAAAAGCAAAAACAAGGAAAAAGAGCCTGACCACGGGGTCGTGCCCAGCTGGGCATGGGGCGTGGTCAGGAGCCTACACAACAAGACAAACGTGTAGAAGCTTCTACACCCACCACGGGGGCATGTCCAGCTCAAAATGGGGCATGGTCAACTCTAAGATACGTAGAATCTTGATAGTACAGCAAAGAGTTGACCACGGGGCCGTGCCCAGGAAACACGGGGTCGTGTGGGGCCCTCTACTAACACTTGCAATTAATGAAGGAAGAGAAAAGGATGGCCACGAGCCGTGTTGGCTGGACATGGGGCCGTGGCCAAAGCTCTGTTCTGGCTATAAAAGGGGGTGCTTGGTTCACTTGAAAGGCATCCCTTGGCAAACCACTAATCTCCCACTTTGCCACCACTCCACCACCACTACACCACCAACACCCACCACCATCATCCATCATCCATCTTTAGAGTGTGTAGTAGTCTCGAGATCTAAGATTGATTGTAAGAGTTCTTACCAATCAAAGGCCATGTTTGGCAAAGCCTCTTACATCACTTGGTGAAGACATGTCTTTTGTGTATTACTTTTGATTTTTAATCTTTCGGCACTTTTTATTTGGGTTTATATTAATGACTTTAATAACTAGTTTCTTGTGTTGAAGGTGAATTTTCTTTATCATTTTCTCATGGTGTCTTGAGGTTACTTTACTGTCTATATAAAGTAAATGATGTCATCATTCGTGTCTTTAAGGTCTATATAAAGCGCGTTAACTACCTGGAAGGGGGTTAGGGGGATGGTTTGGTAAACTTCTTGTCTCGTTCAGTGTATAGATCCTGCAAGACCTGGTTCAAGCTTACTAGGACCTCCTTCAATACCCAATGGTATTGGATGGCGGAGGTGCGAATAGCTTGAACCCCTCATATGTAAACTACTATTAATACTTTAAACCGGCTTCTTGGGATTGTATCCTTGCTGACTCAAACCACTTAGCTGAGGGTGATGTCACCTTCAAAAGAGGGGCCTAGCACTTTTCGCATTAATAACTTACTTAATTATCTTTCAATATTCCGACCCTTTGAGATTGTATCCCTGCTGACTCAAACCACTGGGTTGAGGGTAACGTCACCTTCAAAAGAGGTGCCTACTACTTTAACTAAGATAATCTTTTAAAGATGAGTTGGATCCAAGTGATTAAAGATGAGTTGGATCCAAGTGATTCTATCTTGTCTAACTGTTTTCATTTTTATTTATCTTTTCATTTTTAGTTTTATTTTTATGTTTCAAAACTTTCTCTCAAAAAATTTAGATCGATTAGACGTTGAGAATAAACTGGTATTAAAAGCTCTTGTGTCCTTGGGCGACCTCGGTATCTTACCAAGACTATACTATGCTCACGATGGGTGCACTTGCCCAAGTGTGTGTTTAGTGTTAGTACAATATCGTGTTTTATAAATTTAAAACTTGACTAATGCGTAAAATGGGCTCAAAATATTAATAAAATTATATCACACCTAACGCGCACCACATAAGTTTGGTTGTTTAAAAAAAATAAAACAAAAAAAGGACAAAGGGTAAAAAAAGAAAAGAAAAACAATGAGAAACACAAAAGAAGTGGTACCACAACCACATAGGATTTAATATATTGTATAATGTATTGTATAATAAGATTGGAAAGGTTAGAGAGGTACAAAACCCTAATATAAAACCAGTTGGCTGGGGTTTTGTTTTTGCGGCAATTAAAGAGTTTATGCATATGGATGATGCTCAAAGCTGTTAGAGAAGATCGTTTTTTATACAAGTGATTCACGTATTTGGATCATGATATATGTTAACGGAGATCAATTTCTATAATATTCATCTTTAGTTAGTTAATATACCCTTTACGATCCACATTTTCCTTTTTTTCTCCTCCCACATCTTGTCTCTGATCCCTATATTTGTAACGTTGTTCCATCTCTCCAACATCTCGTTGGCTCATTGTCGCTCTTCTTTTTTGTATCACCAATATCAGGATAGCCAAGTTGATCCTTCTTATCACCAACTCGCTCCTTTTAGCTTGTCACATCATCTTCACCACATGCCAAATCACATGTGCTTTCGTCCTACTTCTTCATGAGCCCATTTTGTCTATCAACAAAGACTACCATTGGAACATTATGTAGGATCGAATTCGGACCCAATTGAGTCTATCAGAAGAACTATTCCTGATTTGAACGGCGGAAACAGACAAATCAGGTTCAATTCACCGAGTATTCACTTTAAACTGTTGATTCTATTGATTGAACGATGTTTACACTTGAGTCAACACTTCGGCAGCACTTCGTGGCTCACCGGAAGACAATCACCCTAAAACTATATGATTTCGCTCCAACACACATCCTATTTATAGTAGATCTAATTCCACTCAAACATGCATGAGCGGAATCACAAACAAGTGGTCTCGGGCGAAATCAGACACTAATCTATTTCGGGCGGAATCAGACTAAACCACTCTCGGGCGGAATCAGAACATAGGGGTTTCGGGCGGAATCAAGTTAAGGGGTTTCGCTCCAAATGACATGATGTCATTTGGTGCGGAATCATATCCAATAACAGATTCTTGGATTACGTGCCCAGATCTAGCCTATTCAACTCTAGACTCGATACAAGACGTAGACGACAGACGGATGCACCAACAAACTCCCCCTCGGATGTTGACGGAGTCTTCAGTGTCGAGTCTTCGCATCTTCAGTCTTTATCGGTCTTCACTTTCTCTTTCATCTTCAATAAACTCTTTCCCTCGGATGTTGACATCTTCAAATTCATCAGCACCAACATATACTCCCTCTCAAATCAGCAGAAATAATCTTTGGATCAGAACGTAGCTCTTTATCATTCAGACTCCCCCTCTCAATCAGCTGGGATCGCAATCTGGAATTATAAATTCAGAATCTTTTCCTAGCTCTTATCCTGCAAAACTCTACCACAAACATAAGTTTTATGATAAACATTTAAAGCATTCAGACACCACTTGTAGATCCTATCACAACCTGATCTATCAATTAGTTTCTGATGAACCACTTTCAAGAGAAACATGTTTGCAGCTTTTGATTTCCACATGTAAATTTTAACATTAAATCTTTCACACTCACCACTCTCAAACCAGTTCATCAAGTTTAGCACTTGGGATTTTGAAAATCAGCTCTTCAACACCAGTTGTCAAAAATCTTTTTGTATTTTTCAAAATTTATGCTAAAACACACCGAAAATCTTTTTGTAATTTTGTGAAATAACTAAAATGAATTTCAGTAAAGAAATATTTACAGACAATATTTTTGTGTGTTCGTGCAAGAGGATCATATCAGTTTTGAGACACATCACCAACACCGTTAAGCTTGATTTCATTTTAAGTTCTAAACAATTCACCTAGATTATCAGTATGTTTGTCCTCTTAAATTTTCACACAAACTTCAAATGATTCGAGATATGCTATTCGTGTCTTAATTACTTAAACTTATTCGTGTGACCCACCACTTGAATATACTCCCGTATCCAGATCCCAATATTCAGTCTTACAGGTGAGTATACCACAGATCACAGATGATATCTGTAAAGGGGTTAAATTGCGAGGGCCGTGAGAGCTCAGGTCGATACTTCCGTATACGCAAAGAGATGACGGCTTCGACTTTTGGTGTGTCCCCTTTAGAGGATCTTTTTGTTACAACAGCAGTGACTATCAATTTTATTGTTTCATCAACTTGCTGAGGTCGGTGCTGTGTTTCAAGCATTTGCGGAAAGTATTATCCGGGGACTAGGTCAGTATTTCCATGCAACAGAAGTCCCGGGATAATACCCCAGATATCACTGAGCATAACTATCTAGTATCTCAGAATAAGGGACCTTTCAAGCAAGATTTCAGGGGTTACCTATATATCCAAGAAGTTGTTACCCACAGAATAAGCAAGTTTGAATTTTTAGATTTATATCTCGTCACAATTTACTAAGTGTGTAAAAACCTACCGACACATCCGCAGTGAGATTGTTTATCACATTTTTAACTTTACATTTCTTTAGCATGTTGTGATAGTCTACTGATATACTGTCATTTCCTCTTTTATGCAACAAAAACTTATTTTTGAATTTATCATGTTTTTGCATTTTTCAATGTTTTTGGATTTTCTGAAAATCTACTCCCCCTAAAATGCAAACACATTAAAGAAAAATTGAAATCAAACTGTTGGACTCTGTATGCCCAAGACACATATTAAATTGATGTGGCTAGTACGTTATGATCCAAGTCGAGTCATACCCAATAACAAGCTAGACAAACGCTTATATTATTTATTTGTGATATGATCAAACAAATAAATATTAACACTTATAATATTTAGAAATTGGTTTTCTAAATAACTACACTTGAGAAACCAATAAATTATGTGGATAATTTATTATGAGAGAATATTTTATTTTGTTATTTAATAAGTTAAATAACAATTTTAAAAGGGTGCATAAAGTCTTGAAAACATATAGTGTTTAATTTTATAAAAGTTATAAAAATAAACAAGACTTTATTTAATAAAATAAAATCAATTTTTTTTTTAAAAAAACCCACCTAGGGGCCGGCCCCCTTTCTCTCTTCCCCAAATGTTTTGGTCCAATCTCCTTTCATGCATTTTGCATATAAAAGAAGCCTCTTGATTGGTCAAGATAGAGGTGGCTCTTCCCTCAATATTCATATATTTTTATGACAAAATATAAAGAGATTTAGTGATAATAAAAGAGAGAGAGCTGAATTTTTCCTTCAAAAATTTTCGGCCAAAAGGAGGTTCTTTCAAGTGTTCATTTTGATCTACAAAGTGTTAAAATCCTAGCTAAACTTGTGGTGTTTGTTGGAAGCTTGGGGTATACAACCTTGAGGTCTTCTACTCTTGAAGACAACCATCTCAAGAAGCATCATCCGTTTCATAATCCTTGCACTTCAAGAAGGTAGTTTTCTAAACATCCTATGGTTGTGTATGATAGTATGCATCTTCATATATGGATCCGGGTTTTGGGATTTTACTTATAAACGAAGTTTACATCATAAAAGTAACATGTTTTAAATATTATTTCCGCTGCGTTTTTATTTCATATGGATGAAATTGCTTTGATAAACATGTTAAAATCCCATCAATGGCATCTAGAGCCGCTTATGTGAGTGCATACTTCAATAGATTAAAAATTTCGGGTTTCGGCTTTGAATAAAACCCTATGGCCGAAAATTTTAACATGGTTAACCCTTTTGTTTTTCAAGATTATTTTCTTACATGCATAAGAAAATCTTGAAAATTTTATTTCATATGGATGATTTGTTTGTTTGGACAAAACTTACCTTTTCGGTTTTTTGAACATAGCCGAAAATGTTTATAAAAGGGAACCATTTTTTTTTATGCTTCTTGAAATTAATATATATATATTTGGATATATATTTTGGTGCATATAACCTAGCCATGACCTTGTGTTGAATGATTGTGTTGTTATTTATTATTTCAATGGGTTGTAATAATCATTTTTTTGTTCTTCCATTAGAAGATATGTAATTTATTTATTTTCATTTGGTACGTAAAATAAATAGATTAGGTGCATTTTATTTTACTAGAAAAATGTATTAGGATATATTTTGTAAAAGAAGATGCACACAAAAATGAGCTTTTGGTTTGGACCATAATATTCGGTCCAAAGAACTTCATCGTTCTCAACGGGATTTTAACCCGATAACCAAAACTCATTTTTGGAGTCCAAAGGAGTTTGGAGCTGAATATAAAAGACTTTTGGAAGCTCAAAGAAGGTGGAGAAATCACAACACAAGAAGGAGACTTGAAGCATTTGGATGCGGGATCAAGTGGGAGTTCAACGACACATTGCTTGTGTCATTTTTCACCCTTTAGGAAGGACCTTTTGGCACACTTGTTTCGGCTAACAAGTGTTGTCAAAATAGTTGGCTATGGTTATGCACCTATTATTATGAATGATGTGCTTGTTTGGTTGCTTATTTTGTTGTTTAGATGATATGTCGATATGCATGACTTAACAAACTAATAATCAACAACAAGCGTAAAGTTGGTTCTTAACAAAATCATTAAAATGGTTAATAAAAGGTTTTATTAAAAATTAATGATTTTTTATAATAAAATGGGTTTTATTAAAAAGAACCTTGAAAATTAGTTTTCACCAAAGTACCATTAATTTGAATGCATGCAAATGTATGGTACATAATATTTTCTAACTAGAATTTTGAAATATTAAAAACCCTTTTATAAAACAAGTCAAACACCATCCTTTAATACAACACTCGAAATACTTGGGAACTCTTATTGTGGGATAAAGGTCACCTAACCACATTTGAGGGAACTTGTATGTTCGAGGTGGGTTTACCATGTTTGTGGGATAAAGGTCACCTAACCACTTATGTGTATAAACTCACACGTGTGTGTAAGTTGGACGACTTGATTTGGAAACCATGAACTTAGGGTCACCAAAGCATGGGGAACAAAGGTGTTGATGGGATTAAACATGCCAACTAAATATAAAGATATTTAACCGATCCCATATGGCTAGAAATTGCAAAGAGTTGCAATTGTCAAACGTTGACTACCTTGTTAATTTAAATAGAGGGATAAAGGTCACCTAACCAATATTTAAATGTAACGTTGGATTCTAGATTTTAATTGTTAATTGTCTTTAAGACACAAAAGGGTATTAATGATTAAAATATAATAATATCGAAAATACTAAAATTGAACTTGTTAAATTTTGTAGATGGCCGCTAACAATGCAAACCCGATTACCCAAACCGTCCGAAACCTATCACTAAGAACCATCCTTGAAAAGGATCGTCTCAACCATAACAACTTCATGGATTGGTTTCGAAACTTGAGAATCGTTCTCAAGCAAGAGAAGATATCCTATGTGTTGGATGATCCTATTCCCGATGAACCTAACGTGGAAGATGTGGAAGCCTACAACGATTGGGTTAAGTATACCGAGGACTCCATGCAAGACTCATGCCTCATGTTGGGAACTATGATTCCCGAAATTCAAAAGGATTTTGAACACCACGGGGCATACGACATGATTACCCAGTTAAAGGAAATGTTCCTACAACAAGCAAGGGTAGAACGCTTCGAAACTGTTCGGGCGCTTCATGCATGTCGAATGGAGGAAACCCAATCGGTATCATCTTATGTTCTCAAGATGAAAAGCCACATTGATCGCCTCGAACGGCTAAATTGTCCCGTCTCCAAAGAGTTGGCTACGGATTTGATCCTCAACTCTTTAACAAAGAAATTTGAGAGCTTTGTTATGAATTACAACATGAATGGATGGGACAAGAGCATTGGTGAGCTTCATGCAATGCTCAAAACGGCCGAAGCAAGTATGGGCAAAAAGGCTTTACTCGTCCTAGCGATCAATGAAGGAGGAAACAAGAAAAGGCCCCACCCCGACTCTAAAGCAACCTATGCTAAAAGAAAGGGACACGTCAAGGGAAAGGGAAAAGGAAAAGCTAAAGCAGAACCCGCCAAACCAAAAGAAAAGAAGCAAAAGGTTGCTACGAATGACCCATGTTTTGAATGTGGTGAGATAGGACATTGGAAGAGAAATTGTCCGACCTATCTCAAAGAGTTGAAAAACAAGAGGGATACGGGGCAAACCTCAGGTACTATCTTTATGATACATGTTGAGCTTAATGTTATTTCTTCTAACACATGGGTACTAGATACCGGATGTGGAACTCATATTTGCAATTCGTTGCAGGGGTTCAAAAGAAATAAACATTACAAGAAGGGGGACACTAGTCTTTTTATGGGCAACGGAGCAAAAGTTGAAGTCGAGGCTCAAGGAGACTATGTTTTAGAACTTCCAAGTGGTTTGGAAGTTATTTTGAAGAATGTTTTGTATGCTCCTAGTTTGACTAGGAACATAATTTCAGTTTCCCTTTTAAAACAATCTGGTTTCAATTTCGAATTTGTTAACTATGACATCTATGTTTCTAAGAATGATGTGTTTTATTTTAAAGCTATGTCTTTAAATGGTATTTATGAATTAGATCATGATAACGCATCATATGATAGCTCAATGTACCAAGTAACCAACAAGAAACTCAAAATGGATTTGAGTGATTCCTACCTTTGGCATTGTCGCCTTGGACATATAAGCAAGAATCGCATGCATACACTTCAGAAAAATGGTCTTTTAAATACAAATGAAGATAATTCATTTGATGTATGCGAGTCTTGTTTACAAGGCAAAATGACCAAGACGCCCTTTAGTGGAACATTTGAAAGGGCTAAGGACTTATTAGGTATCATACATTCAGATGTATGTGGTCCTTTTAAGCCGATGACTAGGAATGGTGAAAGATACTTCATTACCTTTACCGACGACTATAGTCGTTATGGTTATGTGTATTTACTAAAACACAAGGATGAAGCATTTGAAATGTTCAAAGACTTCAAAAGTGAAGTAGAAAATCAACTCAAGAAAACAATCAAAGTCCTTCGCACCGATAGAGGAGGTGAATACCTTAGTGGTGCCTTTCAAGATCATCTTAGAAGTTGTGGGATTATCTCACAACTTACTCCACCTGGAACACCACAACACAATGGTGTATCTGAAAGGAGAAATCGAACTCTATTAGATATGGTTCGATCTATGATGGCTAGAAGCACATTGCCTCTATCATTTTGGGGTTACGCTTTGCTCTCCGCAGTCCGTATATTAAATATGGCCCCAACCAAGAAAGTGGAAAAGACACCTTTTGAAATATGGCATGGAAACCCTCCATCATTATCATTCTTAAGGGTTTGGGGTTGTGAAGCTTATGTTAAGCAATACACTCCAAATAAATTGGAAGTCCGATCTACTAAGTGTATCTTTGTAGGATATCCTAAAGATGATATAGGATACTATTTCTACGACCCAACTGAGCAAAAAGTATTTGTTGCTCGAAAGGGTAAGTTCTTAGAAGCTAAGTTCCTTATGGAAGGAACCAGCGATAGAACAGTGGAACTTGAGGAGGATCAAGAACCACAAGACGATACACGTTTGGTTGATACTAGCACTCAACAAGAGGTTGTTGAAAACGATCAAGAGGTTGATCGAAATACACAAAATGTTCGCAGATCTGGTAGAATTAGCAATCCACCTGAAAGATATGGATTTTTCATGGATGGATGCTACGTGGTAGATTCAGATGAACCAACCACATACCGTGATGCAATGTCAAAATCCGATTGCGACAAATGGCTCGAAGCCATGAACATAGAGATGCAATCCATGTATGACAACCAAGTTTGGGAATTGGTTGTGCCACCACTTAACTCTAAAGTAGTTGGAAGTAAGTGGGTTTTCAAGAAGAAAACTGATATGCATGGTAACTTGGATACTTACAAAGCAAGACTTGTAGCAAAAGGTTTCACTCAAACTCAAGGGATTGATTATGATGAGACCTTCTCGCCTGTGGCAATGCTAAAGTCAATCAGGATATTATTTGCCATAGCCGCATATTATGACTATGAGATCTGGCAATTGGATGTCAAAACGGCATTTCTCAATGGATATCTTGATGAAGATGTCTATATGGTTCAGCCTGAAGGTTTTGTCGATCCAAAACATCCTGACAAAGTATGCAACTTAAAGAAATCAATCTATGGATTGAAACAAGCATCTAGAAGTTGGAATCACCGTTTTGATGAAGAAATTAAGAATTTTGGATTCATCAAGAACGGCGATGAAGCCTGTGTATACAAGAAAGCTAGTGGGAGCATCATCACCTTCTTAGTATTGTATGTCGATGACATTCTACTATTTGGGAATGACATTCCAACCATGGAAGGTGTAAAAGCTTGGCTTGGAAGTTGTTTTTCCATTAAGGATCTTGGTGAAGTAGCCTACATTCTGGGAATAAAGGTCTATAGGGATAGATCAAGGCGCTTGATAGGTTTAAACCAAAGTGCATACATTGACAAAATCTTGAATAGGTTCCAAATGGAGAACTCTAAGAGAGGTTTTGTACCTATTCAAAAGGGGACAATTTTGAATACATCTCAATGTCCAAGCTCAAAGGATGAGCAAGAGAAAATGAAAAGAATCCCATATGCGTCAGCTATAGGATCCATCATGTATGCAATGATATGTACTAGACCGGACGTGTCATGCGCCTTGAGCATGACAAGTAGATACCAACAAAATCCAGGTAGCAGTCATTGGATGGCTGTTAAAAGCATATTGAAATATCTTAGAAGGACTAAGGATATGTTCTTAATATATGGATCTGGTGAGGAGGAACTCGTTGTAATGGGTTACACGGACGCGAGTTTTCAAACCGATCGAAGTGATTCTCGATCGCAATCGGGGTATGTCTTCATTTTAAATGGAGGAGCAGTCTCCTGGAAGAGCTCAAAACAAGACGTGGTAGCATTGTCCACTACAGAATCAGAATACATCGCCGCTTCATTGGCAGCCCAGGAAGCTGCATGGCTGAAGAAATTTATAGCCGACCTAGGGGTGGTCCCTACCATTCAAGATCCCCTAGAGATCTTTTGTGATAACGAGGGTGCAATTGCTCAAATCAAGGAACCTCGTGCGCACCAAAAGACTAGACATATCGAGCGGAGATTCAACTACATAAGGGATGAAGTTGAAAAAGGAAAGATATGTATCCGCCAAGTTCACACCGATCAAAACATTGCGGATCCACTCACGAAGCTCCTTGACAGAGGAAAACATGAGGGTCACACATGTTCCTTAGGACTTCGATATTCTAGTGATTGGATTTGATCAAATTTTGTATTTGGATATTGAAACAATTGTTATTTTAACTCATTTATGGTATTTTGAGTTACGTTTCATATTAGCATGTTTAAATCCGTGAATAAGTTAGTTATTCTAAATGTCCGTAGTCGATCATAATTGTGGGAACAGATATGAATGTAAGACTATTATGAACCTGGATTGGTGGATATTCATTTAGAATGAATATAGAGCAAAGTGTTGCTACCAAAGTTCATAGATATTTGTGGGATACAAATATCGGACTGACTCGCTCTCAAATATTACTGCATGGAATCATTTGTGATTGATCATAAGTAAATTTTGAGTTAAGGCGAATATCATAGTATCCTCTGACCTGAGATACATATTGGGTCTTGATATTCACCAAATATTATGCCTTGACTCATTTCTTCGCTGTCAGTAATATGACAGTACATAAGGCTGAGCTCAGGTGTGGTACAAGGTGGTTGTGAGAGACGTATGTAGTCAAGAAGGGATTTGTTCCTCTTATTCGTTGAGAGTAAGATGTCTAAGGCCTGATAAAGTTAAATCAACAGAGAGTGATCACTCTATGTCTCTGGATTTAACATGACATCTGTAACGAAAGGATAAATGATAAATTCACCTAAATCATGTTCAAGTAAGGGACTTGAAAGGGATGATGTTATTGAATGGCAAATATAGTCATACGTATTGGGGGTAGTAAACCGTAGTTAGGCGTCATTTACTGCTTGCATCAATCTTCTATGTATCTTGTGCAAGTGGGAGATTGTTGGACTCTGTATGCCCAAGACACATATTAAATTGATGTGGCTAGTACGTTATGATCCAAGTCGAGTCATACCCAATAACAAGCTAGACAAACGCTTATATTATTTATTTGTGATATGATCAAACAAATAAATATTAACACTTATAATATTTAGAAATTGGTTTTCTAAATAACTACACTTGAGAAACCAATAAATTATGTGGATAATTTATTATGAGAGAATATTTTATTTTGTTATTTAATAAGTTAAATAACAATTTTAAAAGGGTGCATAAAGTCTTGAAAACATATAGTGTTTAATTTTATAAAAGTTATAAAAATAAACAAGACTTTATTTAATAAAATAAAATCAATTTTTTTTTAAAAAAACCCACCTAGGGGCCGGCCCCCTTTCTCTCTTCCCCAAATGTTTTGGTCCAATCTCCTTTCATGCATTTTGCATATAAAAGAAGCCTCTTGATTGGTCAAGATAGAGGTGGCTCTTCCCTCAATATTCATATATTTTTATGACAAAATATAAAGAGATTTAGTGATAATAAAAGAGAGAGAGCTGAATTTTTCCTTCAAAAATTTTCGGCCAAAAGGAGGTTCTTTCAAGTGTTCATTTTGATCTTCAAAGTGTTAAAATCCTAGCTAAACTTGTGGTGTTTGTTGGAAGCTTGGGGTATACAACCTTGAGGTCTTCTACTCTTGAAGACAACCATCTCAAGAAGCATCATCCGTTTCATAATCCTTGCACTTCAAGAAGGTAGTTTTCTAAACATCCTATGGTTGTGTATGATAGTATGCATCTTCATATATGGATCCGGGTTTTGGGATTTTACTTATAAACGAAGTTTACATCATAAAAGTAACATGTTTTAAATATTATTTCCGCTGCGTTTTTATTTCATATGGATGAAATTGCTTTGATAAACATGTTAAAATCCCATCACAAACTATACAAACAAAGTTGACAACCGATATCAAATCACATCAATTCGCCATCCACTTGACATAAACAATCAGAACTCCCCCTATCAGCAAACTATTTTCCCATTTAGATTTCAAAACACTTAAGTTTGTTTTAATCAAAATGGTTTTTCCGGAAAATAAGTTTGGTTGATTATACCACTTGTAGGTATATCAATAATAGATTCGGGGATGTGGTTCATCATATTGTCTTTCAACCCCTTGTAGGAAAATGCAAGTACAAATTAATGTCCTTAATTTACCATATGCAAGTATAAACAATCAAATCTCCTAACCACTTGTAAGTAAACACAAACAAACCTTTTTACCGTTTGTATGATGACATTACCGTAGAAAATTCCTCAAGAAAGATGCCGATTCATGTTCCACGATTACAAACTTGGGATCTTCGGCAAGTCAGGTTTTTCATTCAAAGAAAATATCTACCCAAGCCTGACCAGCCTTGGGTGTCACCGAGTCATCAACACTCGGTTTCTTACCTCCTCTCTTCTTCTCATAGAACTCTTTAACCCCTTTGACTTTTCGGTCAATCATCTTACCAAAGATATGTTTTACCTTGGGGTTAAAGGCCTTTTCCACATCAAAAACTTGCTTATCATTATAAAATTGGTTAGAAATTTCAACTTTACCAATTTTCTTCTTATAATTTTCAGCCCAAAGTGATGGAAAATTGTCATCATCCACAGTCGGAACTGATTTTTCATCTTTCAAAATAGCTTCAATTTTTGAATCAACCTGTGGCTCCTCTGATTTTGTGGAATCAGATTCATCATAAGAAGATAGCTCCTCTGGATTTTGACCTATCAGAATCATCGCTAGAGCTTTCGATAGCTTTCTTAACAACCCATTTTTGATTATCAGATTTAGCTCTTTTCTTGTAAAATTTGTTTGAACATTCACCAGTTTCAAAAATTGAATTTTTGAACAGTTTGGTTCTATCAAGTGGTGATTCAAACTCAATAACTTTGTTCTTCAGTTTACGAGATACTCCCTGTTTTGGTGCTATTGCCTTAGAACAATCTCTGGCAATATGTCCAACAGTGTTGCATTGGAAACAGGTTCTCGTATCTTTCTTCTGCTCAGCCATCTTCTTCATTTCATCTTGCTTCTTTGCAAGGAACTCATTGTTTGATGATCGGAGTGTCGCGCCCCGGTCAAAGATAATATTTATATACCCAAATTACCCTTAACAAATAGCTAGTGGTAGTGAGGGGTCGAACCACGAAGAGTATGTGGTTTGTGTACGGATTTGATTGAATTATGAATCGTTGTCACTATTATGAAGCTTGCTATGATATATTTTTGTATTTTGGTTGGTTAAGAGATATGAATTAAAATTACTAAAAAGATTGGTTTGATTAATTAATGATTAACAACTAACAATTGCAAAATATAAGTAACGATTCAAACAAGATATAGAAAACAAGGTTCACACCCGGTTCGGTAATTGCATTCCTAGGGTTCCTACACGTTTTAAGATTGATTCAATTGCAAAAACGATTAACGAATTTAGTGTTACACGGCTTAGGTGCCAAGAGCTATCAAGTTATAAAGAACGGACCACAATGCACTTCGTTACCAAGAACATGTAAACTCTAACCTAGACAAGGCATAATTGCACATAAACATTTCATAAAGTCAAATTTAATCTTCACTCGACGGTTTATGAATTCAATACAAATGCAAGACAATTGTCATAAGTTTCAAATCAAGAAGCAATTTGTCACAAAATCAATCCAAGAACAATGTTTTAACCCTAGACTTACAATTAACCTACACCGGGGTGAAACCTCCTAGGAATTAGCCGCTCATGATCGAAGAAACTTGATCACCGGATGTTGGAAACATGAATTGGATCATTGCGAAGCTTGAAGATGGATGGGGGATGAATGGTAGGGTTTTGGATGAGTGGTGATGATGGGTTTAGATCAATGGTGATTAGGGTTATGGGATGAATGATTGATGGTGAAATTGGTTGATGATTCGGGTTGTAAGAATGATGGATAGGTCAATGGTAGGTGAAGAATAGGTGATAATGGCTCCAAGAATGGTTTTCAAACTCTCACTAAAGTGTAACTCCTGAATAATGTCCCCAACAACCCTCTTTGATTCGATATTTGACCCAAAACGAAATCAACCGCGCAGCAACATTGACGAGCCGTCGCCGACGGCCTGATGCCCCGTCGGCGACGGTCCTTAATTATTGAGTTAGCTCCGACGGTCTATCTTGATGTCTACGGATAAACCAGATGACGGAGGTTTGTGCGAACCGTCGGCGACGGCCCATATGGGCGTCGGCGACGGTGCCCAGATCTTGGGTTTTCTGTTTCGTCCATTTCTTGAGTCCGGTTGACCCGTTTCACATCCCGGTGGTTCCGTTTTTGCTCCGGTGACTCGTAAAGCTCCCGAAAAGCTCCTTAAACTCTGTTAAACCTGCAAAACACATATCTAATCAAGGGTAGGCAATTTGAAACTAAAACTTGTGTAAAAACATCAAATTAAGCAATTACAAGCACCGGATTTCGACCACGTATCACATCCCCACACTTGTCTTTTGCTTGTCCTCAAGCAAATCTGTTTTTCACTTTCACGTGGGTCGAACAACAAATGCACTCCCCATTCCCGAGACGAAGGTTAAGGTCTAATGTCATGCTAAAGTTCAAACTCTTTGCAATATTCAACATATTTAGCGGTAATGTGATTTTATTTGCACAAATAGTTACCCAAGATTAACCCGCCCGTGAAACCAACAGTTCATGCACATCCCTCACAATGTTCTCTCCACTCGGCTTATAAATTGGCTAATATTTATAATGTATTAGCACTTCAAAGAATATGCACTCAAACCGATTAGAACATATACCTGCATAAGCTTGCAACTCAATCACTCTCCACTATTGATCACGAACACTAAGCACAAGTCAGAAGGTCTTGTAAGGGTTGTAACGGGGCTAGGCTAAGGGTAGGAATTAGGATATTTTTGAAATGGCTAAGGCGAGGAAAATTCGATTTTTATTACAAACCACGAATCTAGATAAAACTAAATACACTATCAACTATAAGGCAACAACTTCCGCCTTTTATTCAACGACTACTAACACATCTTTTTGTATTTTTCTCGATGCCTTTTCAACTCTTTTTCATAACATTTTCTAATATTTGAATTTTTTTTTAACAATCAAACAACTATACAAATGTAATTCCTATAATCGAATTTTCATCGCACGGGTTTTAAAAGAAAAGGTTTAGTGGTTATGGGCTATAGTTGGTCAAATGAAAGGTTTAGGCTCAAATTGGGCAACTAGGGGATTTATTTGGGTAAGGATAGATAAATGGTTTTAAGAGAAAAGGTTTACCTAATGCCTTAATCATTCTCATGCTTGTATTCGGTCTATAGTCTCAAACGTATCAAAAGTTGCAAGTTCTACAATATATGACTAATGGTCCACTCAAACAAAGAAACACAAACATGTAATCTATGATATAAAAGCGGCTCAAATTCTCACATATCTAGAAGGGTATGGTATGTGACATGCATAAACTACTAGTTTCTTAGGCGGATTATTCCCAAATAACCACCCACTAAATACCCGTCATGCTATTAACTTGAACTTGACCATGACAAAAGACCAAATGGTTTGTGACATCCCTCGTTGACTTAGTTACTTGTGCTTTTAAGATCGCTTTTTTTAGACAAGATATTTTGAAAAATTTTTGAAATTTTCCCCCCATCCCCACACTTGAGGTAAACATTGTCCTCAATGTGTAGTGTTTAAATGAATGGGTCAAAAACGAAAATTTTTACTACTCCCCCATCCCCACACTTGAAGTACATATTGTCCCCAATGTGTGAAAACTAGAGTATTAAATGCACAAGGGATGTGACACGGCTAATTCCCCCAAATTTTTCACCCCGGAAATAAAATACAAAAATACACTCCATTTATTACTAAACTACGAATGAAGGTAAAAAGGAAACGCATGCACCTGATTTTTGTCGCTTGATGCCCATATTTCCTTCTTCTCTTCATAAAAACCGGTTGTCTCTCGAACATCATATACCCACAAATTCTAACCCTTGTGTAGAAGCATGTTTCTCACAACCATTGAAATTTGTTAGGATTGTAGTTCTACCGTTTTTATTAAAAGTATTACCAAATCATGCGTTAAATTACCTTGATTTTTGTGGAAAAATAAATTACAACAACAACACACCTAACTCACTTTCGTAGGAATCACGGTTGCATTTAGCTCATGCAACAAGCCCTTTTGAACCCCCCAATAACTTGGGAGGACGAGAGGTCTCGTGAGGATTATATAGGGAACACACCCACAACGTTCATTTAACTAGGCAAGAAATTAAATAACAAAACAAACATAACAAAAACAAAATAATATACAACAACAACAACAAAACACATACCTCGCCTCTACCGCTGGTATCTCTCGTTAGGGTTCACTGGCAGGTTCGGCTGGTACGGATAACCAGTGAGGGCCTCGAACATATCCCTATAGTTATCCAGCGGGCTTGACTCTTGTTGAGGTGGCGGTTGGTACGGCATCGGAACGAAACTCGAGCCGACTGCTTCGGGCCAATGAGGGGTTGGATCGGATGGCCCTTGCGGGTGAGGAAGGTTGGGGTAATCGGTCCACCCTGAATGTTCAGCATATGGGAGACCGGCTTGATAATCTCTTTGATGGCGTTCTTGGTCATGGAGCACCTTGAAATTATTAATCGCCATTTGGTTAGAGAATGCCACCGCCCCCCATCGGCGTTGGTCCAACTCTGCTTATGCAGTTTGGCGCCTAGCCTCCTCTTCTTCCCATCTCTGTCTGTGGGCCCTTTCTTCCTCTTGCAACTGTATCATGCGTTCCATTTGTGATTGTTGCAACGCATGTTGCAGCTGCTGTTCCTCCAACTGCTTTCCACCCTCTCGCGGAAAGACGATTGAAAACCCCATTGCTCTTGTGAGTACGCCCTTTGCACCTCTTCCCAATTTCTTCTGCTCTCATGGTGTTCTCTCGCTTCACCAATACCTGTCGATACATTGTCGTAAACCGCTTGTGTCCCACGAACCCACAACCTGTATGACGGTAATTGCCTTTGGTTCACGAAATCTGCCACATCATCAGAGATTTCCCTATGCTGCTTCCTGTACCTACGCCTCGGTCCCCGTGGACCGGAAGGATCAGTCTCTTCCTCAACATCGGGCATCTCCTCATCGCCCTCTTCTTCATCACCCTCTATGTCATTAAACCGATAACTATCCCCTTGCTCGTCTTCGACCGCATGTAGATGACCAAAAGCTTTCACAGTGATCTTCCAGTGTCGCCTCATGGTGGCAAAATTGAATTGATCAATGGGCTTAGACACCCACAGTGAATCTTGAGGCAATGCATTCTGTTGGAGGATCATGGCGCTAATCAACCTTGCGTAGGGAATCATCTTCCGTTTAAACGATTCCCGTGTATCCCAGGTGTTGATCATAACAATTTGACGCCACAAGAGCTTGGGCGTCCCGTATAACAAAGCATGCAAAACCCGACAGTCGGGTGCCTTCACCGTTCCCCGGTCTCCGAACCGTACCATAATGTTCTCTAACGAGATACCTTGAAGTATTTTTCCCATCAAAGACAAATGGGCTCTTGCATCGCTTGCACCCCCAGAACCCGGTAGTGTATCCTCTAAAAGCTTCACTGGGTCAGCATCATTTCTCTTGTTGTCCAAAAACTGATCATACCCATAATAGTCGTAGGCGTCGACCCCAAGCGAGTCAAACCTCGCAATAGCATTCATGTGTTCGAAGGACATGACCATTTGATTTTTTCCAATGTTTCCAATTAACTTCCACCTATGAGCCGGCCTATCCGAGTGTTCAAAACGAAGGGTGGATAGCCATTCACAAACTGCCCCCAAGTATACTCGAGTGGTGATGTCGTCACACCAGTCAATCACCCGTTCCCAACCAAGTGTCTCAAACCTTTGCACTATACCAATCTTCCTAAACTCTTCAACATCTACCGTGCGCTCACAAACCGCCCTGTTGGGTACGGGTTTTGAAACACCCGTAACCATTTTCATCTTCCACATCTTGGCTTCCAACCTCTTATTATTGTATCGAGAAAGAGCCTTTGTTTTCTCTTCCTTCCATGCCGAGGCCGACCCCTGTTCTTAGCCTCTTCCCAATTCCAATCTTGTCTTTCAAGTTGCCCATCGCCCTCTACTACATTGCTTAGTTGTTCCCAACATCTTTGATATACCCCGGAGCCCGACCCGGCTCCCGAAGATGAAACTTGACCGGAAGTCTTTGCTTTCTTGCTTCCTCGGAACATGGCTACAATCACAAGACAAAAACAACAATTAGTACACTCCAAACCTTCAACAATCTCAAACTTTGAACATGGTATGCAATATTGAACTTCAATCAAATTTTAGATGTAAAACCGCCCTTTTAAACTTCCAAAGTCGCTCATTTTATCATCTATATCAACTAAACATGTTTAATCCTATGATTTTTCAAAAGAAAATCATGGTTTCAACAATGTTCAACATCACTACTATGTTCAATCATGCCAAAATTTTAGTGTAATCACATCACTAAACTAAAGCATGCTCAAATCCCACCCAAATCAAACAAACACCCTAAAACTTATGCTACACATCCTACATTGTGATAAACAACCTACTCTTAAACAATAAGTTTAAAATTTCGGGAGAAATCCACAACACATATGAAAATCATGCATAAATTAAGTGAAAGTTCATACCTTTGGTGAAGATTGACAAGAAGAACTAAAGAAAAGTGTAAAATAAGGAACTTGGATGAACACTCTTCAAAACCCTAAGAACTCACGTCCAGAAATCTTGCAAACAAGCAAGAATTGATGGAATTTGTTATGGGGGTTTTGTTCCTCTCTGAAAATCACTCAGGATAGGCTCAAGAAGCAAGTGATTTGGTTAAGGATTGAGAAAGTTATGAGTGAGTAAGGATTAGGGTTTTAGAGGTGACTTGGGGAAGAAGGTGAAGATACAGGAGAGAGAACACGTGAGTTACTGATTTGATGATGTTGGGGAGGTGTTTGGGACATATGGTCAGGTTTCCGGGTTACTTGTATGGTGAAAAAGAGTTTCGGGTCAAGTTATTATGGGTATATAAGTGTTTGGATTCGACCCACTACCCAAATAACAACCTGCGTCGGAACAATTTAGAGGGGCCGTCGGCGACGGTCAACCCCTCCGTCGGCGACGGTCTATGCAAACTTGATCTGAGCCGACGGCTAAACTTGCTGTCTACGGTGAAAAGTCATCTACGGACGTTTTGGGGAACCGTGGGCGACGACCAAACCCACTGTCGGCGACGGTTCTTGTATTTTTCAATTTAATTTTCATTTTTTTTTATTTTTTAATGGAGGAATTTGTTATTAACTTTAATAAAAGGACTATATACATTTAAAAATCCTAAAAATTATTAAAAATCTTTTTGTAAATTTTTATAAGTTAAAATTTTTAAACGTAATATGTGTCAACGCCCCTACCACCCCCCAAAAATTCGTGTATTGTCCTCAATGCACATAAACAAGTCTAAAAACATACCTTGTATCTTCTTGACCCGTTCGGAATGTTTGGACTTCACACAATCAGGAGAGATTAGTAGGAAATGAAAACGATTAACCTCAAAACACACACACAATTAAATAATTGTACATAACTTTACACAAAATGTTACCGGTCCTTTTCATTCGACCTCATAGGTTGGCACACTTACCACGAAGTTTACCAACTCCACGTTCTCATTCTTTTTCTCATTGTTACCATCAAGAAATGGTTTAAGGCGATGCCCGTTAACCGTTTGCTTCGACCCATCCTTCGGGTCCTTGATTGTAACATCTCCAAGCCTTCCGACCCGTGTAATTACATACGGGCCCATCCACTTACTCTTGAGCTTTCCGGGAAAGTATTTAAGCCTTGAATTGTAGAGCCAAACCTTTTGACCCACTTCAAACTCCTTTGGCTTCAACTTCGCGTCATGTGCCCTCTTCATGTCATCCTTATATTTTGAGGCACACTCATACGCTTCTTCCCTAAGCTCCTCCAACTCGCAAAGCTTTAATTTCCGCTCTTTACCTGCATCATCATATTTCATGTTAACTTCTTTAATAGCCCACCAACCACGATGCACAAGCTCAACCGGTAAGTGACAATTCCGACCATAAACTAAACGATAAGGAGTGGTTCCAATAGGTGTTTTATGAGCCGTTCTATAAGCCCATAAAGCATCATTCAACTTCGTTGACCAATCCTTTCGGTCGGGTCGAACGGTCTTTTGCAAAATTTCTTTTATTTGCCTATTGGAAACCTCGACTTGACCGCTTGTTTGTGGGTGGTAGGGAGTAGCAATTCGATGGTCAACACCATACCGTTTCAAGAGTTTGCCAAAATTAAAATTCTTGAAATGAGATCCCCCATCACTAATGATCACCCGGGGAACCCCAAATCTAGAAATTATATTCGTTTGTACAAAATTGCAAACAACGGTGTGGTCATTCGTTTTGGTGGCAATCGCTTCGACCCATTTGGATACATAATCGACCGCCACTAAAATGTATAAATTGCCATGCGAATTAGGGAATGGGCCCACGTAATCGATCCCCCATACATCGAAAATATCTACAATGAGGATCGGTTGCATGGGCATTTCATCCCTCTTTGATATACTCCCTAATTTTTGACACTCTATGCAATTCTTAGCGAAATTAAAAGCATCTTTGAAAATAGTCGGCCAATAAAGGCCGCTATTGAGCACTTTGTGCCCGGTTTTGTGACCACTGAAATGGCCCCCACAAGCAAATGAATGCAAGTGCATCAAGACGCTAGGAATCTCCTCGTCGGGTATGCATCTTCGAACGACTTGATCCGGACAAAACTTGAATAAGTCCGGTTCTTCCAACGTGTAGTACTTGATTTGAGATAGGAAGTGCAACCTCTTCCTTCTATCCCAATGAGCCAGCAAGTCACCTGTAACCAAATAGTTGACAATATTAGCATACCATGGTAATATTCCAACTTTTAAAATTTGCTCATCGGGAAAATTCTCATTGATTTCCTCACGGGAAGAATCCTCCACACTCAACCGAGACAAATGGTCCGCAACCACATTTTCACTCCCTTTCTTGTCTCGGATCTCCAAGTCAAACTCTTGTAACAAGAGAACCCATCGGATTAGCCTCGGCTTCGCATCCTTCTTGTCCATGAGATACCTAACTGCAGAATGGTCAGAATAAACAATGACCTTAGTACCCCATATATGAGCACGAAACTTATCCAACGCATATACCACCGCAAGTAGCTCTTTCTCGGTAGTCGTGTAATTCAATTGTGCATCCGAGAGAGTCTTACTTGCGTAGTAGATGGCAACCGGTTTCTTATCTACCCTTTGACCCAACACGGCCCCCACCGCGTAATCACTTGCATCACACATAATTTCGAATGGTAACGACCAATTCGGTGATTGCAAGATTGGGGCCTCAACCAACTTTTGTTTTAACACATTAAAGGCATTTTGACAATCTTGGTTAAATTCAAACGGTTGATCTTTTAGCAATAATTTACATAGGGGTTTGGTTATATCACTAAACCCTTTTATAAACCTTCTATAAAACCCTGCATGGCCCAAAAACGATCTAATACCCTTAACATTCATGGGATAAGGTAAGGTAGAAATAACTTGCACCTTTGCACGATCAACCTCTATCCCACGACTCGACACTACATGCCCCAACACAATCCCTTCTTGAACCATAAAATGGCTCTTCTCCCAACTCAAAACAAGATTTTTTTCAACACATCTTTTCAAAACTTTTTCGAGTTGGTCAAGGCATGTATCAAATGATGACTCGAATGTTGAGAAATCATCCATGAAGATTTCCAAAGACTCCCCCACCATTTCTGAAAAGATACTCATCATACACCTTTGAAAGGTGGCGGGGGCATTACAAATTCCAAACGGCATTCGCCTAAATGCGAAAGTACCGTATGGACAAGTAAAGGTAGTCTTTGCTTGGTCTTCCGGATGTATAGCAATTTGACTGTATCTGGAATAACCATCCAGAAAACAATAAAATTTTTGTCTGGCCAATTTCTCAACTATTTGGTCAATAAAGGGTAAAGGGAAATGATCTTTGGAAGTTGCAGCATTTAACTTCCTATAATCAATACAAATACGCCACCCGGTTACCGGCCAAGTGGCGACCTCTTCACCTGCGTCATTTGTGACGACTTGAATACCCGCCTTTTTTGGAACTGTTTGTGTCGGGCTCACGCATTGGCTATCCGAGATTGGGTATATGATACCCGCATCTAGCCACTTTAACACTTCCTTCTTGACCACCTCTCGCATATTTGGATTTAATCTTCTTTGGGTGTCACGGGAAGGACTCATACCATCTTCCGTGATGATCTTGTGCATCACCACCGAGGGACTAATTCCCTTCAAATCCGCAATGGTCCACCCGATAGCGGCTCTATGGATGACCAATACCTTCATCAACTTCGCTTCTTGCTCCCCGGTTAAATTGGATGCAATAATTACCGGGAGCGTGTTACCTTCACCCACATAAGCATATTTAAGATGCTTGGGTAGCACCTTCAACTCTAACACCGGAGGCTCTTCCAACGATGGTTTTAACTTTGTGTCGATGCTTTCCGGAAGACTTTCCACTTGGTGTGTCCAAGTAGGCCTTCCTTCCTTTGCTGCCATAACCTCTAATTCCTTCATCCCTTCATCCATGCTCCGATTTGTTTCTCCTTGTAACCTGTCAAACATGAAACACTCCTCTATTGTGTTTTCCTCTTCGACACTAGTGTCGCATAGAGGTATACACTCGTCAACGATGTCCGCCATGTAACATTCATCGCCAACTAGAGGATCCGTTAATCGTGAAAAGACATTTAACCGCAACCGACGGTTACCAAAAGTCATGTCGACCGTGCCCGATTTGCAATTAATTTGGGCATTCGATGTTGCCAAAAATGGTCGACCAAGGATCACCGTTGGTTGCTTGGTTCGGTCCAAAGAAACATAATCTAACACAAGAAAGTCCACCGGATAGTAAAAGTCCTCGACCTTGACTATTACATCCGTGACTATCCCACGGGGTAGTTTAGGAGTCAAATCGGCTAACACCACGGTGGTGTTAGACATTTGAAGTGGACCAAAATCGTATTGGTCATATAAACTACCCGGCAAGATACTCACACTTGCCCCAAGATCCAAAAGTGCCCGTGTCATTTTGAATTCACCCACTTGTATAGAAATAGTGGGCGCCCCCGGATCTTGAAGTTTTGGTGGAAGTGCACCCGAAAGAATTGAACTCACGTTTTTGGTTAAATCAAGTTTTTTAGGAAATTTGTGAGTCCTCTTTTGGGTACATAAATCCTTCAAGTATTTAGCATATGAAGGTATTTGTTTGTTGGCATCCAAGAGTGGTAAATTAATTTTTACTTGTTTAAAAATTTCCCACATCACTTCTTGATGTGGGCCTCTTTTGTTTACCACTTTCTTAGATGGTCCCAAAAGAGCTTCGGGAAAAGGGGCGGTATTAACCTCCACACCCTTGTCCTTAGCCTTTGGGACGGGAGCGGTCACAACGGGTGTATCTTTATTAAGTTCATTTTTATTTTTCCCCGTTTGATCGTCACTACTTTCATCATCACTCGCATCTTCCACCACCCCTTCAACAAATTGGGGTGGTGGTGTTTTGACACCATTATCAACAACTCGACCACTACGTAAAGTAATTTTATTAATTGGTACCTCACTTGTGTTCCTCGAACTTGACCCTTGATGCTTAGGGTTCACCGCGGTGTCACTTGGAAGCCTTCCCGTGCTTCCCCTCAATTGAGCCATTTCCTCTGCAAGTTGGCCCACTTGCTTTGCTAATGTCTCATGTGCTTTATCCCGAATCTCGTTTGTCTTCTTTATCTCTTTGATATCATTATAAGATTCTTTTATGTTGGTTTGAGATTCTCTTTGCATGTTCAATAAAGCATCCATTTTGGCACTCAAGTCATCGCCACCGGTTTGATTATTTGACCCACTTCCATTGCCGCCTTGATTGTTGTAATTCTGTTGATAACCACCTTGGTAATTGTTTTCCCTACCTTGATACCCTTGGTTATAATTTCGTTGATAACCTCCTTGGTTACCACCTTGTCGGTTTTGATACGATGATCCGCCTTGACCTCCTTGATTACCCGATTGGAAGTTCGGGTTCATTTGATTCGCAGCATTCCCATATCGGAAGTTGGGGTGGTTCCTCAATCCAGGATGGTAGGTGTTCGAGTTCATGTCATTGTTCTTTCTATCCCCGAACACTTGGTTGACTTCCTCGGTGTACTCACCCGGCCCCGTTGGACATTGATCGGCCGTATGGCCAATATCTCCACAATCCTCACACACTGCAAACTGGACCGCATTAACCTCCTTCTTCTTCATTCGATCCATTTCCCGCTCTAGAGTAGAAATCCGATCTTTAGAATCAAGATCGGGAAGTAACCGGGAAACGGGATGCTTCTTGGCTTGGTCGGCCAATTCTTTCTCTTTCGAACGCTTGCTCATTCGTTCCAAAAACTCCCAATCGTCGTCTTCATGGTTGCTTAGAAGGGTCCCATTGCTTGTTGACTCAAGTCGGTTCCATGTATTGTCATCTAGACCGCGTACAAAGCATTTAACCAACTCCTACTTCTCGATTTGATGATGAGGGCATCTTCGCATCATTTCTCTGAATCTTGTAAAGGCCTCATGTAACGGTTCGCCCGATAATTGGCGAAAAGACCTAATTTCATCACGAGCGTCATCGGTCTTCGCCATTGAGTAGTATTCATCAAGGAACGCTTGTTGCATTTCTCCCTAAGTGCGAATACTATTTGTGGGAAGTGTGAGGAACCATTGCTTTGCCTTATCCTTCAATGAAAATTGGAATAGTCGAAGTTTGACCTCCTCTAGAGCAAAATTGTGACCCCCGATAGTGTTGCAAACCGAAGAGAATTCCGCCAAATGCGTATATGGCTCATCATTAGACCTCCCATTGAAGTGGGGAAGTATATTGATGTAGTGCGGTTTGCAATCAAACATCCTCCTTTTGCATACTATCGGAGAGTCATTTTCGGTGACTATGGGTCGGAAGCGGTCATTCACTCCCCGTGGAGGTTGTTGACGACATTGTGGACCGTTAACCTCTTGATCGACCGGCCTTCGGTTATCTCTTCGATTACCACCCCTATCATCTCTTCTATCATCTCTTCGATTTCCACCTTGGTTACCCCTTTGATTACCCCCTCCCACGAAACGAGGAATCCGATTAGGGTTGCCATTGTTGTTGTTGTTGTAAAACCCGTCATTTCGGTTCCTTTGGTTGTTATTTCGCGGTTGGCGGTTATTTTTGTAACCGCCATTCCTCCTATTCCCATACCCGTAGTCTTCATCCCCAACGTAATTGGCATTTTGGTAGCCAATTTCTTCATCTTCATACTCTCGAGCATTGTAATCATTACCTCGATTGATGTATCCCTAATCTTCATCTTCGTCCACCCGATTGTCATAATAGCCCCCATCATCCGAGTGTTCGGTATGAATGCTTACGTGTTCCGGCGATTGATAACCGGGAACACTATAAGGCTCATCATCGGGGATTGCATTTCTCAAATCATCGATGTTGAAAAACGGGTCTTCATTCGCGGGATTGCCGCGATCACGATTACCTCTACGATCGGAGTTGACATTCCGATCATCAAGGTTGATGGGTAATTAGGCTTGTTGATGAAGGGTTTGTTGTTGGGGTGTTCGTTGAGTGTTATTGGGGTTTTGGTTTCGGAAAGGTGGAGTGGGTGGTCTAGCGTTGACATTACCACCCGGTTGCTCTTGAGGTATAGGTTGGACATTTTGAGCGGGATAAAAGGTGCCTCGGGATTGGAATTGATTTGGGTTGAGGTTTTGGTTTGAGTTGAAGTTTTGATTGGAGTTGTGGTTCGCCATTGAATCGGTTTCAATGGTCGGTGTGAGTGGTGGTGTTTGGTTGGTTTGATTAGAAGCAAGTGTTGCTTCCAATCGGCTTACTAAGTTCTTTCTTGCGAGTCTTTCGATTTCTGGTTCGTAGACTAAAGGTGAAGTCCTCCCGGAGATCCACGTATGCATGCACTACCTGTAACCTGCACAAGTAACACACCCCGCGTAACAAGGAAAAAGACGAATACAAAAAGAAAACTAAACAATTTAAACAGTTAATCACAAAAATTCAAACAATATCCAAACACAAAGCGCACGCACTCCCCGGAAACGGCGCCAAAATTTGATTGGAGTGTCGCGCTCCGGTCAAAGATAATATTTATATACCCTAATTACCCTTAACAAATAGCTAGTGGTAGTGAGGGGTCGAACCACGAAGAGTATGTGGTTTGTGTACGGATTTGATTGAATTATGAATCGTTGTCACTATTATGAAGCTTGCTATGATATATTTTTGTATTTTGTTTGGTTAAGAGATATGAATTAAAATTACTAAAAAGATTGGTTTGATTGATTAATGATTAACAACTAACAATTGCAAAATATAAGTAACGATTCAAACAAGATATAGAAAACAAGGTTCACACCCGGTTCGGTAATTGCATTCCTAGGGTTCCTACACGTTTTAAGATTGATTCAATTGCAAAAACGATTAACGAATTTAGTGTTACACGGCTTAGGTGCCAAGAGCTATCAACGTTATAAAGAACGGACCACAATGCACTTCGTTACCAAGAAAATGTAAACTCTAACCTAGACAAGGCATAATTGCACATAAACATTTCATAAAGTCAAATTTAATCTTCACTCGACGGTTTATGAATTCAATACAAATGCAAGACAATTGTCATAAGTTTCAAATCAAGAAGCAATTTGTCACAAAATCAATCCAAGAACAATGTTTTAACCCTAGACTTACAATTAACCTACACCGGGGTGAAACCTCCTAGGAATTAGCCACTCATGATCGAAGAAACTTGATCACCGGATGTTGGAAACATGAATTGGATCATTGCGAAGCTTGAAGATGGATGGGGGATGAATGGTAGGGTTTTGGATGATTGGTGATGATGGGTTTAGATCAATGGTGATTAGGGTTATGGGATGAATGATTGATGGTGAAATTGGTTGATGATTCGGGTTGTAAGAATGATGGATAGGTCAATGGTAGGTGAAGAATAGGTGATAATGGCTCCAAGAATGGTTTTCAAACTCTCACTAAAGTGTAACTCCCGAATAATGTCCCCAACAGCCCTCTTTGATTCGATATTTGACCCAAAACGAAATCAACCGCGCAGCAACATTGACGAGCCATCGCCGACGGCCTGATGCCCCGTCGGCGACGGTCCTTAATTATTGAGTTAGCTCCGACGGTCTATCTTGCTGTCTACGGACAAACCAGACGACGGAGGTTTGTGCAAACCGTCGGCGACGGTGCCCAGATGTTGGGTTTTCTGTTTCATCCATTTCTTGAGTCCGGTTGACCCGTTTCACATCCCGGTGGTTCCGTTTTCGCTCCGGTGACTCGTAAAGCTCCCGAAAAGCTCCTTAAACTCTGTTAAACCTGCAAAACACGTATCTAATCAAGAGTAGGCAATTCGAAACTAAAACTTGTGTAAAAACATCAAATTAAACAATTACAAGCACCGGATTTCGACCACGTATCATTTGACTGCCTCCAGAAAGCTTTCTTTTCTTCTTCTTCAGATGATGTTCCTGAAACAAATGTCATCTTAGATTTAAAATCACGAATATATTTTTCATTTTTTTGTTTTTCTGTTGGAGTAAAACCAAGACCTTTCTTTTTGAAATTATTGTTATGGTTTGATTTCTTTTTGGAAACCAGAACCAGAATTGTAACATTTTTTCTTGTTTAATCTCTGTTGAACTCTTGAGGTGTATTTTTTAGGTTTTTCATTAAGACATAAATCTTTTATTTCAGAAATATTAATTTCTGTAAGTTTGAAAACCTTTTTTATCAGTTCAATTTTGACACCTCTTATTGGAAATTCCTCATCAGAATATAATTTGTTAGAATCATTCAAAGTATAAGCAACTTTAAACGTTTCATCATCCAAATTAGATTTTGATAACAGGAATTCTTTGTCATAAACTATTTTGCCCTGTTTTTCTGTTTGACGCGGAGTGCTTGACTCAGACTTTGACTCTGTCACAGACTCCGACTTTGACTCCTCTGTGTCATTGTTCTCTAACACATGATCCACCACTATCTTCATCAATTGAGATTGTTGATCAGTGTCAGACGATGTAAACACGACATCAATGTTTTATGGCAAATTGACTGACGACTCTGACTCCCACTGCAAATTTGTTGCCTTTTTGACTCTTTCATCATTTGGATTTCTAGCCAAATATCCATTTTCCAGCGGGGGTGGACACTTGTTGTAACTGACACCTTGTTTCTTACCAGAATTCTTCTTGTCAGTCTTTTCCTTCGTGTCACTTTTCTTCTTTTCAGGAGTCTTTTCATCAGCAAATTTTTCAGCATCTTTTTCTTCAGTTACATCTTTGTCCTCAAATGCCTTCAAACTTTCAGCTGTCGGATAAATCCTGTCAATGACATAAGACGAACATGAGTAACTCTTCAACAAACGATTAACTCTTTCCGATTTAATCCTCTGAAGTTCCAGTTTCTGTTTAAGAGTAGCACACTTCTCGATATAATTGTTCACAACTTTTTGCTTGACCATGAATGCTCCTTGAAGTGTCTTCATTGCAGTAGCTTGCTCTTCACTTGTGTTGTTGTACATATTCATCGCTTTGTTCAGCACATCGTAAGATTCTTTCAATCTGTTCATA
The DNA here is from genome assembly GCF_002127325.2 of Helianthus annuus. Taxonomy (NCBI): domain Eukaryota; kingdom Viridiplantae; phylum Streptophyta; class Magnoliopsida; order Asterales; family Asteraceae; genus Helianthus; species Helianthus annuus. Next base: position 76,543,193 of record NC_035447.2, on the reverse strand, counting down.
TTGTGAATCAGCGAACTGTTTTGTTTCTTTACAGCTTCACAATTTTCACAAGTTACTAGACTCTTTTTTCGCAACAGCTTCTTCATTAATCTCAAACTTGGGAACTTCTTTCACTTTCCATCTAATCACCGGAACATCTTCATCATCACTACTCACCGGTGTCTTTACCTTTTTCTTTTTCTTCTTTGCTTTCTCATCTTCACTATCGCTTTCTGGCATCATCTTCAGATGTTCTCTCATTTGTTTAGCATAGTACTCAGTTCCATCATCATCACTATCTTCATCAATTCTTGCAACAAAAGCTTTGTGAGCTGTATGAGTTGTGGCTTGATCAGGAATATAATAATCCCAAGTGAAATTCTCCCAGCTAAAACCCTCAGGTAATTTCTCATCATCTTGATCAATCAAACAAGCTTTTCCATCAGCTGAGACATATTTTTCCCAGTTAAATGGCTTCTTTTCATCTTGATTAACCACACAAGCTCTCTTTCCAGAATCTTCAATCACATTTCTTCCATGTGCAGTTTGAGCTTGATGTTGATATTGTTGAGATGGTTGTTGAGCAACTTGATGGTAGATGGCTTTTCGGTAGTAATCATTGTTGTTGTTGAAAGGATTCTGAGCTCCACTTGATTCGCGATTGGTGCACTCCCTCTTGAAGTGACCTTTCTCCCTGCAACGAAAACAAGTGACTTTAGATTTGTCAAAACCCAAAGTAGAAACATTAGCCTCACGAAGATCATCTCTCCCCGTGATCTGCTTGAATTTCTCGGCTCTCCTTAATACGCTGGCCAAACACCATTTTATGTCCATCAGCTCCATCTCTTCAGCATCTATTTGGTCGTAATCCTCCTTTGTTAGCATTGGATTCCCGATACGACCTGCAACAAAACAACTGTAAGATTCTAAAACCATTCCCAATAAAGACATTTGATTTTTAGCAACTTCATCTGAATAATCTTGATCATTCTCAAGATTTAATACAATATTGCATTGAAGTTTTCTTCCGTTCTTTGTTGCTAAAATGTTCGGATCAAATGATGGAAATGATGAGAAACTTGTGTTGCTGCTTGATCCTTTTGATGAACTTCCGGTTGAATTCTTGGCGTTGTAAGCAGTTTCCACTTTTGGAGATAAATTTGTAGATTTCTCATTCACCCCTGCTTTGTAGTACAACCCAATATCTTTTTCACCGTCGAAATCTTTCATTCGAATAATCTTTCTTTGCTCCATCTCTTGAGCTTCCAGCTTCTCAATGAATTTACTCAATGTGAGCGTGTTGAATCCTTTCTTGTTCCTAAGCATCATCAAATATGTGCCCCATGTTTCGTGTGGCAATGCATCTGCTAACTTCTCTATCAGTTCTTCATTATCTTTGTTGATGCTTACCCTCTTCATATTCACCAACAAATTACAGTATCTTTCAATGATCTGCTTTGTGCTTTCATTCTTCAATCCACGAAACAAGTCAAATTCTTTCTTTAACAGAGATTTCTTGTTCTTGATCATCTCTTGACTACCTATAAACTTTGATCTTAGAGCTTTCCAAATTGAATACGAGCTTCCGTCGTGTTGCAATAAGACCATGATGTCTTCTTTCACAGCTTGTTGTAGCAAACTCAGCATCATTTTCTCATTTTTGTATTTCTTTTTGTCATCTGCACTCATATCTTTGATTGCAACTTCCTCTTCATCATCATTTAACGGTCTTATATACTTCGTCTCAACACACTCCCAAGCGTCTAGGTAATTAGCTTGTACCCGGTTTTCAAAACGGCCTTCCCAACCCTTATATTCTTCAATGTTCATGAGCTTGGGCGGTTTTTGCATTGTTCCCGTTTCGTTTTCTAGCATTGTGTTCTGTGCAATAGTGATCGGGGTAACCGGAGTAGCGAATGCGTTGTAGAATTCTTCGCCCATTTTTCAGATTTCAAAAATTTCACAAAACAATCTTGTTTCAAGCGAAATCAACAACTTAAGTTGGATTACTGTTTGGAGCGGAATCAACAGGTACCCTGGAGCGAAATTACTATGTACTCAGAAGTGGAATCAGAATGTGATCTGGAGCGAAATCACAATGACTTTGGAGCGGAATTACGATGTAATCAGGAGCGAAATCACACTGTCAACAGGAGCGAAATCAGAAACTATCCTGGAGCGGAATTACGATTTGGAGCGGAATTAAAATCAAACTTCGAGCGAAATCAGAAGTGACATCATCATTTCTCGAACTCGTTTCAGGTGGAATTACAATTATGTCAATCTTTAATTCGAATTTGATGATGAAACTTTCAAGGCTTTGTTAGATACTAATTCCGAGCAACATGTCCAAAAATCATATCAATTCGATAACTTTTTCCCGGTCAATTAGCAAAAGACAGTGTAGAAGGTGTAGAAAAATAGAATTTTTGGCTAAATTGGCAAGAGCTCTTCCTCCTTAGCTCTGATACCACTTGAAGGATCGAATTCGGACCCAATGGAGTCTATCAGAAGAACTATTCCTGATTTGAACGGCGGAAACAGACAAATCAGGTTCAATTCACCAAGTATTCACTTTAAACTGTTGATTCTATTGATTGAACGATGTTTACACTTGAGTCAACACTTCGGCAGCACTTCGTGGCTCACCGGAAGACAATCACCCTAAAACTATATGATTTCGCTCCAAGACACATCCTATTTATAGTAGATCTAATTCCGCTCGAACATGCATGAGCGGAATCACAAACAAATGGTCTCGGGCGAAATCAGACACTAACCTATTTCGGGCGGAATCAGACTAAACCACTCTCGGGCGGAATCAGAACATAGGGGTTTCGGGCGGAATCAAGTTAAGGGGTTTCGCTCCAAATGACATGATGTCATTTGGAGCGGAATCATATCCAATAACAGATTCTTGGTTTCCGTGCCCAGATCTAGCCTATTCTACTCTAGACTCGATACAAGACGTAGACGACAGACGGATGCACCAACACATTATATACAACTTTTGCTCTAATACCACTTTTTCTCGTCTCACTTTCGTCAGTCCATGAATTAAACTCCTCCTCGTATACGTGATTGTTTTCCATAATTACAATTACAAAGTATAGCTTAATCAATAGAACAAATAACTAATACTAACACACTTGATTGATTGATTAATACCTACCCACATAGTGTTTGTTTACAAGGACCAACACTAATATATACCCACAAACCGTCGCATTTATGAGAAGTGACACAAATTTCTATTTAGGATTGCCAACGTCCCCACATAGTGTTTGTTTACAAGGACCAACCCTAAGATATACCCATCGATGTTTCAATTTAGGATTGCCAACATCCATAAGTAACTTCCCCAAATGACGTTCAATTCTATTAGCCCCAATCGATTTCTACGACCCATATAAATTTTTGTGGCCTTCGGCCAATATTAGTTAAATACATAACCCAAATAACAAATGTTATTTGACCTAATAAACATAAAATAAACAAAAGCTCATATCTATTATAAGATTATTCATGAAATAACACCCCTAATCGTAACATGGTTCTTCAATTGTCATGGTTCTTCATCATAAATCAAGATGATGAAGTCTTCATCAGATTCACTTTCTTCCTTGAATGCTTGAAATGGACTGTTGCCCTCGATAAGTTCTCTATACAATCCACAAACTCTTGGAAAGTCCCTAATAACACTGACATCTCTCGTTGTCCAATTTGGTCTCTTCTTTTTTTCCTCACAAGTTGTATCCCATGCACGACAAGTATCAAATTCCTTTTGTTTCTACTCATTGAGATCAACTCGGTCCTTCATCATGTAGTAATACCACTCAAAGAAGTCTAAACAATTTATATACACTATATTTAAATCATGTGCATCTTCCCATGCATGACATAGTGTCATAACAATCCTCTCCCACTTTTCTTCTTTGCAAACATCTTGAAAACAATGCCTTTAGATTAACCATGATGTGAAGAATTAGCAAATCAATTCAATTACGATTTGCTACCCTTAGTGGTATCTCACCACTCCTTAAAAATCCTAGGTGATCTTAACAAACCAAGTAACCAATCAAGTGAATTCCATCTAATTCAAGAAAGCTAGTTTAATTTTTTAAAGAAATCTCTTCATCAAATGCTTCAAGAGTAGATGTTGAACCCTCCTTTACATATGACCAAATTCAGTCTCTACATTCTTGATGAATTTGGTTTGGGTTGTTTTTAAAGTGAATCTAAATAAGACGTTAAAGCAGATTTCTCCTTTAAAAAATAAACATTGCACGGGCCTTGAACTTCTTTCCTGTCGTCTTTCCTAAGGATCTCCCATAATCAATTGCCGGTTCCTTACCCTTTCTATGCATCTCAAGTTCTCTCTTGTAATAACCTTTAGTTAAACCTGCAATTTATCTTTTTTCCCTCTCGTATCATATTGTTTGGTCCAAGTGATCATAAAACGTGTCCAACTATTCAATTCCTCCAGATCATTTTCACTTTTCCTTCCAAAAACCTAAACACCGTTTTTTTCCTTCAAACATTTTTTTCAAGTATCACTTATCACCTTCCAACTCACACAAAGGGACAGTTCTCCATTTTCCTTCCACATCCACTTTAACTCACGAGTTCCATGAAGTTCCATGTAAAACTATAAGACCCGAACTTACATAATGAGAATTCATAAAAGGTTTGCAAATATATAAAAGTAATGCAAACAAACATCCATACAAAATTTGGGTTTGACAAAAACTTTATAAGTATTTAAAATATTTCCAGCACATTAACGTTGTTCGGTTATAAAATAGCTAAACAAAAACGGAAGTTTTAACTTCGGTTGTGTTCGGTTCTTCGTTTAACTTGACCATTCATTCGGGACATCATATTAAGCACCTACATTACAAAATTCGTCGTTAGTTATGTATTGCATAAAACATATATATGCATATTTAAAAGCCTTACTTGCCTCCACAAACAAAAGCAAAAATTTTGTTTCATGCCTCGCCGTAAGCTACGGCCGGCCACCGTAGCTTACGGCCAACATTAAGATTTTTGGGCAGTCAAGCCCTGCCGTAGCCTACGGCTGGCCACCGTAGGTTACGACAGCCATCAGCTGCAGATTTGATCCACTTTTGCCCTTTTTACAAAAACTTCCATATCTTTTTGGTTATTGATCCGTTTTACACTAAACGTATTCCTACGTGTTCGTAAAACATTTGCCCACATTATTAACTTATAAACCCATAACCCGGATCTATAAATTTATGTTTTTCGCTATCAATTCTAAATTCACATAATTAACTGTTTGACCCGTTTGCATGTTTATGCAAACAAGTCTATGAATTTACATTCTCTTTGCAAGAAGAACAATATTTTACGACTAAAACTCATTACCCCAGGTTATTAACCCTGCGTTACATGCATCTGTTACCCGGTTTGTGTTTACGCCAATTTGACCCGTTCGACCTTTCAATGGCCGAACTTTAATTAATCCGAATTCTTTTCAAGAATTCCAAAATTTTCAATTATGACCCATTACCCGAGTCCATCAATTTATAGTTCGCGTTCCCGTTACCCGGTTTACGCTTGCCTTCGTAATTTAACCCATCAACCGGGTTTATGCCGAAGTCATTTCTCACGCACCCATTCTGTTAGGCCCTAATTAGGTTTATGGATTAGTAGATTAGTGGATATGGAGTGGGCTTTTGGGGAATGGGCCTAGGGTTTAGGGAGTGTGCTCCCTAATCACTTACTATATTTAGTAAATCATGTTTAGGATAATTGTTGTTGGTGACATCATATAAGAATCTTTTATTTGATCAACATCAATTTTAATGTTTAAAGTAGCTTTAAACGTTTTAATAGCCTGATCAGCAGGGTGTCCTAATCCAGAGTGCCACAACTTAAACACAGAAGCATTAAATACAGACACATTAGACACAATAGCATTACCACATACATATAAACCTTGAAGTTAACTACCAATCACCAGGATTTTCCCTGTTAACAAGTCCTGTATATAACACTTATGTTCATCAAATCCAATAAACAACTTATTATCCCTGGCTAACTTATGTACAGAAATTAGGTTAACACTATATTTAGGGACAACAAAAACATCATGTAAAACCACACCATCAGCCAATTTAAATGTTCCAATCTTAGTTACATAAGCATTACTACCATTAGGATGCTTTACTTGTATTTTAAGATTAGAAACATCAATATAATTAGTTAAATTTGTTTCAGATATGACCATATGGTTATTAGCCCCTGAATCTATTATCCAACCTGAACCTTTACCCACATCATAACCAAAAGAATAAACAGGACTACTAAAAACAGTTGAACAAAACAACCCACCTGAAACATTACAGCTCTGTGATGATTTAGGTGTTCTGTCATTAATCAAACTCAATAACTTAGTCAACTGATCAAAAGTTAAAGCAGTAATAGGAACACTTGACTCATCCACCTTAGAATTGTTACAAGAACTACTTTTCTTCCCTTGATTCCCTCTTGGTGGTTTCATCCAAGAGGGATATCCAACTATCTCAAAACATTTCTCAATTTTATGCCCTACCTTATTGTAGTGGGTACATTTTAGGTTTTGATTTAAAACTTTATTAGTTTTCTTAAACTCAACTGATGGACTGATTTTAGACACAAAAGCTATGTTTGGATTTTCCTTATTACCACTACTATAGTTTCTATGAGGAATAACTACAACAAAAGCCTCTTTAACAGTTGGTAATGTTTCTTTCATCAAGAGATTAGTCCTAACCCCTTGATACATATTATCCAAACCCATTAAAAACTGCATTAATTTTATCATATGATTAAAATCATTGAACTCCTTAGCAGCATTACAAGAACAATTAGACAATTGAAAAATCTGATCTAACTGACCCCACATAACATTCAACTTATGGTAGTATTCAGACACACTAGACCCATTTTGACTAAATGAATTAATTTTCTGATACAAGTCGAACACAACACATCCATCAACTTTGTTATAAGTTTCCTTTAAATCTGACCAAACATCACTAGCCAATTTAGAAAAGACATTATCCATATATAGCTCTTCACTAATCGAATTCAAGATCCAATTTAAAACTATAGAGTTACATCTGTCCCATTGCCTAGCAAGAATCTCATTGTTTTTAGACTTAACACAACTTTTATCAAAGAATCCCCATTTATTTTTTACTTGTAAAGCAAGTTGCATAGCACTAGACCAAATTGTGTAATTCTCAGAACCTTTAAGTTTAATGGAAACAATAGTCAAGTTACCAAAATCAGAAGGATGCAAGTATAAAGGGTCACTTGCATCAAGTTTACTCACAAGTGTCTCAGGTGGTGGATCACTGGACCAGGACCACCACTTGTAACAACTGGACCATCAACCATTATAACACAAAGTCAGATAGCAATCAAGAAACAACAACAACAAGAAAGTTGCAACAACAGCACTAAAGAATCACAACAATAACAGAACCTAATAGGGTGAAACCTTAACAGGGACCAGATCAGAGGTTCATCACTCAAGGTGCTTCTGCAAACCTTATAAAGGGAGCCGACTAAACCTAGACCCAATCTAAAAACCAGCAACAACAAATATCAACCAGAACAGGAATCAAATATCAACCAGAATAGGAAACAAATAACAAACAAGTAACAAACAGAATAGGAATCAAATAGCAAATAAAAGTGCAACAGGATGTGCCCTTCCTGTGTCCCAATCAACACCGGCCCAACTAGCCCGACAACAATAATGCCTAAATGCAAGAAAAAAATGCAAAGAACAAAATCTAGGAACGATCTCACCAGGGGGTGTGTATAACTCCTGCAAATCAGTCTTGCAGCCTTCACTTAGGGCTACAAGAACTGATTAGAAGAACAACAGCTACACAGATCCGGTTAGTTTGCTTTGTCACCTTCTAGGGTTACAAAGCCAACACGAATCACGGCAACAGCACCACAAACCCTAGATTAGGGCTTCAATCCTTCAAGATCCCCAAACTTCTTCACTATGCACACACTCCAAGAACCGGAATACTACTGAATCGGCGTCAACACCAGACGGATTCTTCAAAACCGACGCGACTCAAGCCAGATCTAGTTAGATCTGAACAGATCTAACCCTAGAAAACCACAGCGGAACACAATCACGCCCAAGAGCTCACATAAGCTCTGATACGCGCAAAATGCAACATATAAATTATATCAATAGTGGCATAAAACTAACCCTTTTTAGTACTAATGTTAGAAAAAGTGTGTTTTTGTCTTCCTTTTGTATTTTCAGGATGAAATGACCTCAAATTAACAAAAGAAGCAAAAAGATAGCTAAATCTAACATAAATACAAGAAAAGGAACAAAAGTGGATTGCCCGACCCCTCGACAGCATCCTCCCAAGCAAAACAAAGAAGACAGAAGGCTGAACACGCCCCGTGCTCAGCAAGCACGGGGCCGTGCCCAAGAAGCAGTAGAAAAGACAAACCTGTCGAAGCTTCTATTGCTCACATGGGGCCGTGCCCAGTGGACACGGGGGCGTGGTCAAAGTACAGCAGGCGCATTAATTGTAATTGCAAATTACAATTAATGAGGAGAGATAGTGTCAGACGGGCACGGGGCCGTGCCCAGGCTTCTGTTCAGCCTATAAATAGGAGTGCTTGGAGACATTTCAACTCATCCCTTGGCACACCACCTCTCTCACACTTCATCCACCACCCACCACCATCACAACACCATCATCTACCACCATCATCCATTGTCCATCATAGAGTGTGTGAGTCGTCTCGGGATCCAAGATTGATCGTAAGAGTTCTTGACAATCAAGGCCATGTTTGCCTAAGTCTCTTACATCACTTGGTGAAGACAAGTGTTTAGTATAATACTTTTTATTTTTAATCTTTTGCACTTCTTAATTGGTTTTGTATTTATGACTTTAATAACTAGTTTCTTATGTTAAAGGTGATTCTTCCTTATCGTTTGTCCGTGGTGTCTTGGCATTATTTTACTGTCTATATAAAATAAAAGATTTTCACTATTCATATCTCCACGGTCTATATGGAGGTATGTTGGCTACCTGGTCGGGGGTTAAGGGAATGGTTTGGTAAGGGTCTTGCCCTTGTTCAGTGTTTAGAGGTCCTGCAAGGGACCTGGGTCAAATTTAGTAGGACCTCCTTCAATACCCAAAAGTATTGGATGGCGGGGGTCCAAACTCTTTGATCCCCTCATAAGTTAACTACTACTAATACTATAACCCGGCTATTTAGGACTGTATCCCTGCTGACTCAGACTACTTAGTCGAGGGTAACGTCACCTCCAAAAGAGGGGCCTACCATAATTTGCATTAATAACTTAATTCATTATCTTTCAATAATCCGACCCTTTAGGATTGTATCCTTGCTGACTCAAACTACTGGGTTGAGGGTAACGTCGCCTTCAAAAGAGGGTCCTACTACAATAACTAAGATAATCTCTTAAACAAGTGCAAAAGTGCGAAAATAATCAAAGGTTATACTAACACACGAGTCGGATCCAAGTGATTCATCTTGTCTATCTGTTTTATTTTATTTTTACTTTTCACCATTTAGTTAGTTCTATTTTCTTAGTTTTAAAAAAATCTTTTCTAACATTTTGATTTGATTAGACGTTGAGGATAAACCGGTACTAAAAGCTCTTGTGTCCTTGGACGACCTCGGTATCTTACCAACACTATACTACGTCCACGATGGGTGCACTTGCCCATATGTGTGTCTAGTGTTAGTAAATATCTTGTTTTATAAATTTAAAACTTGGCTAAAGTGTAAAAAGGGCTTAAAATATATACCTAAAACATATATACACTAACGCACATCAAGTTTTTTGGCGCCGTTGCCAGGGACACAAGGATTTTAAGAAAGTTAGGAATCAACAGCCTTATCATTTTTTTATTTTCTTTTTAATTTTTTTAGGATTTTCTTAGTTTTTCAGCTTCTGCAGAGCTCAGCATGGGCTGTGCCTGGTCGGACACGGGCCGTGCCCAGCAGTGTTACTGGCAGTTTTTAGTTTTCCGAGTTACAGAAGGCTGACCACGGGGCCGTGTTGGTGCAACACGGGGCCGTGTCCAACTCTCCAGTAACAGGGATCCGGAAAACAATCACTGTAACTCCGACCACGGGCCGTGTTCACTAAGCACGGGGCCATGGTGAACCTTCTGACCAACATTCTTTTCTGTTTTTGTTGCAGGACTTGGAAACAGACGCCACCTCTACGTAGTGTATGAGCTCCAGTTCTAATAAAGACATAAAAGAACCTCTAGAAGAACCCGAACGCTTTCTCAGAAAAAGACTAAAAGCTAAAAACCAAGAGAAGGTTTCGGGGAACCCACTTCCAATGGCGGACCAACGTACCCTTATGGATTATCTACGACCCACCGTAGGTAATCTCGGCGCCGCTATCAATGCACCGAACGTTGAAGCCAATAACTTCGAACTTCGGCCGCATTTGATACAGATGCTTCAAAACTCTGCAACCTTCCATGGGCTTGCGGACGAGGATCCCCATCTACATATTACTAATTTCTTAGAAATATGTGATACCTTTCGGATCAATGGAGCATCAAATGACGCCATCCGCCTCCGAATGTTTCCTTTTTCACTAAAAGACCGAACAAAAGCTTGGCTTAATGCCCTCCCAGCTGGATCGGTAAACACCTGGGATGAACTAGCCCAAAAATTTCTATATAAGTATTTCCCTCCCGCTAAAACGGCTAAATTAATGACTGAAATTAATACATATTCACAAGAGGACGGGGAATCCTTATATGAAACTTGGGAAAGGTTCAAGGAGCTATTGCGAAAGTGTCCACATCACGGCCTTGCGATATGGCAACAAGTATCCACTTTCTATAATGGGTTGTTGCCACACACAAGGCAAACACTTGACTCTAGATCCGGGGGACTTTTAAGTAATCGCCGCCCGCATGAAATATATAATTAAATTGAGGAAATTGCTCAAACCAATTTTCAGTGGCCCACTCCCCGAGGCAATAAATCTATTGCCCCGGGCACCCATAAAGTTGATGAAAGCACTTCTTTACAAGCCCAAATCAAGGCCCTCTCTTCAAAAATTAAAAAGTTGGAAATGACAAAAACGGTCTCGGTTATGGCTTGTGAAAGGTGTGGTGGGCCACATGAAAATTGGAGTTGTATGAAAGAAACAGATGATCAAACAGAATCGGTAATCTACATTGATAATAGACCTAGGCCGTCGGGTCCTCCAACGGGCACCTACAACCAAGGATGGCGAAACCACCCTAACCTTGGTTGGAGGGAACCCGGCAATAGTAGTAACCAACAAAATCAACGAACAAACTTTCAACAACAAAGAAATGAGTCACAAAATTTCCCTCAACAACAAGGTGGACGAGAAAGGCTTGAAGATACTATATCTCGCTTTATCTCCGACACCGAAAAGAAAAACTCGGATAGATTTCTACAATTAGAATCAAATTTTAGAAATCAACAAGCTAGTATACAAAACATCGAAAAACAAATAAGTCAGCTAGCCCAAAATTTCTCCGAGAGACCGCAAGGCGCATTACCAAGTAATACCGAAACAAACCCAAAGGCGCAAGTTCATCTCATCACCTTACAGAACCGTACCGTGGGTACCGCGGAAGGGCCATCGCCTACTAAGGAGACCACATCACCGCCCCATCAAGAGAAGGTTACTCCGCCACCGGCAGAGCCCACCAAGGCTCCTCCGGTTCCGTACCCCGGTAGGTTAATCCGCCAAAAGACCAACGAGCAATTCGCAAAATTTGAAAGTCTACTAAAACAATTGCATGTCAACATTCCTTGTATTGACGTCCTAACTCAAATGCTTAAATACTCTAAATTTATGAGGGACTTCCTCACCCATAAAAGGAAAATTGAAACATTGCAATTAGTTAACTTAGGCGAAGAATGCTCCGCCCTCGTACTCAACAAACTCCCCCAAAAGAAAATTGATCCCGGAAGCTTCACAATTCCTTGCTTGATCGGGGACTCCCCCGTTCGTAATGCACTAGCCGACCTTGGGGCTAGCATTAACCTCATGCCCGCATCAATGTTCAAAAGACTCGGTCTAGGAAAAACGAGTCCTACAAAAATGAGTATACAACTTGCTGATCGATCCGTCAAGTTCCCACAAGGCGTCATTGAAAATGTCCTAGTCAAGGTAGACAATTTCGTTTACCCGGCCGACTTTGTCATACTTGATATGGAAGAAGACACCGAAGTCCCCCTCATACTAGGGAGACCCTTTCTCGCCACCGCACAAGCAGTAGTGGACATGAATGACGGAACGCTCACTTTAAAATATGGGGATAATGAAGTAAAATTCGGGGTTGGGAAGAGAATAGAGGACGATGACCCGGCCAATTACATGAAGGTTATTGATTCGAGTTTGGATGATGCTCTCCGACGGTGCAACATGGGATGCAAAACATCCCACTCAGAAAACATATAACCTCACCTTGGGTCTAGCCAAGGACCCTTATAAACGTGGCGTACCACGGAGGCATTCCGCGGAACTATCCTTAGTTTAGTTTAATCTTTTAGTTTTACTTTGCAGAAATAAAACACACTCATGGTGGTCAAGGATAAACAAGGGAAACGAGAAGCATGGCCCATGCACGGAAACAGGGCCATCCGACAATAATTTCTCCATTACAGTAAGCCAGCACGGGCCGTGCCCAGCCAACACGACCCCGTGCTGAACATCCTGCAGACAAATGCCCAGTTCAGGTAATTGGACACGGGCCGTGTTCACTGAACACGCCCCCGTGTCCAGGCTTCTGTTTCTTTTCTTCAAATTTCATTACTGGCACCTGAACACGGGGCCGTGCCCGGTCACCACGAGGTCGTGTCCAGACTGCCAGTAACATAAAATTTTGCTTTTAAACACCATTTTACACATCCAATCAACCTAAAAACTTATTTTTGGGACACATTGAGGACAATGTGTAGTTTAAGTGTGGGGGGATGTTAAAACCTTGAATTTTGCAAGTCCTAATAACAAGCCTTACACAAAACTCTATTGGAACCGCTAATCACCCCAAATTTTTTCAAAAATTTTCATTTTTTTTACTTGTCTAAGTTTAAGTTGGGAATTCTAAATTTAACAAGGTTATATTTTTACGAACTTACAACTGATAGCGTCGTGATAAAAAGAACCAACATAAGAAAATTATGAAACGACATGACAAGCTTAGTTAAAATTTGATTATATATACTTGATCACATAAAAACCCATTCCCACAAAAGTGAGTTTTGAGCCTTTATAGAGCATACAAATACACATCTTTACAACTAAATGCTCATTTTTCGTTTCTTGTGCGAATAGCCGCTTGGTTCTTACGACTCTAGAACTTGCCACGACAATACATTCACGGTCCTTACCAACTTAAACCCAAGTAAGTAAATGATGGAGACATTAGGACTAACCCTTTTTCTTTCAACACCATTATTTTTATTTTTTTTCACCTACCCAAAAATTCCCCCTAGTTAACCCCGTTGAGCCTAAACCTTTTCATTTCTTAACCCAAAACCCTTTTTACCCACCAAAAACCCTTTTTATTTTTACCTTTTATTTTAGTAACAAGCTCGGTTTTCGTGTGATTAAAAAAAATTTACAATGAAGTTGGAAATAAACAAACAAAGCTCCTTAAACAAAAGCTTGTTTGAATAAATACTTCATTAAAAAAAAGTCACAAAAACAAAATGTTTTACGAAAACCGACGCTTTTTACGCCTTTCGCCCTTTTCTACTAACCACTAACCCAACTACCCACCTTTAACCCAAGCCTAACCCTTCACCCAAAAAGTCCTCTTGATATTTACAAAGGTATAAAGTTAAAAAGGAGGATGATTGATTGCTTGGCAAGCTTATGGTAGAAATAAGTTCCATGCCGCTCTCGAGTGATTCACTAAAAAATACACCTTCGGCCGAGTGTGAGTGATTTCTCCCGTGAGGTATGTGAACCTGTATATAAATGGAATTTTAAAAAGGTATGCTATGCCTTAATAAATAATTTATCTTATGAAACGTTTTTAATAAATCATGGCGAATAGGATTGTAAATAAATAAAAATAAAACCTAAACGATCTTGGAAAATCCCAACACTCTATGACAAGCCCAAAACCTTCTCTTCTACCCATTCCATTTGGGAGTGAATAAAGCCACGTTATAAAGAGTTTTGCTTGAGTACAATCAAAGATTCAAGTGTGGGGGTATTTGATACGCGCAAAATGCAACATATAAATTATGTCAATAGTGGCATAAAACTAACCCTTTTTTAGTACTAATGTTAGAAAAGTGTGTTTTTGTCTTCCTTTTGTATTTTCAGGATGAAATGAGCTCAAATTAACAAAAGAAGTAAAAAGACGGCTAAATCTAACATAAATACAAGAAAAGGAACAAAAGTGGATTGCCCGACCCCTCGACAGCATCCTCCCAAGCAAAACAAGGAAGACAGAAGGCTGAACACGCCCCGTGCTCAGCAAGCACGGGGCCGTGCCCAAGAAGCAGCAGAAAAGACAAACCTGTAGAAGCTTCTATTGCTCACCACGGGGCCGTGCCCAGTGGACACGGGGGCGTGGTCAAAGTACAGTAGGCGCATTAATTGTAATTGCGAATTACAATTAATGAGGAGAGATAGTGTCAGATGGGCACGGGGCCGTGCCCAGCGGACACGGGGCCGTGCCCAGGCTTCTGTTCAGCCTATAAATAGGAATGCTTGGAGACATTTCAACTCATCCCTTGGCATACCACCTCTCTCACACTTCATCCACCACCCACCACCATCATCCACCACCATCATCCATTGTCCATCATAGAGTGTGTGAGTCGTCTCGGGATCCAAGATTGATCGTAAGAGTTCTTGACAATCAAGGCCATGTTTGCCTAAGTCTCTTACATCACTTGGTGAAGACAAGTGTTTAGTATAATACTTTTTATTTTTAATCTTTTGCACTTCTTAATTGGTTTTGTATTAATGACTTTAATAACTAGTTTCTTATGTTGAAGGTGACTCTTCCTTATCGTTTGTCCGTGGTGTCTTTGCATTATTTTACTGTCTATATAAAATAAAAGATTTTCACTATTCATATCTCCACGGTCTATATGGAGGTATGTTGGCTACCTGGTCGGGGGTTAAGGGAACGGTTTGGTAAGGGTCTTGCCCTTGTTCAGCGTTTAGAGGTCCTGCAAGGGACCTGGGTCAAATTTAGTAGGACCTCCTTTAATAACCAAAGGTATTGGATGGCGGGGGTCCAAACTCTTTGATCCCCTCATAATTTAACTACTATTAATACTATAACCCGGCTATTTAGGACTGTATCCCTGCTGACTCAGACTACTTAGTCGAGGGTAACGTCACCTCCAAAAGAGGGGCCTACCATAATTTGCATTAATAACTTAATTCATTATCTTTCAATAATCCGACCCTTTAGGATTGTATCCTTGCTGACTCAAACTACTGGGTTGAGGGTAACGTCGCCTTCAAAAGAGGGGCCTACTACAATAACTAAGATAATCTCTTAAACAAGTGCCAAAGTGCGAAAATAATCAAAGGTTATACTAACACACGAGTCGGATCCAAGTGATTCATCTTGTCTATCTGTTTTATTTTATTTTTACTTTTCAACATTTAGTTAGTTTTATTTTCTTAGTTTTAAAAAAAAATCTTTTCTAACATTTTGATTTGATTAGACGTTGAGGATAAACCGGTACTAAAAGCTCTTGTGTCCTTGGACGACCTCGGTATCTTACCAACACTATACTACGTCCACGATGGGTGCATTTGCCCATATGTGTATCTAGTGTTAGTAAATATCGTGTTTTATAAATTTAAAACTTGGCTAAAGTGTAAAAAGGGCTTAAAATATATACCTAAAACATATATACACTAACGCACATCAAGCTCTGATACCATGTCAAAACATTTGGTATCAAGCTGTATACATCTCATAAATACCCAAACCGAAGGATTTAAACCCTAAAAAAGAATATTCTGAATACAAGATACAAAGAACTGAAACACAAATCACTCATACTCTCTAAAGATCATCAACACGATGATCTTAATAACTAAGACGAGAATCACAACTTCTGCGAATGAACAAACTCACAAAAGAAACCCTAAATCGCCCCTAAGAGAGAGAACGGACAGAAAAATGAAAAATATCTCACTTAATCAAAGCAGATACGGGTCAAAGTCTTTTAGACACCCAATACTTGAACCTGGATATCCAGGAGAATTGTTATAACAACTTGAATCCATGCTGCACTTCTGAACTTGTTATATCTTCACTTGACGACTTAATCCATTAAGCAAGCCCAAATTCTTGTGTAACAGGCCCAATACGTGTAACTGCAACAAGCCCACTTACCTAAACATTAACAAACCAATAACAAGTAATTAAAGTTTTATAAAAGCTGAATAATATAAACAAATGTTACAAATAGTGAAATTGTAGTATATCATCGTATATTTTCTACAATTGGTGCATAGGCCGCATAACCTGATATTTTTTTAGGTGGAATGGACTTGATTCTCCTCCGAAGACCTGTTCTAGTGGAGAGTATTCATGATTAGCAATTGATCTTGATCTGATCAGTGCAACAATCAGTGCAACGGCACATGCAAAAACATCTCCTACCCGTAAAGATGACTATTTAGCCATTGAATGTATATTTAATTAGGGATTCAGCTAAACACTATTGTTGTGAACATGAAGCACTGTATATTAAACCTTTATCTCGACAACATATGCCTCACTGTATTTCACATCATGACATGTTCAACGATGGTCTTTATAACTAGTCAAAGAGTAGCGTTAAACTCCTTTTTAAACAATTACCCAAACATAATTTTCCTAAAAAACCTATTTTTTCAAAAAGTTATAAGGAGGTGGGAAAATGGAATCCCAAACACCCCCTTAAAAACCATAAAATGTTGGAGTGATCCACATTATCCTATATATTATCCTATATATTAATAATAGAACCTTATGAATAGTATTTTTTATATTATAATAAATATATACAATTTTTTCTTCACTTTTTAAGTTGGATAAGCCTATTGTCAACCGGCACTGGTATCGAAGATATTGGTACGCTCCGGTTCAGTGTCATTAGTGCATTTTATTATCCTATATATTAATAATAGAACCTTATGAATAGTATTTTTTTTATATAATAATAAATATATACATTTTTTTCTTTACTTTTGGATAAGTCTGGTGTCAACCGGCACTGATATCGAAGATACTGGTACGCTCCGGCATTTTATTATATTAAATTTTGAAATATAATGTTATAGAGGCATTTTAAGATACTCAAAAGTGAAAGGACTTTTTTCAATAAAGGTACAACCTAAAATAAGGGTAAATTAGTCTTTCAAACACAAATTAAACTTTAATATTATCATTTTATTTACATTTTAATTCCATCATCTTTAACAAAATTATAGATAATTAATCTTTAGTTACATTTTATCCTCTTATCAAAAACTAACTGTCCCCGTGATTTTCAAACAGTTATAACTTTTTTGTACGTTGATATTTTTTTAAATTACACCATGAAAACGAGTACTTTATTCTCTTTAGTTTGAGTATAATATTTTTATAGTTTTTTTAATTAAAATAATTGATATGTTACGGGATTAAAAGTGTCTAAGGGTAAGTAATAACAGAATTGTTAGCCAAAATTGAACCGGAAACTGACGAAACCGAACCGAAATAAACCAAAAAGTTAATTAACTGAAAACCAATTAACCGAAATCCAAATTAACCAAATCCAGTTATCGTTTGTTTTGTACCCTTGTTTAACCAAACCGAATCAGACCATTCATATTATCATATATTTTTTGTTTCTGTACCTTCAGTTCATGTATTTCTTCTTTTATACCTACATTTTATGTCTTTATACTTCTATTTCATTTATTTATTTATACACTAATCTCATGTATTTATACTAGGGGTGAGCAAAAGGAAAAATCCGACCCTACCCGACCCGAGAACCGATCAAACATAAAATACAGAACCGATTCACTACCCAAAATATAGGGTCGGTTCCGGTCCATAGGTCCAAGTCGGGTTTCACCATGAAAAGAACCGACCGACCCGACCCTATTTTATATGAAAAATTGGAACCGATCTAAATACCTAGGTACTTGGGTTCGGGTCGGGTTGGGTATATTTTCGTTTCGGTTCTCGGTTATTTTCGATCCGGACCTAAACTTGCTCACCCCTAATTTATACCTCAAATCCATGTATATTTTTAAACAAAAGTTTTAGCGCAAATTTGGTTTTAGGTATTAACCGAAATTAAATGAATCAAACAAAAAAACTGTAAATCTAACCGAATAAATCAAACAGATTAACCGAAAACTGACTATTTATAAAATAGACTAACCAATGACTTTGCTTTCAGTTGAAGATAATAACCGAACCAACCAAACAATACACACCCTAATAATGTCTTTGTTTCCCGGAGTATGGCAATGTACTCTTTTGATATATTAATATTTAATATGGCCGCATATGTCCTCTTGGATCTTACTAAAAAGAATACCCGTTGGCATGAGTAATTATAAAACATGGTCAAACACCCCTCAATGATCACTTTATTAGAAATCTCTAGTACATTGAGGAGACAAAATACATACATATCCATTTTTTCATGCAACATACATAATCTCATATATAATTATTGAAAAAAACATCTTATGCGAGTATGCCTGGATGTACGGACGCTTGAATTACATTACAATCACTACAAAAGGGTAGTTTTTATACAATGAAGCTAATAAAAAATAAATATATAATAAAACAAAAGGTCATGATAAACAACTAAATCCAGTAAAACTACATAAAAAAGGCCATATCAAGATCAACTTACAAAGAAGCAACAGCTTCTTGTTGTGCAACATTGTAAAATGAACTCATGGTTGTGATACCAAGTGCAGCACCAAATAGTGATGCTCGTGATGATTTCAAAATCTTAACATGTACATAATCACCAACTCTTGGAACTCGATCGCCATCACAACCTGCCAAATCCGGAACCGGTAAGTTAGTGAAAATTACCCTGTGACCCCTATCGCTCTTTCCTATTAGCTCGGTTTCAGGAGCTCTCTTATTCGGGCCTTCAACTAACACGAGCTGAACCGACCCAATTTGCGAGTCGAAACACTGACCGGTTGACTCGCGGAACGCTTCAATAAGTTCTGTCAGTCGTCTTTGTTTTACCTCCTCGGGCACATTATCGGTATAGTTTCTATGAGCATGTGTTTTCTCCCTCATGCTATATGCAAACATGTATGCCATATCGTAACCAACCGCTCTTACAAGACTTAAAGTGTCTTGGTGTTCCTCCTCCGTCTCCTCACAGAAGCCTGTAGAGTAGAATTGGGCCGAATTTCAAAATATTAGCATAGATAATACAAATATATAAATACCGAAAAACAAGTGAAAAGGCTATGAAAGGTAAAAATGAGGAGCCAAACCCAAATGGATTCTTACCACATATGAAATCACTGGTTAACCCGACATCTGGAATTATACTCCGAATCTTGCTCACGAGTTCTAAGTACGCTTCTCGTGTGTACCCCCGTCTCATTCTTTCAAGCATGTTGCTATTCCCGGATTGTGCAGGCAAATGTATATTTTTGCAAACATTGTGCCTATCTCTCATTATATACAACAATTCATCTGGGAAATCTTTAGGGTGTGGAGACGTGTATCTAAACCGAATTTCTGGAAACTCAAGTGAAAGTCTATCTAAAAGATCCGCAAAACGCAACCCGACTTTTTTCACCTTGCATTTACTCGAAAACCCGTCACTCAGCTTCCAATCAACAGTCGGTTCAACTTCATCATCACCCGCATCGTTGTAACTGTTGACATTTTGACCAAGAAGCGTGACCTCTTTGACACCTTCCTTTTCAAGTTCCGCAACTTCTTTGACTATAGATTCGACAGGACGAGACCTCTCTCGGCCTCTCGTAAACGGAACTATGCAAAAAGAACACATGTTATTACAACCCCGCATCACCGAAACAAAAGCCGAAATAGAATTTTTGGATATCCGAACCGGGCTTATGTCAGCGTAGGTTTCTTCAAGAGATAGAAGGGTATTGATCCCCTTTTGACCATTGTCTACTTCTTGTAGAAGGCGCGGCAAATCACGATATGCATCGGGCCCGCAAACAACATCGACCATTTTATCTGCATCTAATATTTTATCTTTTAGCCTCTCGGCCATACAACCGAGTACAACTACTTTTGGAGGACGTAAAGAGTGTGATCGCCCCGTGGCAACATTGCTTTTCCAATGTCGTTTCAAGAACCAAAAGTAATTAAGTCTTTGCCATACTCGTTGTTCAGCATTGTCTCGAATAGCACAGGTGTTAATGAAGATAATCTCGGCACTCTCCGGGTCATTTACGATTTCTTCATATCCAGCTTTTTTCATAACCGATAAGACAATCTCCATATCATTGACATTCATCTGACATCCATAGGTTTCTTGATATATACGACCTTTTGGCAGGACATCACTGGAAAGTAATAGCTCTAGTTAATCAGGTAATTATTGAGATAAACGTAAAACTACTACACTATCAAGATTATCATATTCTGGTTATATCTAAATCACAATAATCAATTTGAAAAAGACATCCAAACACCCTCTAAATACAATAATCGGCAAAGAACAAGAGAATCATGACTACAATAGCTCTTGGTTCTGTTGGTCAATATCTTGGTTTTTAAAGGTGCGAGGCACTCCGATGCGTTTTGATCCCAAAAGCCGATGTGCGAGGCATGTGCACAGTGTAAGAGTGGCGTTAGTTAAAAAATACTAAAATATTATTTATAGTTAATATCAAGGTTTAAAGGAACGGAAACGAGTTTTGAGGCGTTTTCCCTTCGCCTCACGAGGCGTAAGCCTCGAGGCGAACCGAGGCGTAAGCCCAAGGCGGAATTAAAAAATAAATATAAAAATTATATATCTTATAAAAATAATAATACTAACTAAATTCATCCTCAAATTCATCAAAATGATCAAAAACACACATAAAAAAGACATAAATTGCTTGAAATTGACACAAAAATTCAAAAACAAGTATCAAAAACCCTTGAGGCGCACATACAACATAAACCCCCTGAGGCGCGCCTCAGAATCGTTTTTGGGTGTTTCACCTCGAGGCGCGCCTTGAGGCGCACGCCTCAGCCGTTTTTTAAAACTATGGTTAATATTTTAACTTGTTAACTTTTAAACACTAAAATATAGGATATTCTCATCATCTGTTGTCCAAACGATGGTTTAAGTTGTTCAAATACCCAGACCCATTACTCATTCGATGGTCCAACTTGTTCAAATATTCCAACCCATTGCTCAATCGATGGTCAGTCTATTTAATCAGATTTAAAAAAAAAAAAAAAAAAAATCCGGACTCATTGCATTCGATGGTGGAATTTGTTGAAATGCTGATCAACTACATAAGACGCCGCATAAGCCACATCACATGTGTATCATGTAATCGCATCGCATCAACTTCAACGATACGTTTCCATCGCGCATTATGCATGCCTGATGCGCCCATATTTAAACCAAGATCAATATGACAGCAAAAACAATTATTTGACAAATTAAGAACCAAGATAGATACCTAATAATAATCATAAGGTACATAACAAAATCATGAATAAGAATATGAAATATCTCAATTTCAGTTTCAAAACTGATATGGATTCTAATCATTCTAACCTTTCTAATGCAAATTTGCAACATTATCCCTCATAACAAGAACAGAAACAAAAAAATGGTATAAATCCGGCCTAGGGTTTCATTCGTACACGTATAAATCAACTTACTCAGCTTGAGTATCACTATCCGAGACAATAACAGTAGCAGCTTGAGCTTGAGCTTTAGCAAGGAAATGGTGAAAGCTAGGGATACTGTTCTTGCTATCATCATTGAACACAGGGTTATGAGACAGTTTTCTGGAGAAATCGAGGGCTCGGAAAGGGCGTTTTGTGGGGAGACGGGGTGAGAAAATGAAGATTGAAGAAGAAATGAGGCGGTAATTGAAGCGGATAGCAGAGTGAGGGTGGATGTTGAAGATGGAGGAGAGAGTGGCCGCCATTGTTTGGAATTGGATAGGGGGAGAGACAGAGAGAGAGAGAGAGAGAGAGAGAGAAGGTGGATGGAATAGAATCATGGAAGCCCTCGTGCCCGCAGGGATGTGTGGTTGCCCCGGTTGGTTCGACCGACTCGACTTGACCCGATCCCTCCCTTAGATTTATCATCTCGTTACACCACGCGTAGTGATAAGGGTGAATAATGTTTTATTCATGGGCTTTTTCCGTCACCTGTCATCCAAGTAAGCAAAGGGCATTATGTGTCGTTTTTCACAAATAGGCGTAGTGAGAATAATGACCAATAATGCCCCATCAATCGTTAACCAATTATTAATTTTTTTTAATTAAAACTAATAAATTTCATTAAATAAAAACATACATTGTTAAAATAATAAAAAACCCAAAATAAGAAAATAAATTACAATCCTAAAAAAAATAAAAAACCGAAAAAAATAAATAAAAAACTATTAAGCTAAAGTCCGTATTTTTGACGGATTTGCTGCCGATGCATTTGGGCTAGGATAAATGCGTCGCCGGTGAGATGGTCGATGGGTTTAGACAAAAATTCGATATTTTTCTCCATTTGTCTCGATTCTTGTATCGCGAAAAACTTTTTGTTTTCGGCGTTTCTTTCCTCCATAGTTTGTAAACGCATAAGACCGAGATCTCGAATGTCCTAAAGGCGTCGATTCATCTCTTCAAAATCTTGCTTCAATATTTCGGGATTAGATGAAGAGGACTCCATTTTTTTCCCTTATGTTTGGCACTTCTTTTACCCAGCAGTCATTCCAACTCCAAATCCTCGTCGTCGTCTAAAATAATATTTAAATCGACGTTACGAGTATCTGAGGTGGGTGTGTCCGGGTCAACTAACGATGATGTTTTGGACCGCTTTGATTTACGACTACCGCTAGACGTCATCGTCGGTACGTTTGAGCATTTGGGACTTCCTCGTAAAAGCTCCCAACATCTCAAATACGTGAAAATGCCCTTCGTAGCATTATATTCTTCTGACACTCTTGTTAAAATATTTCCATCGTTTTGGTCGCTTCCCCAGTTGTCCCGAGTGCGTTGGAAGACCTCTTGAAACTGATGACATTTAAAGTTGATATCGCTCCATTTGCTCGAAATAGATCTTTATCTCGATATCCATCTTACCCATTGCTTTTAAGAACGTTTCACGAATTTTTTTGCCAAAAAACCGGTGATATTTGATAATTTGCTACGAAAAAATACAAAAATTATAATGTTATATTTTACAAAAAAAAAAATACATGGGCTGAATTATGTAAAAAATAACTTTTTAAAACGCTTACCAACATTGGGGGGTCTCCAATATATCTAGCCACGCACGTGCCAACGCGTATTCCTTGTCTTTCGTCCATGCTTGGTAGTTTCCTATTCGTCGAGGAGCGGTTGGATATTTCTTTTTGTGAGACCTTTTCCCACATTTGGATCCCTCGACAACGGGCTCGGGTTATGTCTCCGGTACCGTTTCTATCTCCAGATCGGTATCTTGAGTAGACGGTTGCGAACCGCCCATGGTTGGAAAGGTTTGCAGAACTTAAAAGAATGGTTGCGAACCGCTCGTGGCTAGTATTTAGGTGTACGCAAATAGATTCAGATCCATGTCTTGTAGGTTGAAGTTCAGTTGCGGTTGAAGTTCAGTTGCGGTTGCGTGGTGTTCGGCCGATATGTATTGGAGTTTACCGGGTCTCGACGGCACACCGAATGGGGGTCGGAAGGGATTCATGATTGTAGGTGAAAAGTGGAGAGAGTTTATAAAAAATAGAGAATGTGGGTAAAAAGTGGAGAAAGTTTAAAAAAATGTGGTGAGAAGTGGGAATTATATAGGGTAAAAGTTGAATAAAAAAAAATAAATTATTAATGCTTTTGACCGTTGTTAAACGGTATAAATTCGAAAAACATGTGGGGCAAGAGCGTTTTTTAAACAACACTTTTCGAATTTTTTGATGAAAAACGCCCCTAGGGGCGGTTGTGTAACACCCCGTGTTTTCGAATGTCAAAGTCAAAGTCCAAGTCAACTTTGACTTCTTTGACTGTTAATGTTTCTTTTGCTTTTTTTGTATTATGTGGAGTAAGTGTTGTCTAAATAAAATGATCGAATGTTTAATCAATGCGACCGATTTACGACTATGAATAATAGGAAGTAACAATGCGATAAAGTTAATCAATCAATAATCAAGTTAATCAAATCAATCAATTGAACTCGAGACTCGAACTATGCGAAACTGGTGTGGTAATACTTACGTGTGTGTGTGCCTTATGTGTTACTTGTGCATGTTTACTTTATGTTCTATGGTATTCAATCGAATCAATCGAAACTCGAATCGAAACTCGAAAAGCAATCAAACTCAATCGGAACCGACATCGAAACGTGACTTATAGATGATGGTATGTTAGATATAGTAGATGGGACTGAAAGTAATTTGACTAGGAACTCTATCGTATTCGTATCATCGTCCATCGAAATCGAAATATCGAACACTGTCGCGAAACATTCGAAAAGGGTTGCTGATCGAACAGGAAGCATCCTGATCGAACAGGCCAGCCGATCGGCTAGCACTTTCCTGGCCGATCGAGCAGGCCATTCGATCGGAGATCCTGGCCGATCGGTTGACACTTTCCTCTTTGGGAGGCCTATAAATAGCCCTGTCATTATCACCCTTTCTATTTTTGGAAAGCTCTGACCGAACCAGCCTTGTTCTTCACCTTTTCTCAGATTCTCTCAACTCCGGTAAGTTTTCACTCTAACTCTTGTACATTTTTGATCATTACATGATTCTACACCTTTCTATCTTTCAAAACTTGAATTCTAACCGTGAAATCACCAAGATCTAAGTGTTCTTGGGTGATGTCATCATGGTGTTCTTGAAGAACATCATACTTTGGCCTCATTCAACCGTGAATAGCTTAGACCTGAGCGATTTCCACATAAACAACTAGGATTTGTAAGAATCTTAACATTTTCATGGAAGGATTTCCAACTTTTCTTCAACATTTTACACTCAAAACCTTAAAACCCGATAGAAACGGAGCTCGAACCAACTAACTACTCATTCTAATGGTTAAAAGGTTCAAGATTCGGATACTATCTACAAGATTCACCGATTTCGGGTTAAACATCAAACTACCGTTCCGAACCGTTCACCGGCCGGACTTGGGTGATTCCTGTCCGAACCGGTGAAGCAAGTAAGAACCCACGTTCTATGGTTTAACTCGCTGTCAGAATACCTTAAAATCATGACAAGTAATCAAACAGCCAAGTGTTAGACGAAAGGCCAACCAGGTCAGAATTGTTGGCCGAACGGCTAGGCTGTTCGAACGAATAGCCCAGCCGATCGAACATATCAGCCGATCGGCCGGGCCAGCCGATCGGCTAGCACATGGTTCCACACTTTTCAAATTTCATGAAGTATGCTATTGACGAAGTGATGTTCGATCGAATACGCTACTCGATTGGTAAACATTACTCTTCGGATCATGAGATACTATGCTTCGACACTTAATTGATTTTGCAACTCGTTCGTAGTATGGGATGCCAGCCGATCGAACAGGCCGTTCGATCGAGTGACATCCAGCTGAGAACTACTTCTGAAGTTCCTAACCGATCGGCTAAGCCGGCCGATCGAACAGACCGTTCGATCGATCGACCTGAAGGGTAAGAACACTTCAGTGTTCTTAAATACTACAACGAAAACTTCAAAAGTTCAAACCATCATACACAAACACATCAGAGGAAGAAACAATCCACTCGAATGGACCAGCCGATTGAGCCTACCGGCCGATCGAACAGGACATTTCAAACGGACTTTCATGCCGGTCGAACAGCCAGTTCGATCGAACCTGCTATTCGATCGACCAGGCTATTCGATCCATTTGCACTTATTTGCATTTCCGCGTTACTCATCGTTATGCTATCGAACTATTCAGGCTAACCCTACTCTCAGCGCTCCCTTCAATCCATAACCAACCACTGTGAGTATACTCGAATCCCTTTTTGCTTTAGCACTTTTGGGTGTTACATACGTTACTTATCAAAATCACAATCGAACACACTATTCAAACTATTTGAACGTTATCCAATTGCATGTATTACGTGACTAAATGTATGCTTGTTGTTATGTTTACACGTGGAATGCTGTCTACCTGCCTTAGCAACGTAGTACAATAGTTTGGACTCAGCACCCGTTCACACGGGGGTTGTTAAGGACAATTACTTGTATGGATTACGGTGGTAATCATGTATTGCGAACTGTCTCGGACAGTCAACCCGCAGTCGTTGGTATCGATAGGTCCATGTCGATAATTAACATGCATCATTTCCCTCTGTGTACGTGCTGCTTATGCGTAAACTATTCGAACTCTATATGCTATTATCAAACTTGTATGCTCACCTTTACATTTTATGTATTGACTTTATTTTAACGTATGTGACAGGTGTTTAGGATATTTGCTTGCTAGGGAAGTGAAGCTAGAATAAGTCTCTAGAGGCCCCCAACAAATAGTTGTCTGTCAAGAACAAGCTGCTAGTGCATAGTTGTCTGTAGATCTTGTCAGTCTGGGTCTTTAGGGGCATTGAACAATATTTATGTTTAATTTGAATCTGAGTTGTCGGAACAGGATTAATTGTTTGGATGTTATCTGTAATAACTTGTTATTTATTCGGGATACGGTATGGGACGTATCATTTTAAACTGAATTTGTATTAATAGTTGTTGTGGAAACTTCTGGACAATCTGTTTCGCTCAGTGCCATGCCCCGATGATTCTGCCATCGGTTGGGGTGTGACAGATTGGTATCAGAGCCATAACTATAGGGAATAAGGCTAGACACGACCTAGTCTGGGTCGCTGTCATAGAGACCTAGACTATAGTTAGGAACCAACAGACCAAGTTTATGTGCCTTATTCTGCAATTCTTCGCTATCACTGCACTCAAATTTTCAATTAAAGTTAAGCAATTTGGTCAGGAATAGGTGTGAAAACTGCAAACTCCCGGCAAAATTACCTGACTTATGATGATTTTATCCATTTACTCATGCTTATCCTGATATTTTCAACAACATACGAGGAGAATTATACCAAATCAGGAGTGAAATCCCCATTTTGATGAAAATTCTCTTTAGATTTTCTAAAAACAAGGAAGAAATTGCTAAGCCGGGGGTGAAACCATAACCTTGGCAATTTATTCCGGACATGTTTCCTCTCACCAAAGCTTCGACGGACTCCAACGACCTGAACTCACAAGTATGACCTAGGGGACGCGTGTGGAATGCCCAAGAATCGAGGCAGAAACACGACCCTCGAAGTCGAAAGTCCACTGCGAATAGTCGGATTGCTTTGGGTAGTCGATGTCTAGTAGCCGCAAACAATCTACCTCTCGATTTTATGCGTTTTGATTCTGAGAACCGCAGCCGTGTACTCTGATGACTCATTGATTTTACGTGTTTCTGTGTGCTTTATCTGTTTATGTGTTTACATTCTGGATATTATTCGATTTTGCTGCCATTTCGATCAACACACACGACTCGCATTGCTATTCTATCTCAACACGCTAACAGGTCGCTGAAATTCTAGACAATACTATGCTACGATATGCGATTATGCCATACTACACTTAACATGCTATACGATTATACGATACTACTCTACATGCTATATACGAACGACACGCGAGCTTTGAATAATAGGTTTCTGTATTCTGACTGCATCTGTGGTTAAATGCCTATGTGCTTATGTGCTCCTGTGTTTATGTGTTTCCATGCTCTGATTGCTTATGTGCTTCTGTGTTTACGTGCATCTGTGGTTATGTGCCTATGTGTTTATGTGATATGAGTTCCGACGTGTTCCTAAGCTTTAGTAGTCTAGACGTGTGAGGTGAGATTCGACTTCGTTGTGTTGAGTCCTGTGACGATGTCTATTGCAGACCATGTCGTCGTCTGGCTCCCGATACCACCTGACTCGTCAGGAGAAGAGAGATAAGCGTCTCGCCGCCATCATCGCCAAAAGCGTAGCAAAGGCTGTGAGCAACGTTTATGAAAACGCCAGCAAGTCGTCTGAGGAATCGCGAACAAACGCACCCAAAGATGCTAGCAAGGCTGCTTTCAGCTTCAAGCAGTTCAAAGCATGCGGACCCAAAGAGTTCACCGGAGAAGATGGCCCTAACGCCATGTTCCACTGGTTTGACTTGGTTGAAGTCACTCTGCGCCAAAGCGGCTGTCCTGAGAATCTCCGCACACTCAATGCTACTGGCGTCTTCCAGTCCCGTGCTCTAGACTGGTGGACGGCCAAACGAAACAAGCGCGGAAATGACGCAGCTTACGAGCTAACATGGGAGGAGTTGAAGGCAATTATGATCGACGAATTCTGCCCTCCCCATGAACGCCAAAAGCTGGAGGAAGAGTTTTGGACCATCAAGCAGAAGGATGGAGACAACGCTGCTCTCACTGCTCTCTTCAAGCAGCTCGACATCATATGTCCCGATCAGGTCAAGACCCCAGATCAAACCATCAAGAAGTACATTCGAGCTCTGCCCGACTATGTAGCCGACTTTGTTCACGCTGCCAAGCCAGCAACGATTGAAGAGACTTACCTACTCGCCGCTGAGATCAATGACAAGCGAGTGAAGTCTGGTTTTTGGGATAAGCATACCAAGTCTCTGCACCAAGCCACCGCAGCACCCACCGACTCATCTGCTCAACCCTCCAAGTCAACAAGAAGAAAGAAGAAGCAAAACAACAATAGCTCCAACAACAAGAGTTGTGCTGCCGCAACAACTGCTGCTCCTCTACAAGTTGTACCAGCTTAGCAGCAACAACACCACTGCTCAGCTCCAGTGATCAATGCACCGCCAGCGAAGCGTGCATACACAGGCCCTCACCCGCTCTGCCCGACATGCTCGTATCATCATCCAGTGGGTCTAGCCTGTCGTTTTTTCACTCACTGCAACCTCTACGGTCATTTCACTGCGAACTGTCGCTATGGTCCCCGTCAAGCCCCAGTGCAAGCTATAGTCAATCAAGCTCTGCTCCCCGCCCCTCAAGGCCAACAAGCAGCTCAAGAACCTGCAGTCAATGCTCGAGTCTGCTTTGCATGTGGTGACCCTAACCACTTTGCAAACAGATGCCGGAACAGGGTGGTTAAGCAAGAGCCCCAGCAGCAACAACAGCAGCCTCAGCAACAGTAGCAAGCAGCCCATGCCCGAAACTTCAACATCAATGCCCGTCAGGCTCAGGCGGATAACAACGTGGTTAATGGTATGTTCCTTGTGAATGGTATTTATGCATCATGTTTGTTTGACACTGGAGCCGATAACTGCTTTGTGTCATTTGAATTCGAGAAGCTCCTTAGTCGTAAGCGCTCTTATCTGTCCTCGTCGTTCGAAGTCGAAGTCGCTACTGGAAGAACTGTCGCAGTTAACTCTGTTCTTCGTGATTGTACTTTCGAGCTCACCAATCACATCTTTCCAATCGACCTTATTCCGATGCAACTCGGAAGTTTTGACATCATAGTAGGCATGGACTTTCTTCGCGAGAACCATGCTGAAGTTGTGTGCATTGAAAAGATGATTCGATTCTCGCTCGCAAATGGTGATTTGTTATGTGTATACGGTGAAACAGCGTCGAAAGGTCTCAAGCTTATGTCGTGTATTCAAGCCAGCAAGTATCTCCGCAAGGAATACCGAGCCTTCTTGGCCAACATTGTAGTTGTAACACCCCGTGTTTTCGAATGTCAAAGTCAAAGTCAAAGTCAAAGTCCAAGTCAACTTTGACTACTAATGTTCTTTTTGCTTTTGTATTATGTGGAGTAAGTGTTGTATAAATGAAATGATCGAATGTTCAATCAATGCGACCGAATTACGACTGTGAATAGTAGGAAGTAACAATGCGATAAAGTCAATCAATCAATAATCAAGCTAATCGAATCATCAATCAAACTCGAGACTCGAATTATGCGAACTTTGGTTTTATTATACGTGTGTGTGTGCCTTACGTGTTACTTGTGCATGTTTATTTAGATGTTTGGTGTGGTATTCAAGCGAATCAATCGAAGGTCGAATCAAAACTCGAAAAGCAATCGAACTCAATCGAAACCGACATCGAAACGTGAAATGTAGATGCTTGTATGTAGATATAGTGATTGGGACTGAAAGTAATTTAACTAGGAACTCTATCGTATTCGTATCATCGTCCATCGAAATCGAAACATCGAAAATCGTCGCGAAATACTCAAAGTGGGTCGCGGATCGAACAGGAGGCATCCTGATCGAACAGGCCAGCCGATCGGCTAGCATCTTCCTAGCCGATCGAGCAGCCCATTCGATCGGAGCTCCTGGCCGATCGGCTGCCACTTTCCATTTTGGAGCCTATAAATAGGGTTGTCATTGTCACACTTTCCATTTTTGGAAAGCTCTGACCGAACCAGCCTTCTTCTTCACTTTTTCTCAGATTTCTCTCAACTCCGGTAAGTTTTCACTCTAATTCTTGTACGATTTTGATCATTTCATGGTTCTACACCTTTCTATCTTTCAAAACTCGATTTCTAACCGTGAAATCATCAAGATCTAAGTGTTCTTGGGTGATGTCATCATAGTGTTCTTCAGGAACACCAAACTTTGGCCTCATTCAACCATGAATAGCTTAGATCTGACAGATTTCCACATAAACAAACTAAGATTCTTACAAATCTTAACATTTTTATGAATAATTTCCAACATTCTTCAAACTTTTACACTCGAAACCTTAAACCGGTAGAAACGGAGCTTGAACCGGCTAACTAATCATCCTAACAGTTAAGAGGTTCAAGATTCGGATTCTATATACAAGGTTCATCGACGATGGGTTAAACTCTAAACCGACGTTCCGAACCGTTCACCGGCCGGACTTGGGTGATTCCTGTCCGAGCCGAAGAAACGAGCAGGAACGGAGGATATCATAGTTCAACTCGTTATCAAACTACCTCGAGATGGCAACAAGCGAACAAACAGCCAAGTGTTAGACGAAAGGCCGACCAGGTCAGAAATGCTGGCCGAACGGCTAGGCTGTTCCAAACAGCCCAGCCGATCGGACGTACCAGCCGATCGGCCGGGCCAGCCGATCGGCTAGCACATGGTTCCACACTTTTCAAATTTTATGAAGTATGCTATTGACGAAGTGATGTTCGATCGAATACGCTACTCGATTGGTAAACATTATTGTTCGGATCATGAGATACTATGCTTCAACACTTAATCGTTTTCACAACTCGTTCGTAGTAGGGAATGCCAGCCGATCGAACAGCCTATTCGATCGAGCGACATCCTGTTGAGAACCACTTCAAAAGTTCCCAGCCGATCGGGTAAGCCGGCCGATCGAATGGACCGTTCGATCGATCGACCTGAAAGGTAAGGACATTTTAGTGTTCTCATATACTACAACGAAAACTTCAAAAGTTCAAATCCTCAAACACAAACACACCAGAGGAAGAAACAATCCACTCGAATGGCCCAGCCGATCGTGCCTACCGGCCGATTGAACAGGACTGTCCAATCGGATATACCAGCCGATCGAACAGACCGTTCGATCGAACCTGCCGTTCGATCGACCAGCCTATTCGATCCATCCACAATTGTTCGCATTTCCACGTTACTCATTGTTGTGTTATCGAACTATTCAGGCTAACCCTACTCTCAACGCTCCCTTCAATCCATAATCAATCACTATGAGTATACTCGAACCCTTTTTGCTTTAGCACTTTTGGGTGTTACATACATTACCTATCAAAATCACAATCGAACACACTATTCAAACTATTTAAACGCTAACAGATTGCATGTATTACGTGATTAAATGTATGCTTGTTGTTATGTTTACACGTGGAATGTTGTCTACCTGCCTTAGCAACGTAGTACTATAGTTTGGACTCAGCACCCGTTCACACGGGGGTTGTTAAGGACAATTACTTACATGATTTACGGTGGTGACCATGTATTGCGATCTGTCTCGGACAGTCAACCCGCAGTCGTTGGTATTGATAGGTCCATGTCGATAATTAACGTGCATCATTTCCCTCTGTGTACGTGCTGGTTATGCGTAAACTATTCGAACTCTATATGCTATTATCAAACTTGTATGCTCACCTTTACATTATATGTATTGACCTTATTTTAACGTATGTGACAGGTGTTTAGAATGCTTACTTGCTTCCTCTGCTGTGAAATCGAGGCTAGGAAAGAGTCTAGAAACCAAGACCATTTATATTCATGTGTTTAAATCTGAGTTGTCGGAACATGTTTTGTTTAAAGGATATTTATGTCTATAATAACTAAATTTATCTTACGGGTCACGGTATGGGACGTGATATTTAAACTATTCGGTAATAATAGTTGTTATGGAATTTCTTTGAACAATCTGTTTCGCTCAGTGACGCGCCCCGATGATTCCGCCATCGGTTGGGGTGTGACAGATTGGTATCAGAGCCATAACTATAGGGAATTAGGTTAGACACGACCTAGTCCGGGTCGCTGTCTTAGAGACCTAGACTATAGTTAGGAACCAACAGACTCAGTTTATGTGCTTTATCCTGCCATTCTTCACTATCACTGCACCCGGATTTCCAATTAAAGTTCAGCGATTTGGTTGGGAATAGGTGTGAAAGCGGCAAACTCCTGACCAAATTACCTGACTTACATTCATTTATTCATGCTTATCTCATTATTTTCACCAACAAACAAGGGAGATTATACCAAATCAGGAGTGAAATCCATATTTTGATGAATAATCTCCTCAATTTTTTTCTAAAACAAGGAAGAAATTGCTAAGCCAGGGGTGAAACCCTAACCTTGGCAGTTTGTTCCGAGTATTATTCCATCCCACCAAGGCATTCGACGGACTCCAACGACCTGAACTCACAAGTATGACCTAGGGAACGTGTGTGGAATGCCCAAGAATCGAGGCAGAAACACGACCTCTAGAGTCGAAAATGATGACAAGTCTACTGTGAATAGTCGAGTTGCCTTGGGTAGTCGATGTCTAGTAGCCGCAGACAATCTGTCTCTCGATTTTATGTGCTTCGATTCTGAGAACCGCAACCGTGTACTCTGATGACTCGTTGACTTTTATGTGTTTGTGTGTGTTGTCTCTGTTTTTGTGTTTATATTTTGGGATGTTACTCGATTTTGCTATCATTTCAATCGACACACACGACTCGCAATTGTTGTTCTATCTCAATTCGACATCCAGTTGTCGCAACTCTAGACGATATCATACTATATTATGCTATACGACTAAGTTAGGCTAATACGATACTATTCGACACGCCATTCGAACGACATGCGAGCTTTGAAGAATAGGTTTCTGTTTTCTGACTACCTCTGTGATTGAATACGTATGTGCCTTTCATGACTATGTGCTTCTGTGCTCTACTTGTTTACGTGCTTTTGTGTTTATGTGACTCTGTGCTTATGTGCTTCTGTGCTTACGTGCATTTGTGGTTATGTGCTTAAGTGTTTACGTGATATGTGCTTCGACGTGATTCTAAGCTTTAGATAATAGTAGACGTGTGAGGCGAGATTCGATTTCGTTGTGTTGAGTCTCGTGACGATGTCTAATGCAGACCATGTTGTCGTCCGAACACCGAACCCCACTTACTCGCCAAGAAAAGAGAGACCGACGCCTCGATGCTATCATCTCCAAGCAAGTGGCGAAAGCCGTGAGTGAGGTGTATGAAAATGCCAGCAAAACGTCGGAAGAATCCCGAGCTGAAAACCCTAAGGATTCAAGCAAGGCTGCTTTCAGCTTCAAGCAGTTCAAAGCATGCGGACCAAAAGAGTTCACTGGCAAAGATGGTCCTACAGCCATGTTTCACTGGTTCGACTCAGTCGAAGTCACTCTGCGCCAGAGCGGATGTCCTAAACATCTCCGCACTCTCAATGCTACAGACGTCTTCCAGTCCCGTGCTCTAGACTGGTGGACGGCCGAACGAAACAAGCGCGAAAATGATGCAGCTTACGAGCTAACATGGGAGGAGTTGAAGGCAATTATGATCGACGAATTCTGCCCTCCTCATGAACGCCAAAAGCTGTAGGACGAGTTCTGGGGAATCAAGCAGAAGGATGGAGACAACGCTGCTCTCACCGCTCGCTTCAAGCAGCTTAGCATCATATGTCCCGATCAAGTCAAGACCTCAGATCAAGCCATCAAGAAGTACATTCGAGCTCTACCCGACTGTGTAGCCGACTTTGTTCACGCCGCCAAGCCAGCAACGATCGAAGAAACCTACCTACTCGCCGCTGAGATTAATGACAAGCGGGTAAAGTCTGGTTTCTGGGATAAGCAAACCATGTCTCCGCACCAAGCCACTGCAGCACCCACCGACTCATCTGCTCAATCCTCCAAGTCATCAAGAAGAAAGAAGAAGCACAACAACAACAGCTCCAGCAACAAGAGCTGTGCTGCCGCGACAACCGCCACTCCTCTACAAGCTGTACCAGCTCAGCAGTAACAACACCCTCGCTCAGCTCCAGTGATCAATGCACCGCCAGCAAAGCGTGCATACACAGGCCCTCACCCACTCTGCCCGACATGCTCGTACCATCATCCGGTGGGTCTACCCTGTCGTTTTTGCGCTCACTGCAACCTTTACGGTCATTTCACTGCGAACTGTCGCTATGGTCCCCGTCAAGCCCCAGTTCAAGCTACTGTCAACCAAGCTCTACTTCCCGCCCCTCAAGGCCAACAAGCAGCTCAAGCCCCCGCAGCCAACGCTCGAGTATGCTTTGCATGTGGTGACCCTAACCACTTTGCAAACAGGTGCCCGAACAGGGTGGTTAAGCAAGAGCCCCAGCAGCAACAACCACAACAGCAGCCTCAGCAACAGCAGCAAGCAGCCCATGCCCGAACCTTCAACATCAATGCCCGTCAGGCTCAGGCGGATAACAACGTGGTTAATGGTACGTTCCGTGTGAATGGTATTTATGCATCATGTTTGTTTGATACTGGAGCCGATAACTGCTTTGTGTCGTTTGAATTCGAGAAGCTCCTTAGTCGTAAGCGCTCTTATCTGTCCTCGTCATTCGAAGTCGAAGTCGCTACGGGAAGAACTATTGCCGTTAGTTCAGTACTCCGTGATTGTACTCTCGAACTCAACAATCACATTTTCCCAATCGACCTTATTCCAATGCAACTCGGAAGCTTTGACATCATAATAGGCATGGACTTTCTTCGTGAAAACCATGCCGAAGTTGTGTGCTTCGAAAAGATGATTCGATTCTCGCTCACGAATGGTGATCTATTGTGTGTGTACGGTGAAACAACGTCGAAAGGTCTCAAGCTCATGTCTTGTACTCAAGCCAGCAAGTATCTCCGCAAGGAATACCGAGCCTTCTTGGCCAACATTGTAGTAGCGGAGAAGGAAAAGAAAAGGAAAGTCGAAGTCAAAGACGTTCCAGTGGTTCGTGAATTTCCTCAGGTGTTCCCTGATGATCTTCCCGGACTACCACCAAGTCGTGATATCGACTTCCACATCGACCTCATTCCTGGAGCTAACCCCGTTGCCAAAGCCCCTTACCGACTCGCACCTTCCAAAATGAGGGAACTCTCGAACCAACTCCAGGAATTACTCGAAAAAGGCTTCATTCGCCCAAGCACCTCTCCTTGGGGCGCGCCAGTCCTCTTCGTCAAAAAGAAGGATGGATCGTTCCGGATGTGCATCGACTATCGGGAATTGAATAAGCTAACCATCAAGAACCGATACCCCTTGCCTCGAATCGACGATTTGTTTGATCAGCTACAAGGTGCAGCATGCTTCTCTAAGATCGATCTGCGTTCAGGATATCATCAGCTACGGATTCAAGAGGAAGACATTCCTAAAACCACTTTTCGAACCCGTTATGGCCATTACGAATTTGTTGTTATGCCCTTTGGTCTAACCAATGCACCCGCGGTTTTTATGGACCTTATGAATCGCGTGTGTAAGCCTTATCTTGACCATTTCGTCATCGTGTTCATCGACGATGTCTTGATTTATTCCAAATCGAAAGCCGAACACACGCAACATCTACGTTTGGTTCTCGAGTTACTCCAAGGGAACCAACTCTATGCCAAGTTCTCCAAGTGCGAATTCTGGTTGGAGGAGGTTCAGTTTCTGGGTCACATCGTGAATAGTCAGGGTATCCATGTCGATCCTGCGAAGATTGAAGCTGTCAAAAGCTGGATTACGCCTAAGAACCCGTCAGAAGTTCGTTCTTTTCTCGGACTAGCGGGCTATTATCGACGATTCATTGAAGGATTCTCCAAGATCGTTGTGCCGTTTACCGCTCTTACCCATAAGGACAAGCCTTTTGTGTGGGAAACGCACAAGAGACTGCCTTCCAAACCCTCAAGCATATGCTGTGCAACGCTCCGATTCTTACGCTGCCCGACGGAAGCGACAATTCCATTGTCTACTGTGATGCTTCTAACCTTGGTCTCGGCTGTGTCCTCATGCAGCGAGACAAGGTTATAGCCTACGCATCTCGTCAGCTCAAGATCCACGAGAAGAACTACACAACCCATGACCTCGAGCTAGGCGCGGTTGTCTTTGCATTGAAGATTTGGCGACACTACCTGTATGGCACTAGGTGTACAATCTACACTGATCACAGGAATTTACAACACATCTTTAATCAAAGAGAGCTTAATATGCGTCAACGCCGATGAGTAGAACTTCTCAACGATTACGACTGTGAGATTCGTTATCACCCAGGCAAGGCGAATGTGGTTGCCGACGCGCTCAGCAGAAAGAGTTACGTGCTCAGTACCCGAAACATCCAAGCCCAGCACAACCTCGAAACCCTTATTCGTGAAGCTCAACATGCTTGCTTTAACGAGCGTACATTGAAGAGAAAGAGGATCTATCACGATGGAGCTCAGTTAGTAAGCAAACCTGATGGGATATTCTATTATCTGGATCGAATTTGGATCCCTAAGCGGACCGATTTGCGAAAGATTATCATGAACGAAGCCCACAAATCCCGGTATTCTATTCATCCCGGCGCAGATAAGATGTACCAGGACCTACGCTACAAGTACTGGTGGCCGGGCATGAAACGAGATATTGCCCTATACGTTGGAAGTTGTTTAACTTGCGTAAGAGTCAAGGCTGAACATCAAAGACCTTCTGGCTTACTCGAACAACCGCCAATACCTATATGGAAGTGGGAGAGTATAGCTATGGATTTCATAACAAAACTCCCGCCCACGCCATCAGGTCACGACAGTATTTGGGTCATAGTCGATCGTCTAACGAAATCAGCCCACTTTTTGCCAATACGAGAAGACTACAAGGTGGAGCGACTAGCCCAAATCTACACCGACGAGATCATTTGTAATCATGGTACGCCTCGTGACATCATTTCAGATCGTGACGCTCGGTTCACTTCGCGATTGTGGGAAACGTTTCAAGCGGCCCTTGGTATGTCGCTTAATCTGAGTACTGCATTCCATCCTCAAACCGACGGACAGACTGAAAGAACGATCCGTACTCTTGAAGACATGCTCCGAGCGTGTGTCATAGATTTTGGCGGTAGTTGGAACAAACACCTGCCATTGGTGGAATTCTCGTTGAATAACAGCTATCATGCCAGCATCCAAATGGCACCTTTCGCGGCTTTGTATGGTAGAAGATGTCGATCGCCTATTGTGTGGCACGAGATCGGTCACTCGCAACCAACCGGTCCCGAGATTCTACAAGAAACGACTGACAAAATCCACCAGATTCGAGACAACTTGGTGAAAGCTCGGAACAGACAAAAAAGTTACGCCGATAGAAGACGCAAGCCCCTGGAATTTGAAGTTGGTGACTACGTACTCCTAAAGGTATCACCTTGGAAGGGTGTAGTCCGATTCGGCAAGAAAGGGAAACTCGCGCCTCGATATGTTGGACCTTTTAGGATTCTGGAAAGGATCGGAAAAGTCGCCTACAAACTCGAACTACTGGAGGAACTCAGTAACGTCCATCCGACTTTCCACGTCTCTAACATCCGAAAATGCCTTGCTGATCATGATCTAATCGTACCACTCGACGATCTTCAGGTCAACGAAACGTTACACTTCGTGGAAAAGCCTGTCGAAATCATGGATCGCCAAACCAAGCAACTCATGCGCTCTCGCATCCCGATCGTGAAGGTCCGATGGGAAGGCAAACGAGGCGCGGAGTTCACTTGGGAACTTGAAAGCGACATAAAGGCCAAGTACCCGCAGTTGTTTAAATAAATAGATCTGAAGCATCAAATTGGTAAATCACGGTGTTGTGTAGCCTTCGACCTAATTTCGGGACGAAATTCCCTAAACAAAGGGAGGCTGTAACACCCCGTGTTTTCGAATGTCAAAGTCAAAGTCCAAGTCTACTTTGACTTCTTTGACTACTAATGTTCTTTTTGCTTTTGTATTATGTGGAGTAAGTGTTGTATAAATGAAATGATCGAATGTTCAATCAATGCGACCGAATTACGACTGTGAATAGTAGGAAGTAACAATGCGATAAAGTTAATCAACCAATAATCAAGCTAATCGAATCATCAATCAAACTCGAGACTCGAATTATGCAAACTTTGGTGTTATTATACGTTTGTGTGCCTTACGTGTTACTTGTGCGTGTTTATTTATATGTTTGGTGTGGTATTCAAGCGAATCAATCGAAGGTCGAATCAAAACTCGAAAAGCAATTGAACTCAATCGAAACCGACATCGAAACGTGAAATGTAGATGCTTGTATGTAGATATACTGATTGGGACTGAAAGTAATTTAACTAGGAACTCTATCGTATTCGTATCATCGTCCATCAAAATCGAAACATTGAAAATCGTCGCGAAATACTCAAAGTGGGTCGCGGATCGAACAGGAGGCATCCTGATCGAGCAGCCCATTCGATCGGAGCTCCTGGCCGATCGGCTGCCACTTTCCCCTTTTGGAGCCTATAAATAGGGCTGTCATTGTCACACTTTCCATTTTTGGAAAGCTCTGACCGAACCAGCCTTCTTCTTCACCTTTTCTCAGATTTCTCTCAACTCTGGTGAGTTTTCACTCTAATTCTTGTACGATTTTGATCATTTCATGGTTCTACACGACTACACCTTTCTATCTTTCAAAACTCGATTTCTAACCGTGAAATCATCAAGATCTAAGTGTTCTTGGGTGATGTCATCATAGTGTTCTTCAAGAACACCAAACTTTGGCCTCATTCAACCATGAATAGCTTAGATCTGACAGATTTCCACATAAACAAACTAAGATTCTTACAAATCTTAACATTTTTATGAATAATTTCCAACATTCTTCAAACTTTTACACTCGAAACCTTAAACCGGTAGAAACGGAGCTTGAACCGGCTAACTAATCATCCTAACAGTTAAGAGGTTCAAGATTCGGATTCTATATACAAGGTTCACCGACGATGGGTTAAACTCTAAACTGACGTTCCGAACCGTTCACTGGCCGGACTTGGGTGATTCCTGTCCGAGCCGAAGAAACGAGCAGGAACGGAGGATATCATAGTTCAACTCGTTATCAAACTACCTCGAGATGGCAACAAGCGAACAAACAACCAAGTGTTAGACGAAAGGCCGACCAGGTCAGAAATGCTGGCCGAACGGCTAGGCTGTTCCAAACAGCCCAGCCGATCGGACGTACCAGCCGATCGGCCGGGCCAGCCGATCGGCTAGCACATGGTTCCACACTTTTCAAATTTTATGAAGTATGCTATTGACGAAGTGATGTTCGATCGAATACGCTACTCGATTGGTAAACATTACTGTTCGGATCATGAGATACTATACTTCAACACTTAATCGTTTTCACAACTCGTTCGTAGTAGGGAATGCCAGTCGATCGAACAGCCTGTTCGATCGAGCGACATCCTGTTGAGAACCACTTCAAAAGTTCCCAGTCGATCGGGTAAGCCGGCCAATCGAACGGACCGTTCGATCGATCGACCTGAAAGGTAAGGACATTTTAGTGTTCTCATATACTACAACAAAAACTTCAAAAGTTCAAATCCTCAAACACAAACACACCAGAGGAAGAAACAATCCACTCGAATGGCCCAACCGATCGAGCCTACCAGCCGATCGAACAGGACTGTCCAATCGGATATACCAGCCGATCGAACAGACCGTTCGATCGAACCTGCCGTTCGATCGACCAGCCTATTCGATCCATCCACAATTGTTCGCATTTCCACGTTACTCATTGTTGTGTTATCGAACTATTCAGGCTAACCCTACTCTCAACGCTCCCTTCAATCCATAATCAATCACTGTGAGTATACTCGAACCCTTTTTGCTTTAGCACTTTTGGGTGTTACATACGTTACCTATCAAAATCACAATCGAACACACTATTCAAACTATTTAAACGCTAACCGATTGCATGTGTTACGTGATTAAATGTATGCTTGTTGTTATGTTTACACGTGGAATACTGTCTACCTGCCTTAGCAACGTAGTACTATAGTTTGGACTCAGCACCCGTTCACACGGGGATTGTTAAGGATAATT
This sequence comes from Helianthus annuus, assembly GCF_002127325.2. Lineage (NCBI taxonomy): Eukaryota > Viridiplantae > Streptophyta > Magnoliopsida > Asterales > Asteraceae > Helianthus > Helianthus annuus. Next base: position 76,502,502 of record NC_035447.2, on the reverse strand, counting down.
ACTTGCATGATTTACGGTGGTGATCATGTATTGCGAACTGTCTCGGACAGTCAACCCGCAGTCGTTGGTATTGATAGTTCCATGTCGATAATTAACGTGCATCATTTCCCTCTGTGTACGTGCTGGTTATGCGTAAACTATTCGAACTCTATATGCTATTATCAAACTTTTATGCTCACCTTTACATTATATGTATTGACCTTATTTTAACGTATGTGACAGGTGTTTAGAATGCTTACTTGCTTCCTCTGCTGTGAAATCGAGGCTAGGAAAGAGTCTAGAAACCAAGACAATTTATATTCATGTGTTTAAATCTGAGTTGTCGGAACATGTTTTGTTTAAAGGATATCTATGTCTGTAATAACTAAATTTATCTTATGGGTCTCGGTATGGGACGTGATATTTAAACTATTCGGTAATAATAGTTGTTATGGAATTTCTTTGAACAATCTGTTTCGCTCAGTGCCGCGCCCCGATGATTCCGCCATCGGTTGGGGTGTGACAGTAGTAGCGGAGAAGGAAAAGAAAAAGAAAGTTGGAGTCAAAGATGTTCCAGTGGTCCGTGAGTTTCCTCAGGTGTTCCCTGACGATCTCCCCGGACTACCGCCAAGTCGTGATATCGACTTTCGTATTGACCTCATTCCTGGAGCTAACCCCGTTGCCAAAGCTCCGTATCGACTCGCTCCATCCAAAATGCGGGAACTCTCGAACCAACTCCAGGAATTGCTCGAAAAAGGCTTTATTCGCCCAAGCACCTCTCCTTGGGGCGCGCCAGTCCTTTTCGTCAAAAAGAAGGACGGGTCGTTCCGGATGTGCATCGATTATAGGGAATTGAATAAGCTAACCATTAAGAATCGATACCCTTTGCCTCGAATCGACGACTTATTTGATCAGCTGCAAGGTGCCAAGTGTTTCTCGAAGATCGATTTACGTTCAGGCTATCATCAATTGCGGATTCAAGAGGAAGACATCCCCAAAACCGCTTTCCGAACCCGGTATGGCCACAATGAATTCGTTGTTATGCCTTTTGGTTTAACTAACGCACCCGCGGTCTTTATGGATCTGATGAATCGCGTGTGTAAGCCTTTCTTAGACCGTTTTGTCATCGTGTTCATTGACGATGTCTTGATCTATTCCAAATCGAAAGCCGAACACGCGCAACATCTACGTTTGGTTCTCGAGTTACTTCAGGGGAACCAACTCTACGCCAAGTTCTGCAAGTGTGAATTCTGGCTAGAAGAGGTTCAGTTTCTGGGTCACATCGTGAATAGTCAGGGAATACACGTCGATCCCGCGAAGATTGAAGCCGTCAAGAGTTGGATTACGCCTAAGAACCCGTCTGAAGTTCGTTCTTTTCTCGGACTAGCGGGCTATTACCGACGATTTATTGAAGGATTCTCCAAAATCGCTGTGCCGCTTACCGCTCTTACTCATAAAGATAAGCCTTTTGTCTGGGGAACCGCACAAGAGTCTGCTTTGCAAACCCTCAAGCACATGCTGTGCACTGCTCCGATTCTTACGCTGCCCGACGGAAGCAACGATTTCATTGTCTACTGTGATGCTTCCAACCTTGGTCTTGGTTGTGTCCTCATGCAGCGAGACAAGGTTATAGCTTACGCATCTCGACCGCTCAAGATCTACGAGAAGAACTATACAACCCATGACCTCGAGCTAGGCGCGGTTGTCTTTGCATTAAAGATTTGGCGACACTATCTGTATGGCACTAAGTGTACAATCTACACTGATCACAGGATTTTACAACATATCTTCAATCAAAGGGAACTTAATATGCGTCAACGCCGATGGGTAGAACTCCTCAACGATTACGACTGTGAGATTCGTTATCACCCAGGCAAAGCGAATGTTGTTGCCGACGCGCTCAGCAGAAAGAGTTACGTGCTCAGTAACCGAAACGTTCAAGCCCAGCATAACCTCGAAGCCCTTATTCGCGAAGCTCAACATGCTTGCTTTAACGAGCGTACATTGAAGAGAGAGAGGATCTACCACGATGGAGCTCAGTTAGTAAGTAAATCAGATGGGATATTCTATTATCTGGCTAGAATTTGGATCCCTAAGCGGACCGATTTGCGAAAGATTATCATGAACGAAGCCCACAAATCCCGATACTCCATTCATCCCGGTGTTGACAAGATGTACCAGGACCTGCGTTACAAGTACTGGTGGACGGGTATGAAACGTGATATCGCTCTTTACGTTGGAAGTTGCTTAACTTGCGCAAGAGTCAAGGCTGAACATCAAAGACCTTCTGGCTTACTCGAACAACCGTCGATACCTATATGGAAGTGGGAGAGTATAGCTATGGATTTCATAACAAAACTCCCGCCCATGCCATCAGGTCACGACAGTATTTGGGTTATAGTTGATCGTCTAACAAAATCAGCCCACTTTTTGCCAATACGAGAAGACTACAAGGTGGAATGACTAGCCCAAATCTACACCGACGAGATCCTTTGTAATCATGGTACGCCTCGCGATATCATCTCTGACCGTGATGCTCGGTTTACATCTCGATTGTGGGAAACTTTTCAAGCGGCTCTCGGTACGTCGCTTAATCTGAGTACTGCATTCCATCCATAAACCGACGGACAGACTGAAAGAACGATCCGTACTCTTGAAGACATGCTCCGAGCGTGTGTCATAGACTTTGGTGGTAGTTGGAACAAACACCTGCCACTAGTCGAATTCTCGTACAATAACAGCTATCATGCCAGCATTCAAATGGCACCCTTCGAAGCTTTGTATGGAAGGAGATGTCGATCGCCTATTGTGTGGCACGAGATCGGTCATTCGCAACTAACCGGTCCTGAGATTCTACAAGTACCCACAGTTGTTTAAATAGATCTGAAGCATCAAATTGGTAGAATGACTCACGGTGATGTGCAGCTTCGCGCCTAATTTCGGGACGAAATTCCCTAAACAAGGGGAGGCTGTAACACCCCGTGTTTTCGAATGTCAAAGTCAAAGTCAAAGTCCAAGTCAACTTTAACTTCTTTGACTGTTAATGTTTCTTTTGATTTTTTTGTATTATGTGGAGTAAGTGTTGTCTAAATAAAATGATCGAATGTTTAATCAATGCGACCGATTTACAACTGTGAATAATAGGAAGTAACAATGCGATAAAGTTAATCAATCAATAATCAAGTTAATCAAATCAATCAATTGAACTCGAGACTCGAACTATGCGAAACTGGTGTGGTAATACTTACGTGTGTGTGTGCCTTATGTGTTACTTATGCATGTTTACTTTATGTTCTGTGGTATTCAATCGAATCAATCGAAACTCGAAAAGCAATCAAACTCAATCGGAACCGACATCGAAACGTGACTTATAGATGATGGTATGTTAGATATAGTAGTTGGGACTGAAAGTAATTTGACTAGGAACTCTATCGTATTCGTATCATCGTCCATCGAAATCGAAATATCGAAAACCGTCGCGAAACATTCGAAAAGGGTTGCTGATCGAACATGAAGCATCCTGATCGAACAGGCCAGCCGATCGGCAAGCACTTTCCTGGCCGATCGAGCAGGCCATTCGATCGGAGATCCTGGCCAATCGGTTGACACTTTCCTCTTTGGGAGGCCTATAAATAGCCCTGTCATTATCACCCTTTCTATTTTTGGAAAGCTCTGACCGAACCAGCCTTGTTCTTCACCTTTTCTCAGATTTCTCTCAACTCTAGTAAGTTTTCACTCTAACTCTTGTACGTTTTTGATCATTACCTGAGTCTACACCTTTCTATCTTTCAAAACTTGAATTCTAACTGTGAAATCACCAAGATCTAAGTGTTCTTGGGTGATGTCATCATGGTGTTCTTGAAGAACATCATACTTTGGCCTCATTCAACCGTGAATAGCTTAGATCTGACCGATTTCCACATAAACAACTAGGATTTGTAAGAATCTTAACATTTCCATGGAAGGATTTCCAACTTTTCTTCAACATTTTACACTCAAAACCTTAAAAACCGATAGAAACAGAGCTCGAACCAACTAACTACTCATTCTAATGGTTAAAAGGTTCAAGATTCGGATACTATCTACAAGATTCACCGATTTCGGGTTAAACATCAAACTACCGTTCCGAACCGTTCACCGGCCGGACTTGGGTGATTCCTGTCCGAACAGGTGAAGCAAGTAAGAACCCACGTTCTATGGTTTAACTCGCTGTCAGAATACCTTAAAATCATGACAAGTAATCAAACAGCCAAGTGTTAGACGAAAGGCCAACCAGGTCAGAATTGCTGGCTGAACGGCTAGGCTGTTCGAACGAACAGCCCAGCCGATCGAACATACCAGCCGATCGGCCGGGCCAGCCGATCGGCTAGCACATGGTTCCACACTTTTCAAATTTCATGAAGTATGCTATTGACGAAGTGATGTTCGATCGAATACGCTACTCGATTGGTAAACATTACTCTTCGGATCATGAGATACTATACTTCGACACTTAATCGATTTTGCAACTCGTTCGTAGTATGGGATGCCAGCCGATCTAACAGGCCGTTCGATCGAGTGACATCCAGCTGAGAACTACTTCTGAAGTTCCTAACCGATCGGCTAAGCCGGCCGATCGAACAGACCGTTCGATCGATCGACCTGAAGGGTAAGAACACTTCAGTGTTCTCAAATACTATAACGAAAACTTCAAAAGTTCAAACCATCATACACAAACACATCAGAGGAAGAAACAATCCACTCGAATGGACCAGCCGATCGAGCCTACCGGCCGATCGAACAGGACTATTCAAACGGACTTTCAAGCCTGCCGAACAGCCCGTTCGATCAAACCTGCTGTTCGATCGACCAAGTTATTTGATCCATTTGCACTTATTTGCATTTCCGCGTTACTCATCGTTATGCTATCGAACTATTCAGGCTAACCCTACTCTCAGCGCTCCCTTCAATCCATAACCAACCACTGTGAGTATACTCGAATCCCTTTTTGCTTTAGCACTTTTGGGTGTTACATACGTTACTTATCAAAATCACAATCAAACACATTATTCAAACTATTTGAACGCTAACCGATTGCATGTATTACGTGACTAAATGTATGCTTGTTGTTATCTTTACACGTGGAATGTTGTCTACATGCCTTAGCAACGTAGTACTATAGTTTGGACTTAGCACCCGTTCACACGGGGGTTGTTAAGGACAATTACTTGCATGGATTACGGTGGTAATCATGTATTGCAAACTGTCTCGGACAGTCAACCCGCAGTCGTTGGTATCGATAGGTCCATGTCGATAATTAACATGCATCATTTCCCTCTATGTACGTGCTGGTTATGCGTAAACTATTCGAACTCTATATACTATTATCAAACTTGTATGCTCACCTTTACATTTTATGTATTGACTTTATTTTAACGTATGTGACAGGTGTTTAGGATATTTGCTTGCTAGGGAAGTGAAGCTAGAATAAGTCTCTAGAGGCCCCCAACAAATAGTTGTCTGTCAAGAACAAGCTGCTAGTGCATAGTTGTCTGTAGATCTTGTCAGTCTGGGTGTTTAGGGGCATTGAACAATATTTATGTTTAATTTAAATCTGAGTTGTCGGAACAGGATTAATTGTTTGGATGTTATCTGTAATAACTTGTTATTTATTCGGGATACGGTATGGGACGTATCATTTTAAACTGAATTTGTATTAATAGTTGTTGTGGAAACTTCTGGACAATCTGTTTCGCTCAGTGTCATGCCCCGATGATTCCGTCATCGGTTGGGGTGTGACAGGTTGGGTCAGCGTCGGTGGGCGTTCTTTTCATAAAAAAACGCCCAAAATTCACACCACTACGCGTGTTCTTAAAAGGATACATAAATTTAAAAAAAAAGTAAATTGTTTTGAGTTATTTTGTTTAGTGGTTTTAACCATTTAAGTTCAAAATCAAAATGTTTAACGTTCTGAGTCCTTAAACCCTTTTTTTAACCATTTAAGTCCTTTTGAATCCAAATTTATAGAATATTATTATTCTACCTTATATTTATCATTAAAAAACTATCATTAATAATATAACTGGATTTTGTAAAACAAAAAAAGTAAAGTACAGTTTCAGTCTCTGAGCTTTATACCCAATCACAGGTTCAGCTCTTATTTGAAAAAATTCAACAGTCTAATCCCTGTAATTGTCGGTTGCTAGCAATCAAGTCCCTCCTAGTAACGGACGTTAGTTGATCGTTGGAATTTCTAGTAAAAGACCAAAATGCCTCTGAAACTGCAATATGAAAAATTCATCTTCCATTTTAAAGCTTCTGCAAGAGAAAACCCACCACCATTCATGTTTTCTGTTCAACCTTCCTGAAACCCTAAAATGGTAGAATCCTCATTTAATTGTAAGAAAATACAGTATTACTTTGTCCGTTTAAGTATAAACTTAGAAAGAAAATTTATTTATATCACACATTTAAAAATTATATAAGGAGGTGGAAACCTTCTCTACCAAGACGTGTTTTCCCTGGGCGGGCAACTTGTCGGGTGGAAACAAAACCGTGAGTCCGTGGATAGGCGACCCATCGGGGGCAAAGCGAACAATATCTTGACACGGTTTACTTGGGCTATTACAAAATGTGTGGGTGAGGTGGAGGCTCTTGATTGGTGAGTGTAGTTTAGGTTTGTTTTGATTGGTTGATGTTTATTTTGGTTTTGGTTTTTTTATTCTCTTCCACGCAACTTTCCCACCCCGTGTTTTTTTTCTCCACACCACCATGTTGACGTGGTTATCACGTGTCGCTCCACACCCTTCCTTCAAGACCCCCACACCGTGTATTCTAAATAAGGGTAAAAGTTTCACAATATATACGGCATGTCGTGTATATGAACAGATGGGCATATCAGCCTGTTCACTTGTTCTTATTTTTTTGTTGTGAAATGAATTTACCAGGGTAACCTTTATCCAAGAAGAAAATTATTGTTATCCCTGATTTTCAGACGATTTCATTAATATAAAGAAAATTAAAAAAAAAATGAAACTTACAATACTTATCTTATTGATCATAACAAGATATAGTAAAAAATCAAAAGCACTTTTTAACATCAAAACACAATAGTTACTAAATTTGATCATGATAGTTTGATAAGCACATTTTAACTGTTGACTTTCCTACAAATCTTTCTGATTTGACCACTTTTACCGGTCAATGGAGAAATATTTCCCATTTTAACCATTGACTTTGCAAACTGCTGGAAGAAAAGCTCTTGATTTGCGGCATACTGCTTCACATACTGCATTGTTTGTTGGTTTTGAGTAAAAAGTATTTCATCAGAGCTTAGAAGTCCCTTTTTAGCTATTAGGTTCTTGTAATAATTGTTGTCGAATTTTGTCGGTGACACAGGATCCAAGAAAAACAGATTTTGATCGCCCCCAGATCTCGGGCAGTTCTGGCGAAGCCTTGCTGCGTATGATTGGTCTAGCGAAAAGTCTGGCCGCCCGTTGCCCGTGTTGTTGTATAGCCTTTGCCTGATACTGGTGCACCTAGCATTTCCTATTGTGTGACTTCCTGGAAAGTTTAGAACAAGTCAAATATGAGACGTGTTCGGGTTCATCAATACTTTTTATCTATTTTCATTTTTAATTTAAAAAATATAGTCTTTAAGTCGAAGTTGTTACAAAAACTACTAAAATCATATGGATTAAACAATTCAAGAGGTTATAAAAAAGTTGAGTGAACCGCGACATGAACCTAACATAAATAATGTGGATTTGGGTTTAGTCTAAAAGGATTTGGTTCACTTTCATGACCAACACACAAATATGTTTAGCTAAGAGCATTCACATTCTATCCATCAAAATATGTGAGGGGAGTTTTTATATTATAAAGGGTATAAAAAGTGGTTGTGAGTGGAGGAGAGAGAAAATGTTACTGTTCATCTGTATATTTGAGAAGACACTGTTCATCCACTATAATTTTTTTAATATATATTGAAAGTGGTTGTGAGTGAATGAGAGAGAAAAATGTAATAATAATATTATTTAATTGAAAGGAGAGAGAAAAAGTATTTGTTTTTAGTGAAAATATATTGATATAGGAGTTGTTTTTTAGTGGAATGTATATATAATTTGATGGATAGGATATGAATGCTCTAAACGGGTAGTGAAGTTGATCCATTAATATTATAAATTTTATTTTAAAATTTGTTAAAAGAAGTATTATTATTCTATAACTTGCACTTGTATATTATATGTCAAAGTTAAAAGATAGAAAAGAACATCAACTTTAACGGTTTAAACATAACCAGGGGCGGACCTACCCTTTGGTCAGGGTGGGCGGCCGCACCCCTTGAAAAAAATTAGTGTATATTTTAGGTAAAAAAACCCGACTGCACTCCTTGAAGATATGGTTGAACACGTCATCCGCACCCCAACAAATAATTTATAGGTCCGCCACTGAACATAACGGTTTTATATGTATATATGTATTCTTTTGTTATAAATTTGCAAATTTAATTATTTTATAATATTACATAAAATGAGGTTAAAAGGGCCATATTGGTTTAACTTGTGAAAACTCGTGTCGTGTCGTAATCGGTCATGTATATCATATTTCTCGGGGTTTTGTAGTGCTATGGTTTGTTTCAAATTTACGTGTTCGTGTCGAGTTCGACCCGAGAACCCGCAAACACGACCTATTTAAACATTTATTTCAAGAGTTTTCTTGATTTATAACTGAGTTCCCAACTAGGTCTTACCTGAAAGTGTTACAAAATCAACAATGTCAAGACCCTTGAGCTTGAATTTTGTGAGAATGGTCTGAAAAGTGTTGTTTGGAGCTGGAATGTTTTGGTTTGAACCACTCAAACTTGCACCTAGTGAGTCCCTTCTGCCCAATGGGACTTCCCAACTTGGTCCACCAGCCTACACAAGTGTAAAACATGTTTATACAAAGAAAAAGGAAAACCAAATTGTATGGATTAAAGAGTTGTACAATACAAATCGGTATTATATCGTTCTATGATCTACGGTACTATACCAAAACGGTGGAGTCTCTAGCTGCCAAAGCCATGATATCAGCACAGGAGACGGTTTGTGGGCACGCCTTTTCCAATGCAGCTTTGATTTGATCAATGACTTCAAACCCACGGGCCGAGTTGCGGTTAGGGACGGACCCCTTCTCGCTAATTACGCTTCCGCTGTTGTCGAGAAGAATTGAAGCATCACACCCCTAAAATCATCCATCATTTGGTTGCAAAGCTAGTTATTAGTTTGTGATCATTGTAATAACATTTGCAGTATTTTCATATAAACATTGCACAAAGCTTCATGTACAAAGCTTGACTTGGCTCAAAAGAACATTATTTATATAGATATAACAGTACTAATTTAATATGATAAATACATATTACATATTAAACACATATATTATGATCAAAATAAATAAATTAATGTTATATATAGTTATAGTTATAAATGCATATAAATGATTATTAGATATGTATATACATAAAACAATTAAGTAATCCATAAATAATTAAACAAGGCTAACTCTGAAATGAAAAAAGTAAAAACTGTTTATAAGCTAAGCTCAAGCTTCAAATATCGAGCTCGAAAAATAGCTTACACCTCTCCTTTTTACACCGCTACTTTTGAGTGTAGGGATGTAAACGAAGAGAAGTTGTGACTTATTTCTATGTTGCAATTTAATTTCACCATAAACGGTTGTATTTTCTAGCAGTAAAGAACAAACCTTGACAAAACAATCGTGGAAATGGAGTCTGAGTAAAGAAGCCGCCATACGAGCTTCTTTCGCAACAGCTTTTGCGACAACAGACCGAACAATGTCTTTAGCCTTTGGACATGACCTGTCATAAAACTGAGGGTAGAGGTAAGACCCATTGACTAGAGCCAGGGTAGAGATGATTAGAACCACGAACACGGTGATTGAAGTCGATTGAGCCATTGTGGTTAATGAAAGATTTGTGTTTGTGATGGAAGTGAAAAACCGGATTGAACTATTTATAGACAAGATTTGCACTATTTATACTCTAAAAAATATTAAACGTTTTATATTATTAAATTAAAAGTTTGGAAATAATTGATGCAATCATGTGACGATGGATATGAGTTGGTCAACAAAGATTTTAAACCGAATTTTGCTAGGGAAGTAGGGGAGTAACACAAAATGGAGTGGAGCTACCTACTATGTTGACAAAATGTTCATTAGTACTCACATGCATGGTGTTTCGTTGACTCTAAAAAGAAACATTATGCAAATAAGCTTTTGTTTGCAATATTTTGAAATTGTATGGCTTTATAGCCTAGTGACATCTTAGAGGTCAGATAAGGCTTTGTGATCAATAGGTCCTGGGTTCGATTTCTATAAGGGAGTTTTTCCCATATTTATTAGGTTTCCTAAGGGAGTTTTTCCCATATTTATTGGGTTTCCTTCTGAATTAATGTATAGACATTATGCCTAGTTGAGATGGATGTAATCGGGTGGTCCGCTGGTGGCACGATGATACTCCAGTGGTCCGCCAGTGATCCAAATTTGCCGTTAATCAACGTATACATAGGGTGGTAGGAAAAGAGTGCGTAGTCGAAATGCTTCCTAGTCGTTGATCTCGCTTTGTCTACCATCGGGAAGAACACAACGCCAATTTTGAAAACAGTAGGAAAACAAAACAGGCTAATCTAATATGCGAAAGGTATTCTTGTGATTGTATTTCTAACGCAGTATAGTAAACAAAAATGGTGTTATTAAAAATATCACGTCAAGAAAAAGCAAAAACATAATCATGATGATAAGCATTCAAAACGATAATAATCCCGCATCGATATGATGTTTGTTGTCAAGTACTGATTGTTAGGGTGAACGGGGCGCCCTCGGGGTGGCGTGCGGTGAGTGAGTTCCCTGCTCGGGAACACCGTCGCCGACCTCTCGGGGAGGCTAAGCGGGGTTTGGTCTGCGGTATTGATTCACCGCCCCACTTTTCAAAGTTTTTGATTTTTTGAACGTTGTATAACGGCTATTTGTTAAAAAAAAAAATTCAATTTTAACCTATAAATACCCCATTAAATCTAATTTTTTACCACACAAATTTTCAATCTTATTCCTCTAAAATTCTTTCAAATACAACACAAAACCAAACCGAGCAATGGAGAACCAACCCCGCGAAGCCAAGAAAAAGTCTGTCGGCTCTAACACTAAGGGACGCGGCTCGCAACCGTCTCGTGGTGGTTCGAGCTGTGCAAGTGCACAACCACAACCACCTTTCGGATATACTACACAACCCCCGTTTTTTTACCCACAACCCCCTTTCGGCTATTTCCAAAATTTGTTATCAATGGATCCTCAAGCCCCCGCCTTCGACCCGTTTGGTTTTCGTTCCCCACAACTTCCATCTCCACGAGAAAATGTTGAACGTCCTCTACCTATTTACGAGGACGAGGACGAGGAAGTAGTGCCCGAAACTCAAAATCTGGGCGACTACGAAGATGACACCGGCGACGATGAAGATAATGTGAATGAAGACGCCGCCAAAGAAGAAGATGACGCTCGGGGGTAAAAAGGCAAAAATGGAACGCCAATCTTGGTCAAAATACCAAGAAGAGGCGTTGGCGAAGGCGTGGGTACATTGCACTACCGACAAAAAGAAGGGCAATCAACAAACATGCGATGGTTTTTGGCGTAGCATTTTAGATCATTATAACGTCACCGTTGGTGGAAGTAACCGGACCGTGCATCAAGTACGGTCTAACTGGATACCGATGATGACGAAAATAAACCATTTCAACAGCCTATACCAACAAGCGGTAAAAATTATATTTTTTAACGTTGTATATTTTTTAAATTTGTTTACTAAGTTCATATGTTTTTAACACTTGTTATTATAATATGTAGGATCGCACACGAGATAGCGGGTGTGACGATCTCGACGTGATGAAAATTGCTTTAAAGGATTTTCAAAATAAATATCCGAGCGGTTTTCAACATGTCGAGGCATGGGAGGTCGTTCGAAAACACGACAAATGGGCCCAAGTCCCATTGTTGAGTGAGGAAGGGGAAGGTTCGGCACAAAAAAGAAAGTCCGTTAACAAGGACCCTTCCATACCCGATATGAAGAAGACCCCTCGCCACAAAGAACACAACGGCGAGACAAGCGTCAAGCGACATCGTCCGAGGGCTCGGCTGAGTTGGCGGCACAATTCAAAGAATACACCGCCATGAAAAAAGCGAAGCACGTTACCTCTATGGAGGCTATTGAATTGAGGAAGAAAAGAGAGTCGGAGGCTCGCGATCTCATAACGGAACAACGCGAGACGATGAGAAACTACGCGCACGATCAAGATATGAAAACATTCCTCAAGCCGCACGACGATGCTCCGCCGGAAATGTTGCCGTACATCCTCGCCCGAAAGCGCGAGATCATTAACAAGTACGGGTGGCCATGCAATTTCTAAAATTTTTATGTAGTATTGCGATGTAATTTTTATTTTATTAAATGAAATGTAATTTTTTATTTTATGTAAATTATGTTTTACTTTTTATAAAAATTTTTCTTAATTAAAAAAATAAAAAACAAGTCCCCCAAGAGAGGAGTGCCGCCATCAAATTGAGGGTGTGGGGGGAGTTAAGTGGGGAGTTGACGTGGCGCGTGCTGATTGGCTGTGGGTAAGCGAGGTCACTCCCCACTTACAGGAGTGCCCCTTACACACTTAGATTTTTTTTAACAACGGCTATTTTATTAACTCATAAAATAGAACAAAAGGGTGAGAATCTGGAAGTCCCAAAACATAAACTAAACAGAACAAAACAAAAATAAATTACATAATGATGTCTTGCACGTTGAAATTCCGCCATCTCTCCCATTCTAAGCCGTTGTACTTTGCCCTATTCTTGAGCCAAAGAAACGTGTCCTCCTTTATAGCCTCCATCACACACAAAACAGAGAAAAAAGTGCCTCCAAAAACCCGTTCATTCCCCGCTTTCCAAATTCAGTAGCGGAGAGTATGTCGTATAGAAATTTTTGGGTATATACGTTTTTTACCACCCGGTTTTATAGAAATTTTTGATATATATGTTTTCGACCCCAGTCGAAAATCTCAAACTTCGTCACTAATTATAAGGAATGAATGGAAAGAAAAAGGCACACACATTCAGAAATAGAGGTATCATTGTCTTACTATGAGAATACTCTATGGCGGGCTCGTTAACCTTAAAAAAATAGAGATGCGTGATTTAGCTCTAGAGTACATCAACCAGCATACTGCTCTGACTAGAATATGTTTACTGAAAACCGACAATTCTTTTAATCAATAAAACAAAGTACTAACAGAAACAACAATCGGTAATCCATTGGTAAGACTCGTCTCCAGTGATCAATCAATGAAAAATATATTGTTTGATCAATCTGCGGTTGACAAGGTAACTACCACTAACGTACACCAATTGGAAATTCGTTGTTGTAGCTCCTGTCGGTGATCCTTAGACTATGGGGTATGGGGCGGGGTTGGGGCGTGGGTTGGGTACAAACGCCCAAGTCACCACACCGGGTGGGCTTGGGTTTCGGCGTGGCCCCTTGGGCGGGGGTTTCAGCCCGGGCATTGGGCGGGGCTAGTGGACTTCCGTGGCCGGCTCTCATTGGCTGGGTTGGCTAGGCTATAGGTGGCTAGCATTTAAATAATAATTTTAAGCTTTTTTTTTTTTTTTTTTTAATTTTGTGTGTATTTTTATAATAATTGAAAAAAAATTTATAACACGTGGCCAACCCACGCGGGCTGGACACGCCCCGCCATACCGACCCAACATGCAACTGACTAGCGGTGCCCCTCGAAATACACGTGTCAACCCATGCCCCAAACCCCCGCCCCACCATATCGCACGTTCTTATATTAATTTCCTCAGTAATTTTGTTGGTGCATGTATCAACCACACCATGTTTGTTGACAAAATATCACCGACGAATTACCAACAAATTACCCATGAGACATGCTTCGTCGACGACATACCGACATATTCATGAGTTTGCGAAACTTGCTTGTTTTGTTTTAGTGTCTCTTTAAAAATTAAGATGTCATTTGTCGCAGGTTTTTTTTTTTTTTTTTTTTTTTTTTTTTTTTTTTTTACCCTTTTAATGTATCTTTGGAAGAAAATAAAATGAAGCAACAAAATCCAATTATTACAAATTGACGAATCTCCTATTATTAGTGAGTCAAGAAACTCAAACTCGACTCATATTTACGAGAGTTTGAGCTTTGTTCATTTTGAGTTCTATGCTTAAAGATCGGGTATGATTCATTTATTATTTTTTAAATATTTATTTAAAATATTTATATATGTATGTAGATATGTTTACATGATTTTATAAATACTAATATTTATTGTAATATGATGATTATTATTATATTTATATATATAAATGTTCATTTTGGATCGCGAGTATAGTCAAGCTCTGCATGTAAGACTGTGGGGTATGATGGGGCTTGGGTTGGGCATTGGTTAACACGTGGAATGGGAAAAAAAAAACCCCACGCCCATGGGGTATGGTGGGGCTTGGGTTGGGGGCATGAGTTGACACATGGCCATTGAGAGCCCACCATGTCACCTTGTTAGCCCGCCCCACGCCCGGCTTCAAACCCAAGCCAAAGGGGCGACGCCCAAACCCAAGCCCCAACCCAAGCCCCCGGGGTGGTGGCTTGGGCGTTTTACCCCAACTCAAGCCCCATACCCCATGGCCTAAAGCTTAAACTCGTGTATATAATAAATGATGTACAATTTAGGCTCGAAGTCATACTCAAGCTTATTTAAGCTCTATCTCCTTTCTAATTTTAAACAAGCCAGTTCTAAATACTCATCCGTAGCACTCGTTGAAACACTTTATTAGTGAGCTTTTAAGGTACCATATAAGCATATATTTGAAATAGTTTTATAGTATGGAAACTATTTAATTTTGAATTTTTGATATTATAATATTGTTTTAGAATTAGGTCAACCACATCAGTGGTTTAGTTAACTGCTCCTTTTTATCCTGATATTATTGTCTATTTGACCTTTGCATGAGATTCTCTGTCGAGTTCAATATGCTAACAGTATATCTTTCGGTGAAATGACACAAGGTGTCTAATTCTAGGATAGCTGTTCTAGTTTCAACTATTATATATTCTTTAAACGACAAATTACTAATATGATTATATGAGGTTAACAATTTTTTTAATGGTAAATTTGGATCACTGACGGACCACTGGAGTATCATCGTGTTACCAGCGGAACCATCCGATCATATCCATCTCCACCAGGCATAATGCGTATGTTGATCAGTTCTGTTTAAACATAATGGAAAATATGAATAACATACCTGTTACAGCAGACAGGCCAGCAGAGAATCCAGTCAAAGATGCAGCCATTGAGTTCGACATACTAGTCAGGATGATCTAATTCCTCCTTAGGGTGTAAGGTTATGAGGGTGATGAACCGAAACTAGGGAGAGAATCGGTTAGGGAGAGAGAGTCGTGAATGATGTTATGAGGGTTTGTGTAATTGTCTAACTTGTGTAACTTGTCTAACCCTTTAACTCTCTAATAATCTTCTTATATATACACCTAAGAGGAAACCTAATTAGTTAATAAGGATAATATGGTCCATCAACAATTACCAACTAATTATTAATAGGTTATTAATATATTTTGATCTATATAATATAAATAATTATAATGGCTACAAGATTAAATATTATAATGATAATATATTTAATCTCACATTCTCCACTTAGCCGAGTAATCATTTATCGTGAGTATTAGATGAGCCTGGCCAGGAGTTAACACTCATTTTAGCCTTAAACCAAGAACTATAGCAAAGAAATACAGCCGTTGAATCATCATTCGACTCAGGACCCCCATTAGTCATACTATAGCTTCAATTTAAAACCTAATAGTTATGATCAAAATACTTATAAGCCTTTTAGCGTCTAATTTGTATTTATATTTGTCTATATGTCATTACATCGGCAGAACATATGTTAGAGACATACAAAATCAAACAGAGGAAATTTCATTAATTAAAACATAAGCTAGTACAATATGCCATTAAATAAGGTCTTTAGTAAGTCCCATATTCGATACATGTTCTTCGAAAACTTTAGGTGGGAGACCTTTAGTCATCGGATCCGCAAGCATATCTTTAGCACTAATATACTCAATACAAAGATTATTTTCCTCAACTCGTTCACGTACGAACAAATATTTTGTATCGAGATATAAACCAGCTCCAGTCGAACTATTACTGTTCGAGAAACTAACAGCAGCTGAGTTATCATAGTAAAGCTTCAATAGTCTAGAAATGGAATTAACGATTTTGAGTCCAGTGATCAGATTTCTAAGCAACATTCCATGACAGGTTGCATTGTAAACAACAATGTATTCTGCCATCATCGTGGAAGTTGTAGTTAATTGTTGTTTATGACTCTTCCATGAGATAGGACCGCCTGCTAACATAAAGATGTAGCCCGAAGTGGATTTCTTGTCATCTTTGCATTGGGCAAAGTCAGAATCAGAATAACCTACCACTTCTAAATGATCACTTCTTCTATAAGTCAGTTTATAGTCTTTCGTCCCTTGCAGATATCTAAGGACCTTCTTAGCTGCTTTCCAGTGATCTAGACTAGGATTAGTCAGATAACGGCCTAGCATTCCAGTAATATAAGCGATATCTGGGCGAGTACAGACTTAAGCATACATCAAGCTCCCGACTACTGACGCGTAAGGTATCTGGCTCATTTGCTCCTTTTCAACCTCTGTTGTCGGACACTGGAATGAACCGAAAACATCTCCCTTAACTACTGGAGTGATATGCGCAAAATGCAACATATAAATTATATCAATTGTAGTATAAAACTAACCCCTTATTAGTACTAATGTTGGAAAAAGTGTGCTTTTGTCTTCCTTTTGTATTTTCAGGATTAAATGAGTTCAAATTAACAAAAGAAGCAAAAAGATAGCAAAATCTAACATAAATACAAGAAAAGGAACAAAAGTGGAATGCCCGACCCCTCGACAGCATCTTCCCAAGCAAAACTAAGAAAACAAAAGACTAAACACGCCCCATGCTCAGCGAGCACGGGGCCGTGCCCAAGTAGCAGCAGAAAAGACAAACCTTTAGAAGCTTCTACTGCTCACCACGGGGTCGTGCCCAACAGACACAGGGGCGTGGTCAACTTCCTGCAGGCGCATTTATTGTAATTGCGAATTACAATTAATGAAAAGAGAGACGAGGATGGACACGGGGCCGTGCCCAACGGGCACGGGGCCGTGCCCGAGCTTCTGTTCAGCCTATAAATAGGAGTGTTTGGAGCCATTTCAACTCATCCCTTGGCACACTACCTCTCTCACACTTCACCCACCACCCACCACCACCATAACACCATCATCCACCACCATCATCCATTGTCCGTCATAGAGTGTGTGAGTCGTCTCGGGATCCAAGATTGATCGTAAGAGTTCTTGATAATCAAAGGCCATGTTTGCCTAAGTCTCTTACATCACTTGGTGAAGACAAGTGTTTAGTGTAATACTTTTTATTTTTAATATTTTGCACTTTTTAATTGGTTTTGTATTAATGACTTTAATTACTAGTTTCTTATGTTCAAGGTGATTCTTCCTTATCGTTTGTCCGTGATGTCTTGGCATTATTTTACTGTCTGTATAAAATAAAAGATTTTCACCATTCATATCTCCACGGTCTATATGGAGGTATGTTGGCTACCTGGTCGGGGGTTAAGGGAACAATTTGGTAAGAGTCTTGCCATTGTTCAGTGTATAGATCCTGCAAAGGACCTGGGTCAAATTTAGTAGGACCTCCTTCAATACCCAAAGGTATTGGATGGTGGGGGTCCAAACTCTTTGATCCTCTCATAAGTTAAACTACTATTAAAACTTTAACCCAGCTACTTAGGAGTGTATCCCTGCCGACTCAGACTACTTAGCTGAGGGTAACGTCGCCTTCAAAAGAGAGGCCTACCACATTATGCATTAATAACTTAATTAATTATCTTTCAATAATCCGACCCTTTAGGATTGTATCCTTGCTGACTCAAACTACTAGGTTGAGGGTAACGTCGCCTTCAAAAGAGGGGCCTACTACAATAACTAAGATAATCTCTTAAACAAGTGCAAAAGTGCGAAAATAATCAAAGGTTACACTAACACACGAGTCGGATCCAAGTGATTCATCTTGTCTATCTGTTTTTACTTTTATTTTATTTTCAGCATTTTAGATAGTTTTATTTTCTTAGTTTAAAAATCTTTTCTAACATTTTGATTTGATTAGACGTTGAGAATAAACCGGTACTAAAAGCTCTTGTGTCCTTGGACGACCTCGGTATCTTACCAACAGTATACTACGTCCACGATGGGTGCACTTGCCCATATGTGTGTTTAGTGTTAGTAAATATCGTGTTTTATAAATTTAAAACTTGGCTAAAAAGTGTAAAAGGGCTTAAAATACATACCTAAAAATATAACACACTTCACGCACATCAAGTTTTTGGCGCCGTTGCCGGGGACACAAGGATTTTTAGAAAGCTTAAAATCGACGGCCTAATCTGTTTTTCAAAACCTTTTTAAAACGCGCGCACATTTTTCTGCATTTTAGTTTAGTTTGCATTTACAGTAGCCTGAATACGGGGCCGTATTCACTGAACACGGGGCCGTGTTGCATATTTTTAGTTAGATACCCAGATATACGCCCCCGTGCTCAACGAGACCAGTAACTTTAATTAAAACGCCCAGATACAAACCCTGAACACGAGGCCGTGTTCACCAAACACGGGGCCGTGCCCAGCTTCTGTTTCCGTCTTTATTTCTGTTTTCTGGTCCCGAGACTCAGTTGTGGTCTGTTGAGTGATTCCTATGGATCAATACTCAGGAGGCTACAACTACACCTATGAGGAGAATGATTACATGAGAGACTATTGCACTAATTGTGGTGACCCGCACTCGGTACAATATTGTAACTTATTTCAAACATCCAATTCATACAACTATTATGAGGAGCCCAGGTACGAACCATCGACTTCATACACATCCTATGAAGACCAAAGGTATGAACCTTACCCCTCATACTCATATTTTGATGAACCAAGGTATGAACCTTCATACTCATACTTTGAGGAGTCAAGATATGAACCACCACCTTCATACACTTATTATGAGAAACCATGGCGTGAACAACCCACCTCATATGAGTACTATGAAGAACAAAATTTCGACCCTTATCCATCATATGCTTACAATGAAGGACTGTAGGATCGTGCGACTGGCCCAAATGAGTCGTTCAGAGGAGTTTTACTCTGTTTCAGGTGCGGAAAACAAGAAACAAAGGTAGAAACAACTAAATCTTCACTTAAATCACTAATTGTATTGATCTAACTTTGATTACAATCAATTCTCACACCGGCAGCACTTCGGCATGGAATACAAGGGTCTGTTACCTGATTTCGCTCCTGAACTCCTATTTATAGCACTTGTGATTTTGCTCGAAACGTCCAAGAGTCAGTTGGAGCGGAATCAGAACATAGTGATTCCGCTCGAAAATGCAATTTCAACATTTGGAGCGAAATCAACCCTAGGAGCGAAACCAGCTTGTTAACAACACAAACTATTCTATTTTCTTGAACAACGTGCCCCGATCTATACAATGTAGTCTAAGACTCGATACAAGACGAAGTCGACAGATGTATGCACCAACAGACTCCCCCTCAGATGTTGACGAGTCTGACTGTGTCGAGTCTTCTCAAACTTCAGCCTTGATCAGTCTCTGGGCTTCACTCTCTCTTCTCTTTCACATCGTCTTCAAACTCCCCTTTGCGATATGCTGGCATTCCTCTAGTTCTTCAGCATCATCTGCTTCAGGATCGTTGTCTGGCTTTCACAGGTATATGATCGTTATCCTGGCTCAATCTTTGTCCACGGAATCGAGCCTGGCACATGCTCTATCCACAGAGTCCTTAGGTATCTGAATCTGGCTCTCAAAAGCTTCTCAGAATCGAATGACCTGGCTCTTCAGAAGATTGTTCCAAGATCGAAACTTGGCTCTAGATCTGCTCAGGATCGATAACTCAGCTCATACTTAACCTGCATAAACTCTACCTCAAAGTAAATTTCTCATGATTCAACTATAGAAATATGCATCAATACTGACTCTCCCTCAGATCAAACAAAGATTTTTGATGAAACAATTGAAAGATTAGATTTTGAAAACTTTTAATTTCAAAACACACTCCCCCTCAAATTTTGCTCATCATGTTTAGCACTTGAGATTTTAAAAATCAGCTTTCCAACATCTGTTGTCGAAAATCTTTTTGAATTTTTCAAAAAAATTTATGCTAAAACATACTAAAAATCTTTTTGGATTTTGAAATGTAAAGAAATGCAGTTAAAGTAATATTTACAGACAATATTTTTTTGTGAGTTTGTGTAAGAGGATCATATCAGTTTATGAGACGAGTCACTAACACCGTTAAGCTTGATTACATTTTAAGCTATAAACAATTCACCTAGATTGTCAGTATATTTGTCCACTTAAATTTTCACACAAAGTTCAACTGCTTCGAGATACGAGATTAATGTTTTAATGACTTAAACTTATCTGTGTGTCCCACTACTTGAATATACTCCCGTATCCAGATCCCAATATTCAGTCTTACAGGTGAGTATACCACAGATGATATCTGTAAAGGGGTTAATTGTGAGGGCCGTGAGAGCTCAGGTCGATACTTCCGTATACGCAAAGAGATGATGGCTTCGACTTTTGGTGTGTCCCCTTTAGAGGATCTTTTGTTACAACAGCAATGACTATCAATTTTATTGCTTTATCAATTTGCTGAGGGCGATGCTATGTTTCAAGCCATTGCAGAAAGTATTATCCGGGGACTAGGTCAGTATTTCCATACAACAGAAGTCCCGGGATAATACCCCAGATATCACTGAGCATAAAGACCTAGTATCTCAGAATAAGGGACCTTTCAAACAAGATTTCAGGGGTTACCTATATATCCAAGAAGTTGTTACCCACAGAATAAGCAAGTTTGAATTTTTAGTTTATATCTCGTCATAATTTACTAAATATACAAAAACCTACTGACATATCCGCAGAGAGATTGTTTATCACATTTATACTTTCCATTTCTTTAGCATGTTGTGACAGTCTACTGATGTACTATCATTTCCTCTTTTTACAATAAAACTCATTTTACATTTTATAATGTTTTTGGTTTTTTTTTCAAATTTTCTAATGTTTTTGGATTTTCTGAAATTTTCTACTCCCCCTAAAATGAAAACACATTAAAGAAAAATTGAAAAACACGACTAGACTCTTGACCCAATTGTAAAACAAAACTATACAGTAAGTTGACAACCGATATCGAATCACATCAAATCGCCATCCACTAGGCACAAACAATCAGAACTCCCCCTTTCAACAAATTATTTTCTCATTTAGATTTCAAAACACTTAAGTTTGTTTTAATCAAAATGATTTTTCCGCAAAACAAGTTTGTTTTTACCAATTGTAGAATCAACATTAATAAATTCAGGAATATGGTTCATTAATCACTTGTAGTAAATCAAGTACAAGTTAATGTCCCTGATTTACCATATGCAAGTATGCATCCTCTGTACCAATTGTAAAAACAATCACCATTGACCAGTGTAGGAATAAAACATCTACACTAGATCATTTACCAATTGTAAGTACAAAATGCCGATTCCTGCTTCACACTTACCAACCTGGAAGCTCCGGCGTAGTCCTTTAATCTGTAAAATTTCAACAATTTGTCAAACTAGGTTAAAGGACTATCTTACAAGAATGATGTCGATTCCTGATCCACGATTACAAACTTGGGATCTCCGGCATAGTCCTAAGACTTCAAGAGAAAAGAATTTACACCCAAGTCTGACCAACCTTAGGTGTTTTTAGTTCTTTAAGCTCTTGTTCAGTTGGGTTAAATGTTGCCTTTTTAGTTGCATAAAAATCTTTAACCCCTTTTGCTTTCCCATCAAGCATTTTCCCAAAAATTTTCTTAACATTCCCATTGAATGTTTTCTCGACATCAAACTCATTTTTCTCAGAATAAAACTGATCTGAGATTTCAACCTTACCAACCTTCTTTTTAATCTCTTCAAACTTTAGTGATGGAAATTCATCATCACTTACTACAAACACAGAATTTTCCTCTTTTACCTCACCTTGTGGCTCCTCTGGCTTTGTGGAACCAGAATCATCGCCAACTTTCTCATCAATCTTTTTAACAACCCACACTTGGTTGTCTTTGGCTTTCTTTTTGTAAACATTTTTCTTTCAACACTCACCAACTTCATGAATGGAATTTTCAAAAATTTTGAAGTTTTCAGTTGGTGGTTCAACATCAACAACTTTCTCTTTAAGTTTTTCAGAAACTCCCTGTTTTGTCTTTGCATTTTCGGACAGTTCCATGCAATGTTACCAGCTTCATTGCACTTGAAACAGGTTCGAGTCTCTCTTGGATGAAACACTCCAGTTCCGTTTCTCTTTTTCTCAGCAAAAAATTCCTGGTTTGATTGTCTCCAGAACGATTTCTTTTGTTCTTCCCAGCACTTCCACCTGAAACAAATTCTGTTTTTGTTTTAGAATTTTTCTCATTTTTATAATTTTCAGGTGGAATAAAACCAAGACCTTTCTTTTTATAGCTACGGTTTTGGTTTGGTTTCTTTTGAAAACCAGGACCAGAATTGTAACCCTTTTTCTTGTTTAAACGTTGTTGAACTCTTGAAGTGTATTTTTTAGGTTTTCCAGTAAGATTTAAATCTTTTATTTCAGAAATATTAATTTCTGCCATTTTGAAAACCTTTTTGATCATGTCAAAGCGAACACTTCTTATTAGAAACTCTTTGTTAGAATATAACTTGTCAGAATCATTCAAAGTATATGCTACTTCGAATGTTTTATCATTCAAGTTTGATTTGGATAGCAAAAATTCTTTACTATAAGCCTTTTTGACTGACGACTTTGGAACATTTACTGACGAACTTGACCCTCCAGAATCAGATTTTGACTCAGACTCCTCATTAGTATCCAACACCTGATCGACCACCTTTTTGATTAACTCAGACTCATGATCAGTATCAGACGAGGTAAACGTGACGTCAATGTTTTCTGGTAATTCATCAGTTGTGTCGGTTTTTAGCTTTATATTGACTGCTTTTTCAAGTTGCTCCTCATTTGGTTTTCTAGGAGAATACCCTTCCCAGATCGGAGGCGGACACATGTTATAGCTAACAGTCGGTTTCTTACCAGTATCCTTCTTCTTTGACTTCTCGTCTTGAAAAGCTTCCATACCTGCAACAGTTGGATAATTTCGATCAATAAGGTAATCAGAACTAGAATAACTCTGCAATAATCTTCTGATTCTCTCATTTTCAATCTTTTCAGTTTCCAACTCTTGCTTCCATTTTACACTTTCTTCGATGTAGAAGTTAATAGCTTTTTATTTCATCATCATCATAACATTCATCATTGTTATTGCTTGTTCTCGTTCTGAGTTTGTTTTCTGAAGACCAGTTACAGTTTTGTTCAAGACATCATAAGATTCTTTTACATAGTTGAGATTGAACAACAACTGCTCTTTCTTCTTCTCATATTCAGCTATCATTGTCACACCCTGACCACGTAAAACAACAAAACGTGGCGGAATCGTCGAGGAGTGTTGTTACAGAATCATTGTTTCATAACACATGGAAAATTGAAATTTTGTTTTATTGGTTTAATGAGTTACAATGTCTTAACAACAAAGAAAATATATCATAGTTAACTAGTCTTGCATCTTTTAATGTCACTAAGGCCTCGTCCAATCCTATGTGAGCATGCATCAATATCATCATCAAATATCATCAACTATTGTACCTCAAACACATGTGAAAATACATCAGCATAAAAATGACGACGAGTACATAGGTTTTGTGAAAATAGGATTCATGACTTAGGTTTAAGAAAATGTTTAATGAAAACTTGTCATGAATCCAGTTTAAGTGTTTGCTTTTATAAAACGTTTGAAAAGAGATAATAAGGTAGATGATATGTAAAAGAGTAATGTAAGGTTAAATGAATAACCAAGTAAAAATGAGTTTGTATAAAATAAGTTGTTTGTAAAACAATGTATTGTGAAAAATATGTTATATGTCTAAACTGAAATGATTTAAACAATGCTGCGATATGTAATATCATACAAACACTTATATATAGGAAGTACCAGCGGCGTATCCACCATTCTTGTATCATATTACACACGCCTCGTTACTTAAATCACTTTACCCAAACGAACCACCAATGTAAAATGTCGATGTTTAAACCAATTGCCAAATGTATTGAATAATATGTCAAATGTTTATGTCAAAATGTAAATTATGTAATGTATAACCAATGTCAAAAATGTTTATGTGTCAAATGTAAATCATGTAATGTGTAACCAAAATGATATGTATGGCTAGTGAAATGCATCAACTAAACCATAGGTGAAAACGCACAAAACAAAGTATTGAAGTAAAACTTGGTTTAAATCAAAGTTATGTTTTGTGGAAATGCATGCTATACTGATACAAACATCTATGCGGTGTTGTGAAACTGCATACATTCAAGCCTTGCGACTGTGGCGATAAACCCCTAAACGAATTTAAAGGTCTACCTGTGTAAATGTATATCGAATTCGGTCATTCCTTCCATCCAAACATACCTAGGATGTCAGGAACGAGAGTTGTCAATTCCTATGGTACCACTACCTACTAACGAACAGCGTGATCAATGTTAATGAATGTATATTGTCCCATTTAAACAAACCAAATGTCATACCAAAATGTAAGCATGTGATGTGATGTAAATGTACTAAGTATGCAACAAATGAACATACATAGCATGTGATGTAAAACAAATGTACTAAGTATGATGAACATACATAGCATGAAAAGGTAATGTAAAACAATGTACTAAGTATGCGCTAAACGAACATACGTAGCATAAAATGTCATGTAAAACGATGTACTAAGTATGCACACAATGGACATACATAGCAAAAACATAATGAAATCATGTACTAATAGTGTACTAATGAACATAGCAAGTATATGATATGAAAACATGGAAAGCACGAAAGTAACAAGTAGGCACATGTGTTTCACCCCAAAACGTTTGAAAAACAGTAAAAGAGGGGACTATGTACTCACTTGAGATTGCTTAATAGATTTTAGATATCCACCAAGCAAAGCTAGAAGATCACGGATTCAAACGACACCTAATATAGGTATCTACATTAATAAACGGACCTATCGGAGGATCGGGTAGTACGAGGGTTTGTAAACCAAATAAGTGTGGGAACTTATGTAATATGGTTTAACAAATCCTATATACTAAAACGAAACCTATCCTAAGTGCTTTTGACCCGTTATGACCCGTTTAGGTAGCTTATGCTACTTTAACGCGTCATTCGCGTAAAACGCGTTCAGACCGCCTAACTAGCCCTATGACAAGTAAGATATGCCTTAACATGTTTAATATTGTTGCCATATCAGTTTAGATGTCAAAAGTTATGTTACTTATGCTTAAAATGAATTTTGGCGCAAAAAGGGTATTTTGGTAATTTCCTAAGGCATATAAACTACCTATTATACAACCACTTAAACGAAGTGACCATAAGGTATAACCTCGGAAGGTTATTCCCTATACAACTATGGTCACCTAAAGTGTTTGGTCGGATCCTAATGATCGACCAAATGGGTCGGGTTCGAAAGCATAAACGATTGTTTAGATCGTTTACCTTTACGACCCTAGACAAGCACAATTCTAAAAGTGACGAGTTAAACATGTTTAACATGTTAAAACATGTTTAACAAAGTTTAAAAACAAGTTTGGTATCAAGACAAAGGGTCTTGATACCCAAAAGTAGTTTGGTTACAAAATACGCAAGAATACGCATTTTGGTCGAAACTACGACTCGTCACTGAGCCTAGATAACGTGGTAATCAGTAGGTATAGTCACTAGGGACTATAACCATCATGATTACGCTCACGTTATGAAGTTCAAACGAACTTCACATTGACCATAAACTGGTCAATGCAGAAAGTCAAACACAGTTTGACTTTAACGCTAAAACGAAAGAAAAGCACGAAAGAATACTTACAGAAGGTCCCCGCAAGATTTGATCCGATTTACCCTCAGGTATGAAGTATGAAATCCAACTTAGAGGGCCAAAATCAGATTCAAATGTGGGTTTTGCAAATGAGAATGGAGGGGTATTTATAGATTTTATGGAACCGTTAAGATCGTTCGTCGAATAACGTGCTTTAATCTTAACCGTACACATGTGCCCATGGTTTTGTAAAACCATGGGAGCCCCTAGAATGAGTCCATGGTATAATAAAAACCATTGAATATTAGCCCATGGTATTGCAAAACAATGGGTTAAAACCATCAAATATCAAAAGTGGACCAAGTTCAATGTATCTGCCAGAAATTTCAAAAATGATCCCTGCACTTGTAAAACTTGATTTTTTTGCACTTTTAAGCCCCGTTAACCCAATTTCAAGGCTCTAAAATAAACTTAAAGTATAGGGAACTTAAAATATGCTCAAAAACATCTCGGATGTCGGTTCGTTTGGTAGTACGGTTGTGTTGTTCGGTTAATTACGACGGAAATCGTAATGAACACAAAAACGATCCAAATTACGCGACGAATGGAATTTTTCTTATGCCAAACACTAAAATAAAATATTTTAATGCTTACATAAATTTTTGGATGTCCGGATGTATTCAGGACGTAAGATATGTGCGAAAATGCAAACTTATGCACTTTTGACGCTTTTAGTCTTTATTGATCAAATAAGTTTATTTTATCATACCGAACCCCTCAAAGCCTATTTCTAAGCTATGTAAAGGATATTTAGGGTATGTTTAACTTATGATCAAGTTCCGGAATGTTCGTTACAGTATGAATCGGCATACTTTCCCAGTTTGTCAATTTTAGTCCCTGTAAGCGAATTAACTTGATTTCGGCACACCAAACCTTCCAAAACTTATTTCTAAGTTGTGTAAAAGTTATTTGAGGTATGTTAAGCCTATGTCACTATTCTGGAGTGTTTTTTGCATTAAACTGGTTATATTTACGCATCAGTGCGCGTATAACCTTCTAGAAAGCGATTTAGAGCCCGAAATCGAACAAGAATTGATATGTGCAAATGATACACATATTTATACAAATCCCAAGTATGAAACACAATATTTCATTGGTTTGGTATTTGTTTGATGGTTGAAGTGACACAGGTGTCACAGTCTCCCCTACTTCAGGAAATTTCGTCCCGAAATTTATCTTAGAGGAAACTTGTGAGAGCTTGAAATATGAGGTTGAAAAGATCGAAAAACACTGGTTAGAGTCCTGAACTTCTAGTACCTTTAAATAACATCATACTTGAAATGTGAGAGGGACACTTATATACAAGTATATAAAGTGTTATTGGTGCGTCCACCGTACCTCTATTACATTGTTCACATTTTGTTATGGTTGTCACTATCGGTTCTTACACATATTAAGTCTTACCGTGGTTTCTGTGCACTGAATTTCATAATTATGTACGCGTCCATAATTACGTAATTCCTTGCATAGTTTGCACAGTGTATTTTATAATGTGTAGGGGAAACCAAATGAACAAACCTATGATGAGTGTGACTAGACCATACTGGGGTCCTTTTTAATTGAGTCAATAAATGATCTCTAGACCACCAAGGAGTCTTTTCAGCTTATATCATCACATATCATTCTTAACCAGATTCTGAATCAATCTTTTGACTAGACCACTCAAAGGGTCTCTTTTGAATCATGGAATGGTACTATATAATCCAAGGGTCTTGACTATCACGTAGAAGTCCAATAAGGATTTAAGGTAGTACCTTTTTGAATATCCTACTACAAATCCCTCATATAAAGATATGAAAGGTTCTACGAGGATTTGGGTAACGAATATCCAGAGTATACAAAAACACAAAATGCATAATAGAAAACACAAAATGCATAAACACATAATCACATAATTGTTTAATTTGATTTTAAATTTGTTATCATTTTGCTAATTGCGCACAAGTATTTAAAGCACACTAGGAATCCATTCCGCGGATTTCATTTGGTACTTTAAACATTATCAAGAATCTAACTATGAAGATAGAAAGATCTTAAAGAGGAAATTCGATTGTAAGGAACCGAAATGTTCGAATTAAGGTACACAAGGAATCCAATTAAGGATTCTGATTTGAACGACAATTATCCACAAGGATCTAATTGTGAAGATAAAAAGATCCCATATGGATTTTGGGAATTGAAGATGTTTCGAAACCTTGCACTGGATGTGCTTAAGTCAAAACATGAAGTAAAAATGCTTATGAAGTTGAGATGCTATATATGCCAAGGTGACATATGAAGCGGAATTTGAAGGTTAAGTCAATGCATGAGGAAAATACTTTGAAAACTATGCATGGGGTTCTAATATGTGTTCAATGTTTTTGGAAACCTTATATATAATACTTTTGAAATCATAAAGTAGGTGTATTAGGTAGGTATATTTATAAAAATGTTTAAAATCATGCGAGATGAATTTTGAAATTATGTATAAGGTTTTTGAAAACATGAATAATGCTTTTGAAATCATGCACTTGATATAAGTAATTATACTGTATTAATAACATTTTGAAATCATGAAGGTTGTTTTTGAAAACATAGACAATGTTTTTGAAATCATGCATTTGATATGTTAAGTAAATACACTATATTAAAAATGTTTTCGAACTATATACAAAATGTTTTTTGAAATCATGAAGGTTGTTTTGAAAACTTATGTTATGCATGTTGAAAAATCAGAACGTAATGGGTATGAGATTTGAAAATACCCTTAGTTATCTAACCAAGGATTCAAAGGTACAGATGTGCAAAAAGCACGATTACTCACAATTTCGCTTTATTTTCTTGTACTTCGTCTCCTAGAATGAAACGAGTACTTAAAATTTTCAAGGAAATCATGAGCGATCACTTGAAAGGGAGAATCACAAGAGTAGTTTGTAAAGAGCATAGTTACTTGATGTAGGTATCATAGGGAGATACCATACACACATGTCTGTATATCAGAATTGTGAACAATTTATTCATAAACTGAACACATTGTTTCCGAGTTCAACAAAAGAAACAAAAGCAACAGATACCAATTATTTAAAGCAACAGCTTCTTCTAATCAGCCAAATGCTCATCCAAAGGTTGGATTTGCATTGACAATCTTTGGGCATTTGTTCCTGAAATGGCTCGTCTCGCCACAGTTGTAGCAAGTACCAGACGGAAACGAGCTTGAGTAGGGTTGACTTGGAGTTGGGTAGCAGCAATATTTGCAACAGCTTTGTTTTGGATAGCAAAGCGGCATATGTTAACCAAATGTCCCCATCGTCCGCAATAGGTACATTTGGAGCAGGGTATGAGGTTTAAATGATGACGGTTACATCGCTTGCACCATGGGGCAGCTCCCAAGTATGGCTTCCTAGCTGGTGGCGTCGCTACCTGGCTAGGTCCCGCTTGATTAGGTGTAACTGCTGCGGGTTTCTTTGAAGCCTTACGCTTCCTTGGTTTTGGTGCAGGCTTGACTTCTGCTTCCTTTGGTGACTCTTGAGTGGCTCCATTTTTGAGCGAGACATGGCAATGCCTAGATCCACAGACTTCAGAATCACTTCGCCTATTTGCTGGGCAAATTTGGCTGTTTGCTCGGATATTTGATCGTTTGTTGAGATGAAGAGACATTCAAGAAGAAAATGAAAAATATAGGAAGCAACAAATGAAATGTTATCGGATAAACAAAACAGAAAGGCAATGCATACGAATTGCGATCATTTGTTTGTTACCTAAGGCAAACAAATGAGACAGTGACAAATCAAAGCAAGCGGGTCATAATAATGTATCACTGAAGACATGCTTGCCTATAAGTGAACACTCACCCCAAGAGTTCTCAGGTAAGAGTGACTGGTCCGATACTGCGGATTTGTATGAACACTCTAGCCTTAGACAGAAAACTCAGAGTACAGGCGTTCACCCTTCCAGTTTGCATGTGTTCACATTATAAGACCCAAACTTTGACGAGATTTGAAAACTTAGAGGGTTCAAAACCTAGTAATCAATCATCCTAGAACAGATGATTAGTTTTCAAAGCGGTTTTGAAATTTATGTTCTTGTTGTGGTTGTCGCCTAAGGATAGGTGACGGTATTGTTTTATGACTAAACGCAAGTAAACTCGTGTTAGGGTCCTAGGAAGGTTATAGACTAGGTCAAAGCAATACTAATAACCTAATTCCCTATAACCATGAGCTGTGATACCAACTATTCTGTCACACCCTGACCACGTAAAACAACAAAACGTGGCGGAATCGTCGGGGAGTGTTGTAACAGAATCATTGTTTCATAACACATGGAAAAATTGAAATTTTGTTTTATTGGTTTAATGAGTTACAATGTCTTAACAACAAAGAAAATATATCATAGTTAACTAGTCTTGCATCTTTTAATGTCACTAAAGCCTCGTCCAATCCTATGTGAGCATGCATCAATATCATCATCAAATATCATCAACTATTGTACCTGAAACACAGGGTACATCAGCATAAAAATGCCGGCGAGTACATAGGTTTTGTGAAAATAGGATTCATGACTTAGGTTTAAGAAAATGTTTAATGAAAACTTGTCATGAATCCAGTTTAAGTGTTTGCTTTTATAAAACGTTTGAAAAGCGATAATAAGGTAGATGATATGTAAAAGAGTAATGTAAGGTTAAATGAATAACCAAGTAAAAATGAGTTTGTATAAAATAAGTTGTTTGTAAAACAATGTATTGTGAAAAATATGTTATATGTCTAAACTGAAATGATTTAAACAATGCTGCGATATGTAATATCATACAAACACTTATATATAGGAAGTACCAGCGGCGTATCCACCATTCTTGTATCATATTACACACGCCTCGTTACTTAAATCACTTTACCCAAACGAACCACCAATGTAAAATGTCGATGTTTAAACCAATTGCCAAATGTATTGAATAATATGTCAAATGTTTATGTCAAAACGTAAATTATGTAATGTATAACCAATGTCAAAAATGTTTATGTGTCAAATGTAAATCATGTAATGTGTAACCAAAATGATATGTATGGCTAGTGAAATGCATCAACTAAACCATAGGTGAAAATGCACAAAACAAAGTATTGAAGTAAAACTTGGTTTAAATCAAAGTTATGTTTTGTGGAAATGCATGCTATACTGATACAAACATCTATGCGGTGTTGTGAAACTGCATACATTCAAGCCTTGCGACTGTGGCGATAAACCCCTAAACGAATTTAAAGGTCTACCTGTGTAAATGTATATCGAATTCGGTCATTCCTTCCATCCAAACATACCTAGGATGTCAGGAACGGGAGTTGTCAATTCCTATGGTACCACTACCTACTAACGAACAGCATGATCAATGTTAATGAATGTATATTGTCCCATTTAAACAAACCAAATGTCATACCAAAATGTAAGCATGTGATGTGATGTAAATGTACTAAGTATGCAACAAATGAACATACATAGCATGTGATGTAAAACAAATGTACTAAGTATGATGAACATACATAGCATGAAAAGGTAATGTAAAACAATGTACTAAGTATGCGCTAAACGAACATACGTAGCATAAAATGTCATGTAAAACGATGTACTAAGTATGCACACAATGGACATTGATGTGTGTAAAATGCAACATATAAAACGCATCAATTAAGGCATAAAACTAACCCTTTTTAAGTACTAATGTTGGAAAAAGAGTGTTTTTGTCTTCCTTTTGTATTTTCAGGATGAAATGAGCTCAAAATCACAAAAGAAGCAAAAAGACCACTAATTCTACCATAAATACAAGAAAAGGAACAAAAGTGGACTGCCCGGACCCTCAACGGCACCTCCCAAGGCAAAAAGAAGGAAACAGAGTCTGAACACGCCCCGTGTCCAGCGAACACGGGGGCGTGCCCAGGAAGCAGCAGAAAAGACAAACCAGTAGAAGCTTCCATTGCCCACCACGGGGCCGTGTCCAGCGAGCACGGGGGCATGGTGAAAGTACAGCAGGCGCATTAATTGTAATTCGCAATTACAATTAATGAAGAGAGAGAGTGTCAGGCGGGCACGGGGCCGTGTCCAGCGGACACGGGGCCGTGTCCAGCCTTCTGTTCAGCCTATAAATAGAGGAGCTTGGCTTCATTCTCTCTCATCCCTTGGCACACCACCTCTCTCACACTTCATCCACCACCCATCACCACCATAACACCATCATCCACCACCATCATCCATTGTCCATCGTAGAGTGTGTGAGTCGTCTCGGGATCCAAGATTGATCGTAAGAGTTCTTGACAATCAAGGCCATGTTTGCCTAAGTCTCTTACATCACTTGGTGAAGACAAGTGTTTAGTATAATACTTTTTATTTTTAATCTTTTTCACTTTTTATTTGGTTTTGTATTAATGACTTTAATAACTAGTTACTTATGTTGAAGGTGATCTTTCCTTATCGTTTGTCCGTGGTGTCTTGGCGTTATTTTACTGTCTATATAAAATAAAAGATTTTCACCATTCATATCTCCACGGTCTATATGGAGGTATGTTGGCTACCTGGTCGGGGGTTAAGGGAACGGTTTGGTAAGGGTCTTGCCCTTGTTCAGCGTTTAGAGGTCCTGCTTGGGACCTGGGTCAAATTTAGTAGGATCTCCTTCAATGCCCATAGGTATTGGATGGCGGGGATCCAAACTCTTTGACCCCCTCATAAGTTAACTACTATTAATACTATAACCCGGCTATTTAGGACTGTATCCCTGCTGACTCAGACTACTTAGCCGAGGGTAACGTCACCGCCAAAAGCGGGGCCTACCATAATTTGCATTAATAACTTAATTCATTATCTTTCAATAATCCGACCCTTTAGGATTGTATCCTTGCTGACTCAAACTACTGGGTTGAGGGTAACGTCGCCTTCAAAAGAGGGGCCTACTACAATAACTAAGATAATCTCTTAAACAAGTGCAAAAGTGCGAAAATAATCAAAGGTTATACTAATACACGTGTCGGAACCAAGTGATTCATCTTGTCTATCTGTTTTTATTTTATTTTTATTTTCAGCATTTAGTTAGTTTTTATTTTTCTTAGTTTAAAACATTTTTCTAACCTTTTTGATTTGATTAGACGTTGAGGATAAACCGGTATTAAAAGCTCTTGTGTCCTTGGACGACCTCGGTATCTTACCAACACTATACTACGTCCACGATGGGTGCACTTGCCCATATGTGTGCTTAGTGTTAGTAAATATCGTGTTTTATAAATTTAAAACTTGGCTAAAAGTGTAAAAAGGGCTTAAATATATATCTAAAAACATATATACACTAACACGCATCAAGTTTTTGGCGCCGTTGCCGGGGACACAAGGATTTTAAGAAAGTTAGGAATCAACGGCCTAATCATATTTTTATTTTTCTTTAATTTTTTAGGATTTTTTTTTTTAGATTTTTTAGCTTCTGCAGAGCTCAACACGGGGCCGTGCTTGCTGAATACGCCCCGTGCTCAATCATTGGAACTGGCAATCCTGTTTTAAATCAGACAGTAGGCTGAACACGGGGCCGTGTCCACTCAACACGCCCCCGTGCCCAAGATTCAGTTGCTGAAAACAGAACCGTTAGATCCCGGCGGTTGGTAATTTCTGATACAAACATGAGTGATAGTAATTATTTTTACTTTCGGCACTCTTATGGTTTGTGGTGTCGAATATGTGGAGGCGAACATGAGGAATTAAAATGTTTCTTCCTCACTTATAGGCCCCACTATATAGACCCACCGATTCCTTGTAACCTTAAGAGGGGCGAAAGTAAAAATAAGCACTATTTCTCCCTCGAATGCGCCCAGCCAGATATTCTAGGAGAAATGCTCCTTGACGAGCTATTTCAACAAGAAGAACTACTTCTTAATTGGTCAAAAGAACTTAGGAAGGATTTTTTAGATCCATCCCAAGATGATGACCATGAGGAAATGTTGGAACCGCATTCCGACAACCTCGTTGCTCCCGAAAATACCTTTTTACCTAAACAAGACGCAGACGATAGTCGTCCCTGTGCCGATTGTGCCGTGAAGGACTCCCCATCGACCTCGTTCGGTGCATACATAGACCTGAGCGATTCGGCATACACCTTCTTTAACGAGAGCCCGGGAAAGGGTTGGACTTGTCCACCTAGAATGAAAATAGGAATTACCCTCACCGACAACCTCTTGCGTTCTCGCCTTAGTATAGGATAATTAAGGTATCTTAGGCACTATGGGGTTGTTCCAACAAGTCAAGAACCACCCGATATAGATTAACTCCTTAGTAAGAAACAAAACTCCATAAAACAGCCTGCCAACACGGGGCCGTGCCCAGTCAACACGCCCCCGTGTTCACTCAGAAGATTCTCTGCTGATTCTGTCAGAATACGGACAAAATGTGTCAGGATTTTCTCTGCACACGGGGCCGTGTCCAGCGGACACGGGGCCGTGTCCAGTGTACTGTCGTTTTCTTTAAATGCAGCCTGAATTCTGCTCATTTTTGACCACTTCACCAAGCAGAGATTCCTGGGATCTTCACATATACCATCCTAGGTAAGTGCTAAAAGAAGGTTCCTAAGGACCACCTTGTCTTTTCCACTTTTGTTCATTTCTCCTTCTTCCAAAAATTTTTCAAACCTTACCTCCATGGAAGCTTGGAAACCCATGATTCCAACCTTCTATGAAAGGTTTGTAGGAATTTTTGCCACGGATTCTTGTCTAAAGTTAGTTCTATAACTTTGTTTTAAATTATCTAAGCTTAAAACGCAGTAAAAGTATATTAAAATAATTTAAAAACCTGGAGTCGTTAGGCAAAAACCCTGCAGATAGCTGAACACGGGGTCGTGCTCACTGAGCACGGGGCCGTGTTCGAGGTACTGTTTTGCAAAAGTTTAGTTATCTTCGGAATATTTCGCAGAAAATGGCCAGCAGAAACAGCGGAACATTTTCAAGAAATAACCAAAATGGAAGGAGGTCGTCTACGGCAGAGGATTCCCTAGTAAACTACGTTTACGCTTTGAGGGAAGCCATAGACGAGATGATGGGAGTAGAAGAAGCTTTGGTGGATCGTATTAATCATCTGACGGTAGGTTTGGAGGGTTGCCTACGGGAAGTAAATCTCCTGCACCAGAGATTAAACCTTCTCGCTCCCCGCCTTTGGTCCCGGTGATAACCCAAAGGGCGTGGAATGTAGTACCCGAGGTTATCATTCCAGCAGAATGGCACGCCATGCACCAAGTACCTCAACCGAGGGTGGTGCAAGGAATCCCGGTGAGCGTTCCTCCTCGAGACACCGAAGAGAATGAGGCTACCTTTTACCTCCCTAGGGAGATAGAAGAATGGCTTTGAATGACAACCAAGGAGCCATCGGCTAAAGGGAGTTAATACATCGGGAAACTATTCCCGAAATTTTCTTAAATAAGTAGAACTCTTATGATAACCTTATGTATCCCCTAGTATTTAGCTTACTTAGTGTAATGTCTCTCTATGATTTGCAATGTTATGATGGTTTTTATGATTGATGGTTGTTTTGAGAATAAAACACACTCATGGTGGTAATGGATGAAAAAGGGAACGAGAAAAATGGACCCATGCATGAAGAACAGAGCAACCCGACAAAAATCTCCATCACAGAAGGCTCAACACGGGCCGTGCCCAACCAACACGGCCCCGTTCTGAGCCCCTGCAGAAAAATCACCCAGTTCAGGTAACTGGACACGGGCCGTGTTCAGCGGACACGCCCCCGTGTCCAGGCTTCTGTTTCAATTCTGAAATTTTTGTTACTGGCACTTGACCACGGGGCCGTGCCCGGTGAACACGGGGCCGTGTCCAGAATGCCAGTAACATAAATATTTGCTTTTTAACACACTTTTATACATTTTAATCACCCAAAAATATTGTTTTTGGACACATTGAGGACAATGTGTAATTTAAGTATGGGGGGGATGCTAAAACCTTGAAATTTTGCAAAATCCTAAACACAAGCCTTACACAAAACTCTATTGGAACCGCTAAACACCCCAAATTTTTTTCAAAAACTTTTTCATTTTATTTATTTACTTGTCTTAGTTTAAGTTGGGAAGAACAAGTTCTAAAAAGGTTATATTTTTACAAGTTTACAACCGATAGCGTCGTGATAAAAAAGGAACCAACATAAGAAAATTATGAAACGGCATAACAAATCTAGTTTAAAATTCGATTATATATGCTTGGTCACATTAAAAACCCATTCCCACAAAAGTGAGTTTTGAGCCTTTATTGAGCATAAAAATACATATATTTAGATTAAATGCTCATTTTTCGTTTCTTGTGTGAATAGCCGCTCGGTCCTTACAAATCTAGAACTTGCCACGACGATACATTCCCGGTCCTTACCAACTTAAACCCAAGTAAGTAAATGATGGAGGCATTAGGACTAACCATTTTTCTTTCAAAACCATTATTTTTCACTTTTTTTTTACCTACCCAAAATCCCCCTAGATAGCCCCTTTGAGCCTAAACCTTTCATTTCATTACCCCAAAAACCATTTTTACCCACCAAAAAACCTTTTTCATTTTTTCCCCTTTATTTTAGTAACAAGCTCGGTTTTTCGTCAACTTGCCCTTTCAAGTGACATAAAAAAAAAAAAAAAAAACTAGATGATGAAGTCAAAAACAAACAAAAGCTACAAAAGCTTGTTTGAAGAAATACTTCAAAAATAATAAGTCACTAAAAACAAGGTATTCTACGAAAACCGACACTTGTTACGATTTTCGCCCTTTTTACTAACCACTAACCAACCACCCACCTTTAAACCCAAGCCTTCACCCCAAAAGTCCTCTTGATATTTACAAAGGTAAAAAGTAAAAAGGAGGAGGATTGATTGCTTGGCAAGCCTATGGAAGACGTAAGTTCCGTGCCGCTCTCGAGTGATTCACTAAAATATACACCTTCGGCCGAGTGTTGAGTGATCTCCCGTAAGGTATGTGAACTTGTATATAAATGGAATTTTAATAAGGCATGTTATGCCCAACTAAGTAGTTTATCTTGTGAAAAGTTCAAAATAAATCATAACGAATAGGATTGTAAATAACTAAAAATAAAACCTATAAAAACCTTGGATTCCCAACACTAAAAAAAAAAAAAAAAAGAAAAAAAAAACATCTCTTCTACCTATTCCATTTGGGAGTGTAAGCCACATTTAAAGAGTTTTGCTTGAGGACAAGCAAAAGTTCAAGTGTGGGGGTATTTGATGTGTGTAAAATGCAACATATAAAACACATCAATTAAGGCATAAAACTAACCCTTTTTAAGTACTAATGTTGGAAAAAGAGTGTTTTTGTCTTCCTTTTGTATTTTCAGGATGAAATGAGCTCAAAATCACAAAAGAAGCAAAAAGACCACTAATTCTACCATAAATACAAGAAAAGGAACAAAAGTGGACTGCCCGGACCCTCAACGGCACCTCCCAAGGCAAAAAGAAGGAAACAGAGTCTGAACACGCCCCGTGTCCAGCGAACACGGGGGCGTGCCCAGGAAGCAGCAGAAAAGACAAACCAGTAGAAGCTTCCATTGCCCACCACGGGGCTGTGTCCAGCGAGCACGGGGGCGTGGTGAAAGTACAGCAGGCGCATTAATTGTAATTCGCAATTACAATTAATGAAGAGAGAGAGTGTCAGGCGGGCACGAGGCCGTGTCCAGTGGACACGGGGCCGTGTCCAGCCTTCTGTTCAGCCTATAAATAGAGGAGCTTGGCTTCATTCTCTCTCATCCCTTGGCACACCACCTCTCTCACACTTCATCCACCACCCACCACCACCATAACACCATCATCCACCACCATCATCCATTGTCCATCGTAGAGTGTGTGAGTCGTCTCGGGATCCAAGATTGATCGTAAGAGTTCTTGACAATCAAGGCCATGTTTGCCTAAGTCTCTTACATCACTTGGTGAAGACAAGTGTTTAGTATAATACTTTTTATTTTTAATCTTTTGCACTTTTTATTTGGTTTTGTATTAATGACTTTAATAACTAGTTACTTATGTTGAAGGTGATCTTTCCTTATCGTTTGTCCGTGGTGTCTTGGCGTTATTTTACTGTCTATATAAAATAAAAGATTTTCACCATTCATATCTCCACGGTCTATATGGAGGTATGTTGGCTACCTGGTCGGGGGTTAAGGGAACAGTTTGGTAAGGGTCTTGCCCTTGTTCAGCGTTTAGAGGTCCTGCTTGGGACCTGGGTCAAATTTAGTAGGATCTCCTTCAATGCCCATAGGTATTGGATGGCGGGGATCCAAACTCTTTGACCCCCTCATAAGTTAACTACTATTAATACTATAACCCGGCTATTTAGGACTGTATCCCTGCTGACTCAGACTACTTAGCCGAGGGTAACGTCACCGCCAAAAGCGGGGCCTACCATAATTTGCATTAATAACTTAATTCATTATCTTTCAATAATCCGACCCTTTAGGATTGTATCCTTGCTGACTCAAACTACTGGGTTGAGGGTAACGTCGCCTTCAAAAGAGGGGCCTACTACAATAACTAAGATAATCTCTTAAACAAGTGCAAAAGTGCGAAAATAATCAAAGGTTATACTAATACACGTGTCGGAACCAAGTGATTCATCTTGTCTATCTGTTTTTATTTTATTTTTATTTTCAGCATTTAGTTAGTTTTTATTTTTCTTAGTTTAAAACATTTTTCTAACCTTTTTGATTTGATTAGACGTTGAGGATAAACCGGTATTAAAAGCTCTTGTGTCCTTGGACGACCTCGGTATCTTACCAACACTATACTACGTCCACGATGGGTGCACTTGCCCATATGTGTTCTTAGTGTTAGTAAATATCGTGTTTTATAAATTTAAAACTTGGCTAAAAGTGTAAAAAGGGCTTAAATATATATCTAAAAACATATATACACTAACACGCATCAGACATACATAGCAAAAACATAATGAAATCATGTACTAATAGTGTACTAATGAACATAGCAAGTATATGATATGAAAACATGGAAAGCACGAAAGTAACAAGTAGGCACATGTGTTTCACCCCAAAACGTTTGAAAATAGTAAAAGAGGGGACTATGTACTCACTTGAGATTGCTTAATAGACTTTAGGTATCCACTAAGCAAAGCTAGAAGATCACGGATTCAAACGACACCTAATATAGGTATCTACATTAATAAACGGACCTATCGGAGGATCGGGTAGTACGAGGGTTTGTAAACCAAATAAGTGTGGGAACTTATGTAATATGGTTTAACAAATCCTATATACTAAAACGAAACCTATCCTAAGTGCGTTTGACCCGTTATGACCCGTTTAGGTAGCTTATGCTACTTTAACGCGTCATTCGCGTAAAACGCGTTCAGACCGCCTAACTAGCCCTATGACAAGTAAGATATGCCTTAACATGTTTAATATTGTTGCCAAATCAGCTTAGATGTCAAAAGTTATGTTACTTATGCTTAAAATGAATTTTGGCGCAAAAAGGGTATTTTGGTATTTTCCTAAGGCATATAAACTACCTATCATACAACTACTTAAACGAAGTGACCATAAGGTATAACCTCGGAAGGTTATTCCCTATACAACTATGGTCACCTAAAGTGTTTGGTCGGATCCTAATGATCAACCAAATGGGTCGGGTTCGAAAGCATAAGCGATTATTTAGATCGCTTACCTTTACGACCCTATACAAGCACAATTCTAAAAGTGACGAGTTAAACATGTTAAAACATGTTTAACAAAGTTTAAAAACAGGTTTGGTATCAAGACAAAGGGTCTTGATACCCAAAAGTTGTTTGGTTACAAAATACGCAAGAATAAGCATTTTGGCCGAAACTACGACTCGTCACTAAGCCTAGATAACGTGGTAATCAGTAGGTATAGTCACTAGGGACTATAACCATCGTGATTACGCTCACGTTATGAAGTTCAAACGAACTTCACATTGACCATAAACTGGTCAATGCAGAAAGCCAAACACAGTTTGACTTTAACGCTAAAACGAAAGAAAAGCACGAAAGAATACTTACAGAAGGTCCCCGCAAGGTTTGATCCGATTTACCCTCAGGTATGAAGTATGAACTCCAACTTAGAGGGCCAAAATCAGATTCAAATGTGGGTTTTGCAAATGAGAATGGAGGGGTATTTATAGATTTTATGGAACCGTTAAGATCGTTCGTCGAATAACGTGTTTTAATCTTAACCGTACACATGTGCCCATAGTTTTGTAAAACCATGGGAGCCCCTAGAATGAGTCCATGGTATAATAAAAACCATTGAATATTAGCCCATGGTATTGCAAAACCATGGGTTAAAACCATCAAATCTCAAAAGTGGACCAAGTTCAATGTATCTGCCAGAAATTTCAAAAATGGTCCCTGCACTTGTAAAACTTGATTTTTTTTGCACTTTTAAGCCCCGTTAACCCCATTTTAAGGCTCTAAAATAAACTTAAAGTATAGGGAACTTAAAATATGCTCAAAAACATCTCGGATGTCGGTTCGTTTGGTCGTACGGTTGTGTTGTACGGTTAATTACGACGGAAATCGTAATGAACACAAAAACGATCCAAATTACGCGACGAATGGAATTTTTCTTATGCCAAACACCAAAATAAAATATTTTAATGCTTACATAAATTTTTGGATGTTCGGATGTATTCAGGACGTAAGATATGTGCGAAAATGCAAACTTATGCACTTTTGACGCTTTTAGTCTCTATTGATCAAATAAGTTTATTTTAGCATACCGAACCCCTCAAAGCCTATTTCTAAGCTATGTAATGGATATTTAGGGTATGTTTAACTTATGATCAAGTTCCGGAATGTTCGTTACAGTACGAATCGACATACTTTCGCAGTTTGTCAATTTTAGTCCCTGTAAGCGAATTAACTTGATTTCGGCATACCAAACCTTCCAAAACTTATTTCTAAGTTGTGTAAAAGTTATTTGAGGTATGTTAAGCCTATGTCACTATTCTTGAGTGTTTGTTGCATTAAACTGGTTATATTTACGCATCAGTGCGCGTATAACCTTCCAGAAAGCGATTTAGAGCCCGAAATCGAACAAGAAATGGTGTATGCAAATGATACACATATTTATATAAATCCCAAATATGAAACACAATATTTCATTGATTTGGTATTTGTTTGATGGTTGAAGTGACACAGGTGTCACAATCATCTCATCTTTTGCTATACATTCCTTGCAAGATTCCAAACACTTTGTGCAAGGCTTGACGACTTCAATAATCTTTTCAACTTTTTCCACTGTTTCAGTCGCCTTTTCTGCTTCATTAACCTGCTCAGTCTCTTCA
Organism: Helianthus annuus; assembly: GCF_002127325.2. Classification (NCBI taxonomy): domain Eukaryota; kingdom Viridiplantae; phylum Streptophyta; class Magnoliopsida; order Asterales; family Asteraceae; genus Helianthus; species Helianthus annuus. Next base: position 76,461,033 of record NC_035447.2, on the reverse strand, counting down.
ATCTCCTCAGTGACACTATCAACTTTCTCATTTTGAACAACACTTTCAGTCTTCATTTCTTGTTGCTCTTTTGCAACTCGTTTCTCCTTCAGTTTCTCCAATCGATCTGCAAAATAGAAATGAAAACTTTCCGGAGAAAGATGAGATTTTGCAATGTTAATGTGTTTCTCTTCTTCATCGTCACTACTGTCATCTGGAGGTGACTGATCAAATTCTACAAATTTTTCAGAACTATCATCCGATGAACCAGTATCAGATGGAGTTTTATCAAAAACAATTTCTTTTTCAGAACTGTCATCACTTTGTACACTCTCATCTGAACTCTGTGAGCTTTCATCAGCACTTTCTGAGCTTTCATCAGATGCAACAGACTCTTTCTCCACATTCTTTACAGTCTCTCCAATAGACTTCGTCCATGTGGCAAACATATCTGGTTCTCTAACGATCTTAGCAATGAAAGCTTTAAATTCTCCTTTTTCATCAACAAACATATCCCAGCTAAAGCCTTCAGGTAGTCTTTCATCATCCTAATTGACTAAACAGACTTTGCTTTCTGGTGATATGTAGTCGTTCTAGTTAAAATCCACCAAACATGCTCTCTTAGAATCCTCGATCTTTCTACCATGAGCCACCTGCGGTTCTTGTAGTTGTTGCTGACCCACTTGCTGATAAATGGCTTTCCGGTAGTAATCGTCTTTTCCGAACGGATTCTGAGCTCCACTAGCTTCCCTGTTCTTGCACTCCCTCTTGAAATGGCCTTTATCCCTGCATCGAAAACAAGTAACTTTAGATTTATCAAAACCTAAAGTAGACACATGTGCATCAAGAAAGTCATTTCTCCCAGTAATAAGCTTGAATTTTTCAGCTCGTCTAAGAACACTGGCTAGGCACCATTTGATATCCATTAATTCCATCTCTTTGGCGTCTATCTGATCGTAATCCTCCTTTGTGAGCATAGGATTCCCGATCCGCCCTGCAACTAGACCTTCATACGGGAGAAGCACAGAACCATGTAAAGCCATGTGGTCTTTAGCAGTTTCTTCAGAAAAACTTTGACCCTCTGGAAGATTCAAAGCGATGTTGCACTGGATCACATAACCATTTCCTGTCTTTGTGCTTTGAGAATGGAAACTTGTAGTTGATTCTTTCGGATTCACACTCGGAAATGGAGAGAATCCACTGCTGCTTTTAGTTGAACTCTGATCAACCTTTTCTGTAGAATCCCCAGCACTAAACGCGGTCTGGATTTTCGGACTTCTCTCAGCCTCTGGAACTGGAACACTACCTTTGTAATACATTTTTACATCCTGTTGACCACTTGGATTGTTCATCCTCGCGATCTTTTGTTGTTCCAGATCCTGACTTTCAATCTTTTCAATAAACTGAGAAATCGTTAACCCATCATAAACCCGGTATTTTTCAAAATCATCAAGTAGGTTCCCCACTCTTTCTGCGGTAACGCATCGGCTAACTTGTCTACCCACTCTTCACAATCTTTTGTAATACTCAGCATTGACATGGATCGCACTAAGTGGCAGTATCGCTCAATCAGCTTCTTCGTATCTTCTCCTGGTAAACTACTGAACAGATCAAACTCTTTCTTGAGCAACGCCTTCTTGCTTTTAATCATGTTCTCACTACCCTCAAACTTGACTTTGAGTGCATCCCAAATCGATTTTGAAGTTTTGTCATGCTGAAGCAATATGAAGATGTCTTCTTTAATGGCTTGTTGAAGCAGACTGATCATCATCTTCTCGGCTTTGTACATATTCCGTTCTTGATCTGTAAACTCTGATAGCTCTTTGATAACCTGCAAATCTGTTCGTGGCAACACATATTTCTTCAGAATACATTCCCAAGACCTTAGATGGTTTGCCTGAACCCAGTTTTTGAATCTGTCTTTCCACCCATAGTATTCTTCAATACTCATCAGTTTCGGGGGCTTTTGTGTAGTTCCTGTCTCATTTTCCAAATTCATGATTTGAGCAATGAAGCCGGAGTAGTCGGAGATGAAGCGAACACGTTGTAAAACTCTTCACTCATGATTACGTATCACGTTTTTCAAAAACAGTTGGTTTCGAGCGGAATTAACAAATAACCAGTTCGAGCGAAATAGCAAACACCCTTAGGAGCGAAATCACTAAATTGATGTTTGGAGCGAAATCACCATACACGGTCTGGAACGAAATCAGAAGTTTGTAGCTTTGGAACGAAATCAAAACGAATCTAGGAGCGGAATCAGAATTTTGGCAATCTGGAGCGAAATCACTTAGAACTTTGGAGCGGAATCCCAAATTTGGTAGTTTGGAGCGAAATTAACCTCTAATCCTGAGCGAAATCTGTTGGTATACTACATCTGTTGACTTCGTCTTGTATCGAGTCTTAGATTGCATTGTATAGATTAGGGCATGATTTACGCGAAAATAGGAGAATGTATGTGTCTTAGGTGCTGATTTCGCTCATAGGGTCTTTAGCAGGGGGTTTCGCTTATATGGACATGTAGGGGTTTCGCTTATATGGCCATGTAGGGGTTTCGCTTATATGGACATGTAGGGGTTTCGCTTATATGGTCATGTAGGGGTTTCGCTTATATGTACATGTACATATGAGCGAAATCATCAACACTATAGGGTCTTGAGCGAAATCATTTGTAAGATTGTACAATTCCATACCGAGGTGCTGCCGGTGTGAAGACTGAATGTAATTGCTTCCAAATCAATACAATCAGTAATATTAGTGAAGAACCAGCTGTTTCTACCTCCGTTTCTTGTTATTCCGCACCTGAAACAGAGTTGAGCTTCTCTGAATGACTCGTTGGGTCAGATCACGATCCTACAAGTGGTATCAGAGCATAGGAGGAGTAGTTCTGCAGAGATTAGCTGGAATTCATCGAGTTTTCTTACTTCTACACCTTCTTTCATCATTTCAGAAAGTTTTACCGGTCAAAATTCGCTCAAAATTTCACAGATCATAGACAATTGGACATAGACAAATCCCTGAAAGTTTGACACTGAAATTCAGAATAAAAATGGACTAAATTACCTTCGGACTTGATTTCGCTCATACAGACATTGTGTAATTTCGCTCATTTGAACACCTGATTTCGCTTTTGTGAACCTACAAGACCCTAATTTCGCTCTTGTGAACATCAGGGTTTCACTCTTGTGAACATCAGGGTTTAGCTCTTGTGAACATCAGGGTTTCGCTTTTGTGATCATCAGGGTTTAGCTCTTGTGAACATCAGGGTTTAGCTCTTGTGAACGTCAGGGTTTCGCTCTTGTGAACATCATGGTTTAGCTCTTGTGAACATCAGGGTTTCGCTCTTATTGACATCAGGGTTTAGCTCTTGTGAACATCAGGGTTTCGCTCTTGTGAACATCAGGGTTTAGCTCTTGTGAACATAAAGGGTTTCGCTCTTGTGAACATCAGGGTTTCGCTCTTGTGAACATCAGGGTTTCGCTTTTGTGAACATCAGGGTTTAGCTCTTGTGAACATCAGGGTTTCGCTCTTGTGAACATCAGGGTTTAGCTCTTGTGAACATCAGGGTTTCGCTCTTGTGAACATCAGGGTTTCACTCTTGTGAACATCAGGGTTTAGCTCTTGGTCTCCAAAACCCTAATTTCGCTCCAGTGTACTTTCTGGGATTTCGCTCTTTGTGCACAAACATCTGATTTCGCTTATATGTCACTGATTTTGAAATACGTGCTAAGTCTTCATGGATACCGAGTTCTATAACGCGTTTGCAACACAGTCTGGTCTTGCTGCTATTGCCCAAGCTATGAACTTAGAAAATGAAATGGGAACCACCCAAAAGCCCCCGAAACTGATGAGTAACGAAGAATACTATGGATGGAAAGACAGATTCGAGAACTGGGTTCAGGCAAATCATCTCAGGTCTTGGGAATGCATACTGAAGAAATATGTGCTGCCTCGAACAAATTTGCAGGTTTTAAAAGAGTTATCTGAGTTCACAGATCAAGAACGGGTTATGTATAAAGCTGAAAAGATGATGATCAGTTTATTGCAACAAGCGATCAAAGAAGATATCTTCATTCTGCTACAACATGACAAAACTGCAAAATCAATCTGGGATGCACTTAAAGTCAAATTTGAGGGCAGTGAGAATATGATTAAAAGCAAGAAGGCACTGCTAAAGAAAGAGTTTGATCTATTCAGTAGCCTACCGGGAGAGGATACGAAGAAGCTGATCGAACGATACTGCCACCTAGTGCGATCAATGTCAATGTTAAGTATTACAAAAGATCGTGAAGAGTGGGTAGACAAGTTAGCCGATGCGTTACCGCAGAAAGAGTGGGGAACGTATTTGATGATTCTGAAGAATACGGGTGTTTATGATGGGTTAACTATCTCTCAGTTTATTCAAAAGATCGAGAGTCAGGATTTGGAACAGCAGAAGATCGCTAGGATGAACAGTCCAAGTGGTCAACAGGACGTAAAGATGTACTATAAAGGAAGTATTCCGATTCCTAAAGCTGAGAGAAGTCCGAAAATCCAAACTGCATTTAGTGCTGGGGATTCTACAGAAAAGGGTGATCAGAGTTCAACTAAAAGCAGCAGTGGATTCTCATCATTTCCGAGTGTCAATCCTAAAGAGTCAAATACAAGCTTTCAATCTCAAGGCACAAAGACAGGAAATGGTTACGTGATTCAGTGCAACATCGCTCTAAATCTTCCGGAAGGTCAAAGTTTCTCTGAAGACACTGCTAAAGACCACATGGCTCTACTTGGTTCTGTGTTGTTATCTTATGAGGGCCTAGTTGCTGGTCGGATCGGAAATCCTATGCTCACTAAAGAGGATTACGATCAAATAGACACCGAAGAGATGGAATTGATGGATATCAAATGGTGTCTAGCGAGTGTTCTTAGGCGTGCTGAGAAGTTCAAGACAATTACCGGTAGAAATGACTTTCTTGATGCTCATGTTTCTACTTTAGGTTTTGATAAATCTAAAGTTACTTGCTTTCGATGCAGGGAGAAAGGCCATTTCAAACGAGAGTGCAAGAACAGGGAAGCTAGTGGTGCTCAGAATCCATTTGGTAAAGACGACTACTACCGGAAAGCCATTTATCAGCAGGTTGGTCAATCACAAGACTCACAGACGGCTCATGGTAGAAAGATTGAAGATTCTAAAAGAGCATGTTTGGTGGACTTCAACTAGAGCAAATACATATCTCCTGATAGCAAAGCCTGTTTAGTTGATCAAGATGATGAACAATTACCTGAAGGCTTCAGCTGGGATATGTTTGTTGATGAAAAGTGTGATTTCAAAGCTTTCATCGCTAAGATTGTCAGAGAACCAGACATGTTTGCCACATGGATGAAGTCGATTGGTGAGACTGTGAAGAGTGTGGAAGAAGAGTCTGTTGTTTCTGATGAAAGTGCAGAAAGTGTTGATGAAAGTTTACAAAGTTAAGATAAGAGTGTACAAAACAATGTCAGTTCAGAAAAGGAAGTTGTTTTTGATCAAACACCATCAGATTCTGGTTTATCAGATGCTGATTCTGAAAAATCTGCACAGTTTGATCAATCACCAGTTGATAGTAGTAGTGATGATGAGGAAGAGAAACATATAAATGTTGCTAAAACTCATCTATCTCCTGAAAGTTTTCATTTCTATTTTGCAGATCGCATGGAAAAACTGAAGGAGAAACGAGCTGTTAAAGAACAACAACAATTGAAATCTAAAGATGTTGTTCAGAAAGAGAGTGTTGAAAGTGTTGCTGAGAAGAATGTTGAGAGTGAGCAGATGAAAGAAAAAGAAAAGGTGACTGAGACAGAAAAAGTGATAGAAGTGGTGAAGACAATCGAGGTTGAGAAGATTGTTGAAGTTGTCAAGCCTTGCACAAAGTGTATTGAAGCTTGCAGGGAATGTGCAGCAAAAGATGATATAATTGCTGAGTATGAGAAGAAGAAGGAGCAGTTACTGTTCAACCTCAATTATGTGAAAGAATCTTATGATGTCTTGAACAAAACAGTAACTGGTCTCCAAAAGACAAATTCAGAAAGAGAACAGGCACTGACGATGATGAATGCAGTCATGATGACAAAGCAGAAAGCTATCAATTTCTACATCGAAGAAAGTGCTAAATGGAAGCAAGAGTTGGAGACAGAGAAAATCGAGAATAAGAGAATTAGACGATTATTACAAAGTTATTCTAGTTCTGATTATTATGTCATTGATCGTATTTACCCAACTGTTGCAGGTATGGAAGCTTTTCAAGACGAGAAACCGAAGAAAAGGAAAGATAGTGGTAAGAAACCGACTGTTAGCTATAACAAGTGTCCGCCTCCGATTTGGGAAGGATATTCACCTAGAAAACCAAACGAGGAGCAACTTGAAAAAGCAGTCAATATAAAGCTAAAAACTGACACAACTGATGAATTACCAGAAAACATTGACGTCACGTTTACCTCGTCAGACACTGATCATGAGTCTGAGTTAATCAAAAAGGTGGTCGATCAGGTGTTGGATACTGATGAGGAGTCCGAGTCAAAGTCAGAGTCTGGAGGGTCAAATTCATCAGTCACCAGTTCAAAATCGTCGGTCAAACAGTCTTACAGTAAAGAGTTTTTATTATCAAAGGCAAATTTGGATGATGAAACATTTGAAGTAGCATACACTTTAAATGATTCGGACAAATTATATTTTGACAAAGAATTTCCAATGAGAAGTGTTCGTTTTGACATGATCAAAAAGGTTTTCAAAATGACAGAAATTAATATTTCTGAAATAAAAGATTTAAGTCTTACTGGAAAACCTAAAGAGTACACTTCAAGAGTTCAACAACGGTTAAACAAGAAAAAGGGTTACAATTCTGGTTCTGGTTTCCAAAAGAAATCTAACCAAAATCGTAGCTACATAAAGAAAGGCTTAGGTTTTATTCCACCAGAAAATCATAAAAATGCGAAAAATTCTAAAACAAAAACAGAATTTGTGTCAGGTGGAAGTTCAGAAGAGGAACAGAAGAAACCATTCTGGAGACAGTCAAACCAGGAGTTTCTTGCTGAAAAGAAGAAGAATGGAACTGAAGTGTCATATCCAAGAGAAACTCGAACCTGTTACAGATGCAATGAAGTTGGTCACATTACATGGAATTGTCAGAAAAACGCCAAAACAAAACAGGGAGTTTCTCAGAAATTGAAAGAAAAGATTGTTGATGTTGAACCACCAACCGATAGACCTAAAATTTTTGAAAACTCAACTTACGAGGTTGGAGAGTGTTCTAAAAAGAATTTTTATAAAAAGAAAGAAAATGACAACCAAGTGTGGGTTGTTAAGAAAGTTGATGTGAAAGTTGGCGATGAATCTGGTTCCACAAAGCCAGAAGAGCCAAAAGGTGAGGTGAAAATTTCAGTGAATGATGAAGAGTTTCCATCACTGAAATTTGAAGAGGTTAAAAAGAAGATTGGAAAGGTTGACATCTCGAATCAATTTTTAACGAGAAAACTAAGTTTGATGTCGAGAAAACATTAAATGGAAGTGTAAAGAAAATATTTGGGAAAATGCTAAATGGGAAAGCAAAGGGGGTTAAAGATTTTTATGCTACTAAAAAGGCAACATACAACCCTACTGCGCAAGAACTGAAAGCCATCAAGTCTGAGAAGACTTGGATGGAAGTTTGTTTCCCTTAAAGTCTTAGGACTTTGCCGGAGATCCCAAGTTTATATCATGGATCAGGAATCGACATCATTCATGTTTAATGAGTTTGTATGAAAATGATTGATAGTGTTCAAATGTTACAGGTTGAATGACGACGCCGGAGCTTCCAGGTTGGTAGGTGTGAAGCAGGAATCGGCATTTTGAGCTTACATTTGGTAAAATGGTTTATGTAGACGTAATATTCCTACAGCTAGTATTGTGTGTATTTTTATAAGTGGTACAGAGGTTGCTGAACTGCAAATGGTAAATCAGGGACATTAAGTTGTACTTGATTTACTACATATGAGATTGATGAACAAGATGATGAACCATATCCCCATACTTAACAACTGGTAAACTTACAAGTGGTAAAAACAAACTCATTTTCCGGAAAAATCATTTTGATTAAAACAAACTTAAGTGTTTTGAAATCTAAATGAGAAAAATGGTTTGTTGAAAGGGGGAGTTCAGATTGTTTATGCCTTAGTGGATGGCGAATTGATGCAATTCGATGTCAGTTGTCAAGTTTCTGTATAGTTTGTTTTTATTTTTTTTCAAGTGGGTCAAGAGCTTAGTTTGTTTTCAAATTTCCGTTAATGTGTTTGCATTTTAGGGGGAGTAGAAAATTTTCAGAAAATCCAAAAACATTAGAAAATTTGAAAAAGACAAAAACATGATAAAATCAAAAATGAGTTTTGTTGAGAAAGGATGAAATGATAGTACATCAGTGGACTGTCATAACATGCTAAAGATTTGAAAAGATAAAATGTGATAAACAATCTCACTGAGGATATGCCAGTAGGTTTTTACACACTTAGTAAATTGTGACGAGATATAAACCTAAATACTTCAAACTTGCTTGTTCTGTGGGTTAACAACTTCTTGGATATATAGGTAACCCCTGAAATCTTGTTTGAAAGGTCCCTTATTCTGAGATACTAGGTCTTTATGCTCAGTGATATCTGGGGTATTATCCTGGGACTTCTGCTGTATGGAAGTACTGAACTAGTCCCCGGATAATACTTGTTGCAAAAGCTTGAAATATAGCTTCGCCCTCAGCAAGCTGATGAAACAATAAAATTGATAGTCGCTGCTGTTGTAATCAAAAGATCCTCTAAAGGGGACACACCGAAAAGTCACAGCCGTCATCTCTTTGCGTATACGGAAGTATCGACCTGAGATCTCACGGCCCTCGCATCAAACCCCTGAATAGATATCATCTGTGGTATACTCACCTGTAAGACTGAATATTGGGATCTGGATATGGGAGTATATACAAGAAGTGGGACACAAGAATAAGTTTAAGTCGCTTAAAACATTAACATCGTATCTCGAAACAATTGAACTTGGTGTGAAAATTTAAGTGGATAAATATACTGACAATCTAGGTGAGTTGTTTAAAGCTTAAAATGTAATTCAGCTTAACGGTGTTAGTGACATGTCTCATTAAGTCATATGATCCTCTTACGCAAACTCACAAAAATATTGTCTGTAAATATTTCATTTCTGCATTTTTTTATTCTTCAAGTGGTGTCATTTACTTTCTTTCAGAAAATCCAAAAAGATTTTGTTGTGTTTTAGCATAAAATTTCGAAAAAGTCAAAAAGATTTTCGACAACTGATAATGGAAAGCTGATTTTCAAAATTCTAAGTGCTAAACATGATGACATTGTTGTGAGGGGGAGTGTATATTGAACATCAAACGTTTTTTTAAATCAACAAGTGGTTCATCATGTGTTTATGATCTGAGGGAGTGTGATTGTTGGTGTATGTTTTGAGAGGGAGTCATCTGATTATTTCAGAGAGTTGGTGCATTTGTTTATACTTAAATTGTTAAAATCTTACTTCTGGGTTAAGAATGTGCAGGAATAGCCAAATTTCAATCTTGAACATGTGAAAGCCAGACAATGATCCTAAAGCAGTTGTTGCTGAAGAACAAAGAAATGCCAGCAAATCAAGAGGGGGAGTCTGAAGATATTCAAGCAGATATGGTTAAAAAGGAGTCTGTTGATGAAGATTGAGATAGAGAAAAGCCTAGAGACTGATCAAGACTGAAGAAGTGAAGACACAGTATTGTCGTGACTCGATAGTCGACTCGTCAACATCTGAGGGGGAGTCTGTTGGTGCACTACATCTGTTGACTTCGTCTTGTATTGAGTCTTAGATTGCATTGTATAGATTAGGGCATGATTTACGAGAAAATAGGAGAATGTATGTGTCTTAGGTGCTGATTTCGCTCATAGGGTCTTTAGCAGGGGGTTTCGCTTATATGGACATGTAGGGGTTTCGCTTATATTGACATGTAGGGATTTCGCTTGTATGGAGATGTAGGGGATTCGCTTATATGGTGATGTAGGGGTTTCGCTTATATGTACATGTATATATGAGCGAAATCATCAACACTATTTATAGGGTCTTGAGCGAAATCATTTGTAAGATTGTACAATTCCATACCGAGGTGCTGCCGGTGTGAAGACTGAATGTAATTGCTTCCAAATCAATACAATCAGTAATATTAGTGAAGAATCAGCTGTTTCTACCTCCGTTTCTTGTTATTCCGCACCTGAAACAGAGTTGAGCTTCTCTGAACGACTCGTTTGGGTCAGATCACGATCCTACAAAATCAGAATATATTTGGAGCGAAATCAACCTTAGTCTGTTCGAGCGGAATCAGCTCGGAGGTCATTTTTGTCCATTTTTAGTCCGATTTTAGCAATGAAACTTTCCAGGGTTTGTCTATGTTCATTTTTAAACAATCTGTGAAATTTTGAACCAGTTTTGACCGTTAGAACTTCCTGAAATGATGAAAGAAGGTGTAGAAGCTAGAAATGTCAATGAAATTCGGCTGTAAACTACAGAACTCCTCCAACTGGCTCTGATACCAATTGTAGGATCGTGCGACTGACCCAAATGAGTTGTTCAGAGGAGTTTTACTCTGTTTCAGGTGCGGAAAACAAGAAACAAAGGTAGAAACAGCTAAATCTTCACTTAAATCACTAATTGTATTGATCTGACTTTGATTACAATCAATTCTCACACTGGCAGCACTTCGACATGGAATACAAGGGTCTGTTACCTGATTTCGCTCCTGAACTCCTATTTATAGCAATTCTGATTTCGCTCGAAACGTCCAAGAGTCAGTTGGAGCGGAATCAGAACATAGTGATTCCGCTTGAAAATGCAATTTCAACATTTGGAGCGAAATCAACCCTAGGAGCGAAACCAGCTTGTTAACAACACAAACTATTCTATTTTCTCGAACAACGTGCCCTGATCTATACAATGTAGTCTAAGACTCGATACAAGACGAAGTCGACAGATGTATGCACCAACAAGGACAATGGTGCGAACCATCTACTTCATATGGGTACTATGAGGAACCAAGGATCGAACAACCAGATTCAAGCTTTGAGGATCCCGATCCTTACTCTATCACCGACATAGCCGATAGGATTAGAGAACACATTAAAACTATCGAACGTTGCATAAAAGAATCTCGCGCAAGGGAAGAGGAGTCCCGCGCAAGAGAAGAATTAAATTGTAAAAATAACAAAGAGATAGTTGAAAATGTAAAATTTGAAGAACAAATAAGTGAAAAACCGACATATGAGTTAAACAACGAAAGAGGTGAGGCCGATAACATTAAAATTCAAGAAGAGTCTAATTTTGAGGAAATTAATCTCTTGTCACCTTCTTTTGAAAATCATTGTTTAGTGTCAACTCATGCTAAGTTTTTAAAGGAGCTAAACACTAACACTAAAATTGAAGAAATGGTAAGTGTTAAGTTAACTAATGATCAAACTTCGCTAATAAAAGAAGACCCTTTTGAAATTAACGTTACACCGGTTCCATGTTTTTTTCAAAATTCATTTATTAGTAACGCCACCATTGATAAGGATCTTTGTGTTAACATAATGCCTAATTACCTTTTCGAAAAATTAAGTATTAGTGATTTTGCCCCACTTCAAATACCCATTTTTCTATCCAATCGGAGAGTAATTAAGTCAATCGGTGTAATGGAGGACATCTTAGTTCAAACGAATCAATTGGTTATTCCAACCGACTTTGTTATCCTCGATGACGCTCCTCTAGTGTTGGGAAGACCTTTTGTAAAAACTCATGAAGCTTTGAAAAATCGGAAGTTTAATAATCTACCTCTCCAATTAGGGGCATTCAAAAGGAGCATAGATCTTGAGCGTTCAATGAAATATCCTTTTGGCAATAATGATCCCCTAATTGAAGATGAAGATGAGCCACCTGATATAATGAAAAAGATTGACCACTTTGTTGAAGAAGAGGTCGCCATAGAACAAACCTTTAAAGTTCTTAATCTAGATGAGCCCCAAAACAAGGAGTCTCCTAAAGACCCGCCCCTTGAGCTCAAAGAACTTCCAAAAGGTTTGGAATATGCTTTTCTAGACAAAGATGGTGGCTCTCCTGTAATTATTTCGTCTAAATTAAATAGTTTAGAAAAAGAAAAATTAATTAGACTTTTGAAAAAACATAAAAATGCGATCGCTTGGAAGCTTGTAAATATAAAAGGAATAAACCGTTCCATGTGCACGCACAAAATTCTAATGAATGATGACTACAAATCAGTGATACAACCACAAAGGAGAGTAAATCCAAATGTGCAAGAAGTGTGTAGGGTCGTTTACTGACCCGAACGAGTCGTTCAGAGGTTGTCTCTTGCGTTTCAGATGCGGAATAATAAGAAATGCAAGTAGATATAGCTTGTTCTTTCTCCTAACTTCTTGATTTATTGATTTGAAACGTTTTACAGCTCAATCTTCACACCGGCAGAGCTTCGGCGTGGAATTCGTCTAAGATCTTCTGAGGTCCACCCTAACGACCCCTATATATAGACTGTTGGGTTCGCTTATGTGACACATGTCCATAAGAGCGGACCAGTTTAGTTCACATAAGTGGACCATAGTGACAAATAAGCGATCCTAGATCCCTATGTCCATATGAGCGGACCTAGCATATAAAACGTATACAGACTCCTGTTTTCTCGTATTTCGAGCCCTATGCTATACAATACGATGTAAGATCTGATCCTAGACACTTAGACGCAATCAACAGATGTAGTGCACTAACAAACTCCCCCTCAGATGTTGATGGAGTCGCCAATACACCCTGACAGCGAAACTGTGTCTTCACATCTTCAGTCTAGATCAGTCTCTGGGCTTTATCTTCTTTCAATTTTCAGACTCCCCTTCTCGATCTACTGGCATTCTTTTGTTCTTCAGTAACATCTTCAGGATCTTTGTCTGGCTTTAAAACACTCTAATTCTCTTGATCAGATCTCTTGATTCCTTAAGTTCATCAGCATCAACGATATACGTGATCTTTAGGATCAGAAACTGACTTTACTCATACTTTCAGGATCGATCAACCTGGCTCCAACAGAGATCTTCATAAATCGAAACCTGGCTACCTGCACAATCTCAACCCTGAAATAAATTTCTTTCACAAATGTTTCAAATAACTCTGCACCAACATTTGACACTCATATCCACTAAACAAACATATAAATACAACAACTCAGACTCTCTCTCAAATATCTATGATGAACCACTTGAAGAAGGTTAGATTTAACAAAAAACATTAGATTTACACAAACACTCCCCCTCAAATGCTGCTCATCATGTTTAGCACTCGGAATTTTGAAAATCAGTTTTTCAACATCAATTGTCGAAAATCTTTTTGACTTTTTCAAAATTTAGCTAAAACACACTAAAATCTTTTTGAATTTTCTGAGAGATTAAAATGCAGAAATAAAATATTTACAGACAATATTTTTGTGAGTTCGTGCAAGAGGATCATATCAGATTCTGAGACTAATCACTAACACCGTTAAGCTTGATTTCATTTTAAGTTTTAAACAATTTACCTAGATTGTCAGTATGTTTGTCCACTTAAATTCTCAACACAAATTTCAATTGATTCGAGATACGATATTAATGTTTTAGAGACTTAAACTTAATTGTGTATCACTCCACTTGAATGTACTCCTGTATCCAGATCCCAAATATTCAGTCTTACAGGTGAGTATACCACAGATGATATCTGTAAAGGGGTAGATGCGAAACCGTGAGAGCTCAGGTCAGAACTTCCGTTCAGCAGAGAGATGATGGCTCGACTTTTGGTGGGTCCCCTTTAGAGGATCTTTTGATTACAACAGCAGCGACTATCAATTTTATTGTTTCATCAGCATGCTGAGGGCGAAGCTTATGTTTCAAAGCTTTAGCAGAAAGTATTATCCGGGGACTAGGTCAGAACTTCCATTCAGCAGAAGTCCCGAGATAATACCCCAGATATCACTGAGTATAAAGACCTAGCATCTCAGAATACGGGACCTTTCAAACAAGATTTTGGGGGTTACCCATATATCCAAGAATAGTTACCCACGAATTAAGCAAGTTTAATTTAGGTTTATATCTCGTTTCAACTTACTAAATGTGCGAAAATCTACTGACACATCCATAGTAAGATTGTTTATCACATTTTAACTTTACATTTCTTTAGCGTGCCGTGATAATCCACTGATGTACTATCATTTCCTCTGTTTCGCAACGAAACTCATTTTGAATTTTATCATGTTTTTGGCTTTTTCAAATTTTCAAATGTTTTTGGATTTTCTGAAATTTCTTACTCCCCCTAAAATGCAAACACATTGCAAAGAAAATTTGAAAACTTCTAGACTCTTGACCCACTAGAAACATGAAAAGTAAAACAAACTGTACAGAAACTTGACAACTGACATCGAATCACATCAAATCGCCATTCACTAGGCATAAACAATCAGAACTCCCCCTATCACAAACCATTTTCTCATTTGGATTTCAAAACACTTAAGTTTATTTTAATCGAAATGACTTTTCCGGAAAATGAGTTTGTGTTGATAAAAACCACTTGTAGGTCTATCAATTTTTTTAAAAAAACGAGGATGTGGTTCATCATCGTGTCTATCTATCTCATATGAATAATAAATCAAGTACAACTTAATGTCCCTGATTTATCATTTGCAGTTCAGAATCACTGTACCACTTGTAAATGTAAATTCTTCAAGATATAACCAACAATACCACTTGTAGATCAATAATACCACTTGTAGGAATGTTACGTCTACATCACCATTTCACCAATCAGGATGCCGATTCCTGCTTCGCAATTACCAACCTGGAAGCTCCGGCGTAGTCTTTCATCCTGCAAACATTAATCACATTTCAAAATCTTACAAACAAACTTTTCAAACACTAGAAAGATGCCAATTCCTGATCCACTATATAAACTTGGGATCTCCGGCATAGTCCTTCGACTATCATGGAAAACAAACTTCCATCCAAGTCTTTTCAGACTTGATGGCTTTCAGCTCTTGAGCAGTTGGGTTGTATGTTGCCTTTTTAGTTGCATAAAAATCTTTAACCCCTTTAGCTCTCCCACTCAACACACCCAAATATCTTTTTAACATTCCCGTTGAATGTTTTCTCGACATCAAATTCATCTTTTTGTTAATAAAACTGATTAGAAATCTCAGTCTTTCCCACTTTTTTCTTTACTTCCTCAAACTTCAATGATGGAAACTCCTCATCATTCACTGAGATCTTCTTTTCAACCTGTGGCTCTTCTGGCTTTGTGCAACCAGATTCATCGCCAACATTCACTTCACCTTTCTTCGCAACCCACACCTGGTTGTCTTTTCCTTTCTTTTTGTAAAAGTTCTTTTCCGAACACTCGCCAACCTCAAAATTTGAATTTTCAAAAATTTTAGGTCTATTGGTTGGTGTGTCAATATCAACAACTTTCTCTTTCAACTTCTGAGAAACTCCCTGTTTTGATTTGGCACTTTTCGAGCAATTCCATGCAATATGACCAGTTTCATTGCATCTATAACAGGTTCTAGTCTCACTTTGATAACAAATATCAGCTCCATTCTTCTTTCTTTCAGCAAGAAACTCTTTATTAGACTGTCTCCAGAACGGTTTCTGCTGTTCCTCCTCAGCACTTCCACCTGACACAAATTCAGATTTTGTTTTAGAATTTATCATATTTTTATCATTTTCTGGTGGAACAAAACCAAGACCTTTCTTTTTGTAGCTACGATTCTGGTTAGTTTTCTTTTGAAAACTAGGACCAGAATTGTTGCCCTTTTTCTTATTTAAACGTTGCTGAACTCTAGAAGTGTATTTTTTAGATTTTTCAAAACTTTTCAAAACTTTTAATTCTGGAATATTAACCTCTATTAGTTTGAAAGTTTTGTTTATTAGTTCCGTTTTAATACTCATTATCGGAAACTCTTTATTGTAATACAATTTGTCTGAACCATTCAAAGTATACACAATTTCGAATGTTTCATCATTCAAACCTGCCTTTGACAATAAATTTTTTTTACTATAAGACCGTTTATCCGATGAATTTGAACTGTTGACTGACGACTTTGATTTTCCAGACCCAGATTTCGACTCAGATTCCTCATCAGTATCCAACACCTGATCGACCACCTTTTTGATTAATTCAGACTCATGATCAGTATCGGACGAGGTATACGTGACATCAATGTTATCTGGTAAAACGTCAGTTGTGTCGGTTTTAAGCTTTATATTGACTGCTTTTTCCAATTGCTCCTCATTTGGTCTTCTAGGTGAATAACCACCCCAAATCGGAGGTGGGCATTTGTTGTAACTAACAGTCGATTTCTTACCACAGTCTTTCTCTTCTTTTAGCTTCTCATCTTTGAAAGCTTCTATACCTGCAACAGTTGGGTAAATACGATCAATGAGATAATCAGAACTAGAATAACTTTGCAATAAACGTCTAATTCTCTCATTCTCTATTTTCTCTGTCTCCAACTCTTGCTTCCACTTAGCACTCTCTTCGATATAAAAATTTATTGCTTTCTGTTTTGTCATCAAAACTGCATTCAACATCGTCAGTGCTTGTTCTCTCTCTGAGTTAGTCTTTTGGAGACCAGTTACTGTTTTATTCAATACATCATAAGATTCTTTCACATAGTTGAGGTTGAATAGTAACTGCTCCTTCTTCTTCTCATACTCAGCTATGATATCGTCTTTAGCTGCACAATTCTTGCAATCTTCCAACACTTCTCACATGGTTTGACGAATTCAACAATCTTCTCAACTTCGATTGTTTTAACAACTACTACCACTTTTTCTATTTCAATCACCTTTCTTCTTCTTTCACAACCTCAGTAATCTTCTCATCAACACTTTCAGCGTTTTGAATATCACCTTCAGATTCAGATTGTTGTTCTTTAGCAGCTCGTTTCTCCTTCAGTTTCTCCATTCTTTCTGCAAAATAAAAATGAAAACTTTCAGGAGACAGATGAGTTTTTGCAATATTTATATGTTTTTCTTCCTCATCATCACTACTACTGTGATCAGGTGATTGATCAAACTGTACAGACTTATCAGAATCACCATCTGATACATCAGAATCAGGCGGTGTTTTATCAAAAACAACTGCTTTTTCTTGAACATTTTCATTTTGTACACTTTTATCAGAACTTTGTAATTCTTCATCTGAACCCTGTAAACCTTCATCTGAACTTTCTGACACTTCCCCAGAATGTTCTGAAAGTTTATCAATACTGTCTAAACTTTCATTTGATGACACAGACTTTTCATCTTCACTTTTCACAGTCTCTCCAATAGATTTCATCCAAGTAGCAAACAAATCTGGCTCTCGGACGATCTTGGCAATGAAGGCTTTGAACTCTCCCTTTTTATCCACAAGCATATCCCAACTGAAACCTTCTGGTAGTTTCTCATCATCTTGATCGAAAATGCGTGATGCTGTGGCTTCAGATGATATGTAATTACTCCAGCTGAAATCTACCAAACATGCTCTCTTCGGATCTTCAATCTTTCTCGCGTGAGCTGTCTGTGGTTCTTGGGATTGACCAACTTGCTGATAGATAGCTTTGCGATAGTAATCATCTTTCCCGAATGGATTTTGTGCTCCGCTAGCTTCTCTTCCTTTGCACTCCCGCTTGAAATGGCCTTTCTCCCTGCATCGAAAACATGTAACTTTAGATTTATCAAAACCTAAAGTAGAAACATGTGCATCAAGAAAGTCATTTCTCCCGGTAATGGTTTTGAATTTCTCAGCTCGTCGAAGAACACTTGCAAGACACCATTTAATATCCATGAGTTCCATTTCTTCGGCGTCTATTTGATCGTAATCCTCTTTGGTAAGCATAGGATTTCCGATCCGACCAGCAACAAGACCCTCATAGGATAACAGTACTGAACCAAGAAGTGCCATGTGGTCTTTAGCAGTGTCTTCAGAGAAGCTTTGACCTTCTGGAAGATTAAGAGCTATGTTACATTGAATTATGTATCCATTTCCGGTTTTTGTACTCTGAGACTGAAAGCTCGTGTTAGTCTCTTTCGGATTCACACTCGGAAATGATGAAAACCCACTGCTACTCTTGTTCAAGCCCTGATCAGCTTTATCAGATGAATCACCAGCACTGAACGCAGTTTGTATCTTCGGCCTTCTTTCAGACACTGGAACACTACCCCGGTAGTACATCTTAACATCCTGTTGACCACTCGAACTATTCATCCTGGCAATCTTCTGCTGCTCAAGATCCTGACTCTCAATTTTCTCAATGAACTGTGAAATTGTCAGCCCGTCATACACACCAGTATTCTTTAAAATCATCAAATACGTTCCCCACTCTTTCTGAGGTAACGCGTCAGCCAATTTATCCACCCATTCCTCACGACCTTTTTCAACTCCCAACATTGATAACGATCGCACCAAGTGACAGTATCTCTCGATTAGCTTTTTAGTATCCTCTCCCGGCAAACTGCTAAACAAATCGAACTCTTTTTTTAACAATGCTTTCTTGCTTTTGATCATGTTTTCACTTCCCTCGAACTTGACTTTAAGAGCATCCCATATAGACTTAGCAGTTTTGTCGTGTTGTAACAAGATGAAGATATCTTCTTTTATTGCCTGCTGCAACAAACTAATCATCATTTTCTCGGCTCTATACATTGCTCTTTCTTGATCAGTAAACTCGGATATCTCTTTAATGACTTGCAAATCTGTTCAAGGCAAAGTATACTTCTTCAATATGCATTCCCATGATCTGAGATGGTTTGCCTGAACCCAGTTTTCAAACCGATCCTTCCACCCATAATACTCCTCAATGCTCATCAATCTAGGGGGCTTTTGAGTCGTTCCCGTCTCGTTTTCTAAATTCATTGCTTGAGCAATTGCGGCTGGAGTAGTCGATGTAGCAAAAGCGTTGTAGAACTCAGAATCCATACTGACTTATAAGCGAACTAAACAAATGACCGAAAAGCAAATCAACTTTGTACAAATAAGCGAACCAGATGTTCACACGAGCGAACAGTACTTTGGAGCGAACCGTATAACAACCAAATGAGCGAACCGAGTCACAACCAAATGAGCAATCCTGATATGTACTCTTGAGCGATCCAGAAATTGTTCTTTGGAGCGGTCCAGAAACAGAAATGTACACTCGAGCGATCCAAAATACCAATTTGGAGCGGACCAGCCTTAAACTTGTACAAATACGCGAACCAGAAAGTGACCTAAGAGCGGTTCATGATGACGTCAGTACGAGCGAACCATAAAACGAACATGATTTGACCTGTTTTTAAGCTGTATTTCTGCCTGAATCTTTCAAGGGTTTGTCTAAGTATGATTATATACAATCTGTGAGTTTTTGAACGAAATTCAACCGTGAAATCTCCCTAAAATGAGAAAAGAAGGTGTAGAAGTGAGAAGAAATGATGAAATCCGGCTATAATCTGCAGAAAACCTCCTCCTAAGCTCTGATACCACTTGTAGGATCGTTTACTGACCCGAACGAGTCGTTCAGAGGTTTTCTCTTGCGTTTCAGATGCGGAATAATAAGAAATGCAAGTAGATATAGCTTGTTCTTTCTCCTAACTGCTTGATTTATTGATTTGAAACGTTTTACAGCTCAATCTTCACACCGGCAGAGCTTCGGCGTGGAATTCGTCTAAGATCTTCTGAGGTCCGCCCTAACGACCCCTATATATAGACTGTTGGGTTCGCTTGTGTGACACATGTCCATAAGAGCGGACCAGTTTAGTTCACATAAGTGGACCATAGTGACAAATAAGCGATCCTAGATCCCTATGTCCATATGAGCGGACCTAGCATATAAAACCTATACAGACTCCTGTTTTCTCGTATTTCGAGCCCTATGCTATACAATACGATGTAAGATCTGATCCTAGACACTTAGACGCAATCAACAGATGTAGTGCACTAACAAAGTGGTTAAAAATGAGGTCATCAAACTACTTGACGCCGGACTTATTTATCCTAACTCCGATAGTCCATGGGTAAGTCCAGTCCAAGTAGTCCCAAAGAAAGGAGGTATGACGGTAATAACTAATGAAAAGAATGAGTTAATACCAACGAGAACCGTCATAGGATGGAGAGTTTGTATAGACTATAGACGATTAAATGAAGCAACAAGGAAAGACCACTTTCCTTTGCCCTTCATTGATCAAATGTTAGAACGACTATCCGGTCATAAATTTTACTGTTTCTTGGATGGATTTTCAGGTTACTTCCAAATTCCAATAGCACCTGAAGACCAAGAAAAGACATCTTTCACATGCCCCTACGGAACTTTTGCTTATCGACGTATGCCATTTGGTCTATGCAATGCACCTGCAACATTCCAACGTTGCATGGTGGCCATCTTCCATGATATGATAGAAAAGACAATGGAAGTCTTCATGGACGACTTTTCTATCTTTGGAGATTCATACGACCAATGCCTCGATAACCTCGAACGAATGCTATCCCGATGTGAGGAAACTAACCTTGCCCTTAACTGGGAAAAATGCCATTTCATGGTAACAGAGGGAATAGTACTCGGTCACAAGATCTCGAGCGAAGGAATGGAAGTTGATCGAGCAAAAATTGACACAATTTCTCGATTACCTCCACCATCCTCCGTTAGAGCAATCAGAAGTTTCTTAGGGCATGCCGGATTTTACAGACGGTTTATCAAAGACTTTTCAAAAATTTCAAGACCTCTAACAAAATTACTTGAAAAAGATGCGCCTTTCATCTTTGACAAGGATTGCAATCAAGCATTTCTAACCCTCAAGGAAATGCTAGTCAATGCACCTATCATGATAACGCCCGATTGGAAACTACCTTTCGAAACCATGTGTGATGCAAGTGACTTTGCAGTTGGAGCTGTCTTGGGACAGAAAAAAGACAAGCATTTCCACCCAATTTATTATGCTAGTAAAACACTTAATGATGCACAAGAAAATTACACAACTACTGAAAAAGAATTACTAGCTGTGGTATTTGCTTTTGATAAATTTCTTTCTTACCTTGTTCTTTCTAAAACTGTAGTCTATACAGATCATGCAGCTATCGGATACCTCTTCAAGAAACAAGATGCAAAACCCCGTTTGATCAGGTGGATTCTACTCCTCCAAGAATTTGATATTGAAATCAAAGACAAAAGAGGAGCAGAAAACACAGCAGCAGATCATCTTTCGCGCCTAGAAGACCCAGCTTTGGAGGCAACCAGGGACGAGGAAACAACGAAAATATTCCAACAGAATCCCTGGAAATGGTGGAATACAGACAAGAACCATGGTATGCCGACTATGCTAACTACTTAGCTAGCGGTATAGTCACCAAAGGATGGCCACATCACCAAAGAAAGAAGTTCTTTGCTGATGTAAAGCATTACTTTTGGGAAGACCCTTATCTTTTCAAAATGTGTGCCGACCAACTCATCCGAAGGTGCGTACATGGGAACGAAGCACGAAGAATTCTCCGCCATTGTCATGAAGGTCCATATGGAGGACATCATGGTGCCGCTAATACCGCACGAAAGGTATTTGATTCAAGATTTTATTGGCCGGCCATTTACAAAGATGCGAAAAATCTTGTCAAGACATGTGATGCTTGCCAAAGATCAGGTAATATTTCTTCCAAAAATGAAATGCCACAAAATGGCATTCTCGTTTGTGAAATTGTTGATGTGTGGGGACTCGATTTCATGGGACCTTTCCCACTGTCAAAAGGAAACAAATATATACTTGTGGCAGTCGATTACTTATCTAAATGGGCCGAGGCCGAAGCACTTCCAACAAATGATGGAAGAGTTGTGGTAAAATATCTGAAAAAATTATTCTCTCGTTTTGGAACACCTAAAGCATTAATAAGTGATAGAGGTACCCATTTTTGTAACCATCAACTCGAAAAAATCTTAACAAGATATGGGGTCTATCATCGTGTCTCAACAGCGTATCACCCTCAAACAAACGGACAAGCCGAAGTGACTAATAGAGGTTTAAAACGAATACTTGAAAAAACCGTAGGTTTAAATAAAAAGGAATGGGCTGATAAATTAGATGATGCTTTATGGGCTTTTCGTACTGCTTATAAGACCACTATAGGCACAACCCCATATAAGCTCGTCTATGGAAAAAGTTGTCATTTGCCGGTAGAAATAGCTCACAAAGCCTACGGGGCAATAAAAAATGTAAACTTAGGTTTAGATATTGCAGGTAAAAATCGATTTTGTCAAATAAATGAATTAGACGAACTAAGGAATTATGCATACTCTAACTCGGAAATTTATAAGGAAAGAATGAAAAATTTACACGACAAATACATTAAACCTAATGAATTTCGAGTAGGAGACCAAGTTCTATTGTTTAATTCACGACTTCGATTATTTCTGGGTAAACTAAACTCTAGGCGGTCAAGACCTTTTTCCATCACCGATATTTTTCCTCACGGTGCAGTAGAAATTAAATCTCGAAATGGAATCCCATTCAAAGTCAATGGCCAACGGCTAAAGCTCTATCGAGGATCCATTGAGGATGAAGAGGAGGAGATCTCGCTCCAAACAGTCAACGAATAAAAGGAATCCACATCATACCTGGTACGTTACGAACAAGTGGGTAAACATCGAAATCGGTAAGTCTTCTAGCCGATTTTTTGGGAAAACCGGGCACTCACACGAGCACTAAAAAAAAGAAATTTTAAAACTTTGCTCGGCACGGGGCCGTGTCCGCGCAACTGTCGGGATAAAACCCTCTTTTCACAACAGTTTCATCATTCCACACGCCCCGTTTCCCCGAAAAACGCTCTGGTCCAGACGATTTTCCGCAAATTTTCGACGTCTCCTCTCATTCTAACAACATCAAGGTATGATTCTATCATCATTAGTAGTTAGACTTAGATTAGTTATTTGCATGTAGTTAAAACATAAAAAAATTGGGGAAAAATCTAGGGTTCTTGAAGTTCATCCGGATCAAACCTCAAATCTTTGTTATAATTTGTTAGCATTAGTTTAGATTAGTGTAATGGGAAGTAAATACACTTGTATTGTTGATAGATTTGCCCGATTTCTCACAAAACCCCAAACCCTTGTTTTCGAACCGAAAAGGATAAAATTGAAGGGGTAAATGGTTTGTTTTGGGAAAAACGGCACTTGGGGTTTCATTTTCGGGGGAAACCGCACCTACTTGGCCAAAAAATTTCAGATTTTCGGGACCGGGACGAAAAATGCAATTTTTGAGTAACAGACGCCTGGACACGGGGTCGTGCCCACTGAGCACGGGGCCGTGTCCAGCTCACTGTTTGCAGTTTCTTTCGAAAATCTCATTGTTTCGTGCTAACTTTTGGTGTATTCTTTCAGATGTCGTAGAAGTTCACAAGATTCAACGCAAATGAGCTCGATGATAGGGCTAGATATGACATACTTCAAACAAGACCCGAAGAATACCCAAGGCAAGCATGCACGGACCTCTTAGCCATGGTGAACCAACTTGACCGGTTCAACAACCTCGTTACCGGACCACTAAGGCTTGCCCTAACCACCCGACTTCGATCTGTACACGAGTGCACTTTGGAGTTCTACAGTACCTTCACCTTCACTTCAAGGTGAGACCCGTTTGACAATGAGGGGGTTGCATTTCGATGTGGCGGGACTAGGTACTCGATCTCTATGGCGCAATTCGGGGCAGTAGTGGGGCTATATTCAGAAGAGGATTCGGGAAATGAAGAAAACACCCGGGGAATGCGAGAGTTGGACGAAAACGCCCGCCAAGCCGCATGGGCTCAGATTGGTGATGGGTTTTACAATTCGAGCAGTACTAAGAGCACTAAGCTAAGGGATCCGCTCTATCGCTACATTCACAGGCTCCTTACTTACTCTCTTAGTCAGAGACATGACAGCAGCGGCATTGTTGGGTTGAGAGATTTGGTAGTCCTCCACTGCATTCACACCCGCAGACCCCTCGATGTTCCATTTCTGCTACTCCTTAACATGCATCTAAACCGGCTTGCTCATGCACCAACCCCTATCTTCTACGGGGGATGGGTGTACCGCCTCTTCAAGCACTTCACGCGCATTCCTAGGTCGTTTGAAAGGAGCCCGTGGTCGGGACGGGTTGATATGCACATTTTTCGCGCCATGAACCTAATCTATGAGGCGGAAGATGGATCGGTGAGCTATCAGAGGATGCAAGGCCATGCATGGAACCCACAAGAGGCGCTAGTCCTTCACGCTCCACCTCCCCAATACCAGTACCAACCCCATGGTGAACCGGGCCAATCCTCCTCACAAGGAGGTGGTTTTCCTAACTTTCAAAGTTTACATGATCTTTTGCAGGAAAACCTTATGTGCACCAAGAACACCTACAACCTTGCCAACAACACATACCACCGGGTCGGAGCCATTGAAAGAAACATCACCGATATCCAAGACGACATCGGGAGCATCCGGGAGTATATGGCGGATCATGGGGGAAGAGGTGATGACATTGATGAAGACATGGACTAGGAGGGTGAAGAAGGAGTAGGAGTGGACGGTTGGTGAGCCCACAGGTTAATTTCCCTTTCTATCAAACAATTTCCGGCCTGCGTGCCGAAGTGTTGAACAATTTACTTTTCCTAACTTATTTTTATTTTCTGCTTTTGTTTTTATTTTTAACTTGATGGTTTGGATGTTTGATTTGGTAATTTAGGACGTTTGGTATTGTTTGGTGTGGTATTTACTGATAAAACAAGTACAAACAAGGCTTAGAGTGCTAAACATTAGTACTACTAAAGCCAGGACAGGAAAACCGAAGAAAGAAACTTGTTTTTCAACCTTGCAGATTGTCCACACAGGGTCGTGTCTGGCTGACACGCCCCCGTGCCCACCTCCCAGACCTGCTGATTGTTTAAGTTTTCTGCAGATTTTTACCAAACACGGGGTCGTGTCCAGCCAACACGCTCCCGTGTTCAACTTCTGTAAGTTTTCGTTACTGGCATCTGAACACGGGGCCGTGTCCAACCAACACGGGGCCGTGTCCAGAATGCCAGTGACATAAAATTTTGCTTTTAACACTATTTTATACATTCAATCAACCTAAAACCTTTTTTTTTTGGGACACATTGAGGACAATGTGTAATTTAAGTGTGGGGGGATGCTAAAACCTTGAATTTTGCAAGTCCTAATAACAAGCCTTACACAAAACTCTGTTGGAACCGCTAATCACCCCAATTTTTTTCCAAAAATTTTCATTTTTTTACTTGTCTAAGTTTAAGTTGGGAATTCAAGTCTTAACAAGGTTATATTTTTACAAATTTACAACCGATAGCGTCGTGATAAAAAGAACCAACATAAGAAAATTATGGAAAGGCATGACAAACTTAGTTAAAATTTGATTATATATACTTGATCACATAAAAAACCCTTTTCCCACAAAAGTGAGTTTTGAGCCTTTAACGAGCATACAAAGATACATCTTTACACTAAATGCTCATTTTTCATTTCTTGTGTGAATAGCCGCTTGGTTCGTACGACTCTAGAACTTGCCACAACAATACATTCCCGGTCCTTACCAACTTAAACCCGAGTAAGTAAATGATGGAGGCATTAGGACTAACCCCTTTTTCATTCTACACCATTATTTTTCAATTTTTTTACCACCTACCCAAAATCCCCCTAGTTAACCCCTTTGAGCCTAAATCTTTTCATTTCTTAACCCAGAACAACCCTTTTTACCCACCTAAACCTTTTTATTTTTAACCATTTGTTTTAGTAACAATGTTCGGTTCTCTTATGACTTCCAAAAAAAAATCTATATTTTTATATATTTTGATGAAACCAAATAAACAAACAAAGTTTGTCAAAAATAACTTTGTTTGAACAAATCATCAAAATAAAATAAAAATATGAAAATAATAATAATAATAATAATAATAATAATAATAATAATAATAATAATAATAATAATAATAATAATAATAATAATAATAATAATAAAAGTCTTTCAAACCGACGTTTGTTACGCCTTTCGCCCTTTTTACTAACCACTAACCCAACCACCCACCTTTAGCCCAAGCCTAACCCTTCACCCATAAAGTCCTCTTGATATTTACAAAGGTATATATGTAAGTCCCGTTTAACCGGATCTTTCAATGATATTAAACAACACCAAGTTTGTGCGGAATCCAAACTTGGTGAGATTCAAGAATAAACCGAAAAATATGAGAATACGAACCGAATACGAAGAACACACCGAATCACTTTCAACACTTGCACACGATTCTATTACTTGAAAAGCAAAACCGTCTAGTACAAGTGCTCACAACCTAAATCGCCTCCCACTCTAGCTTCTCTAGAACTTGTGTAACTTGTAGGTTCAAACCTAAAAACAAGTTAGAAACTTGTTTATATACATAGACAAGCCCAATTCCCTACATGGGCTCCCCTTAGGCCTGCTTGGCCCACATGGCCTAAAGCTTGGCCCAAGTGACCTATAAAGGTCCACAACCTAATATAAACTAACCCGGTAAGGCCCAGTTTGTAACCATAGCCCGTTGTATTAATTTGATGCGTCAGTCTCACACTTTAGGGCCTAACAATCTCCCCGTAGACTGATGCCATCAACTTGTCTTCATAACATGAATTCAGCAACGTCTTCAACAAAGTCTATGGTTGTCATAATGCTGCAGATGTTGTGGAAGTTCTTAACCTCTAAACTCTCAGCACTGGGTCTCTTTCTTCAGCTCTTGTGGTTAGCTTCACATCAGGATCTCGATCAGATTTAGCTTGAAAGTCTTTGTTAAAAAGAATGTGAGAGGAGGATTCTCAACAACTCTTTTCTTCTTCAATCTTTGTCTTTCAAGCAGGTTCATGGTACTTCTTCGAATGTACTTTCATTGTCAGACGACATTTCGCATCCAGTTCTTCTGACTCAGGTACATCTTGTTGTTGTAATACTTTAGGCTTCTTCAGCAACTAACAACATCTCAGTCTTCATCAACCCCTGTTCTTGATTGAAATTAAGTTCTGCACATGCTCACAAACTCATAAGCAAACATTTCTTATGCAACAGGGAGAGTACCACATGAACACTAGGTACATGAAATTTCAAAATTTAAATTCTTTTAACTTTTGATGATCAGTCAAATCTTCAAGAACGGTTATTTTTTTTTAATTTTAAGAAAAACAAATAAGCACTCTATTTTTGGATTTTTGATTTTATAGAAAAACAAGACACTATTTTTGTATTTTTTGAATTTTTCATTTTTTTAAATTTTTTTTTAATTTAAGAACTAAAAGCAAATAAAAACTCAAAATATAAACAACTACCATAATATACAATTACAATTGCAATGGGATCAAAATTCGTTCTCAGGCAGACTAAGGAACACTTTTCAGTACGAACCTAATCAAACTGGTCTATGCGATTGCCAATATGTTTGTCCACTTAAACTTTAGCGCTCAACTTTCAATTTTTCAACTTCTTGAAATACTTAAGATAATATTATACTATTATACCCGTGTGTCCCATTCCAAGGCATACCCCCGCGATCAAGGTAAGCACAACGATTCATCGTAGCAGGTGAGTATACTGATGTCATCCTTTAAGATATCCTGACTGTGTCTAGGTCTGCATATAATCTGTTTTATCATGTTTTGATTTCTTAATAATGAACACCCAAATAAATACTAATCAAATCCTGGAAATATAAACAGTACACTCTATCATGCAAGTATCTTCCCTACCACATATTTCACAAGTCCAATCCAGATTTCTGAAATCTTAACTGGGAATAGGTTGAGAAGAGAACAGAGTAGATCTTTTGCAGAGATGGTATAATATACAGATCAAATGAGTTTTTCTCAGTTTGATATAGGTTTCTTGGGTTTCTTTTGGGCACTTGAGGGCCTCTTTCGGGTGTATTAGATCTATAGCGCGACAACGTACAGCTAGGTCAGCATGTATCTGGATGCAGCAGAAGCTGTCGTTGCCTAGCACCTCCAGGTCAGCATATATCTGGATGCAGCAGAGGAGGTACATGACTTTTTTCAGAGAAGATTTCAGGATCAGATCAAAATTGTGTGTAATGGGGCAACATACAGACATTCAAATAGAAATGAGCTAATTCCAAGTGACTTTCTTTCCTCGGGTCATGTACAATTTTAGTTCTGAACAGAAGGACAACCAAGATATCCCCGGATGATTCAACAATATAAAGACCTGAAACCTCAGATGTTGGCTATCAATCAACGCAAGATTTAAGACCATAAAATCATACGCCGTTGGTATGTTACCCACATGGTACATAGTTCGTTATGTTTATGTCACTTAGTATCTTTTATCATTTTGAGCGTCAAGCCTATCGAGATATCGCAGTAGATCCTAGTCTTTTCAGCTATGCCACCTTACATGTGTTAGTCAAACCCTTTAACACGAACATTTATTTCACTTCCCATACCATGAAATTTATCTTTTTGGCTTTTTCATTTTTCTAATGATTTTGTATTTTTCTCATTTTCTCCCCCTAAAACAATGCATATATATACAGCAAACTCTTTTTGTATTTTTCTTTTCAGAGTTTTCTCCCCCTAAACTCTATATCTATCTATATGTTCCTCTCCCCCCTAAATTTGTGCATAAATCTTGTATTTTTGCACAAATTTACCATTTACTAGAGAAAGGACACTTTATATACAAAATAATGAACTAAGAAAGAGAGAAAATATTTTTGTTTAACCGTTTTATCACCAGATTGAAGACTAATCAAAATCGAATCAAAGTACTGAATTTAAACGGTACCTTTTGCTGATCTTATCTTACTTCTCTTATCTCCTCCAAAGGAAACATATCATCTGTACAAAAAAATTTAAACTTTTTGCAACAGTGAAATGTTACCCGTTTTTATCTCTGGAACAACCGCTATCAACATTCCAGAGATTGTCAACAGCTCCTCCTTGGTTGTTCCTGAAAAGTAAGGAGATTAGTAAGACATGGGTACCCAGGCCATCGTGGTCCTGGGTTTACCTGAAGCATCAAAATAAGACACTTCTTTTAAACACAAGTCCCCTTTCGTCTCAAGGATTGGAGATGTTGCCATTTTGCATTTGGGTTTCCAAATTTGTTTCGGCTTAACAAACGTGTTTGTTGCCTTCGGTTGAGCAACTTTAGCTGTTTCAAGTTTGTTGTTTTTAAAAACACGATTTTGTTCCTGAACAGCCCTTCGTTTGTTTTTAGCAACATTCCAATCCTCATCAGAAGGTTTAACCTTGGAATTCACATTCTTCATTGCCTTAGGTGAAGATACCTTCATCGGCTTGGAATGGTAGTTACCCTTTGGTGTAACCCTCTGATTTTGCATATAATAGGGTACGTAGGGACGCCTTGTGCAGTTCCGAGCAATGTGACCCGCAATGCCACAATTGTAGCATGTTTGTCTTTTCATCGGAAAGACATTTTGAGCAACTTGATTTGCTCTAGCAGGTCCTGAAGGACAAATCGATCCTTTTTGCGTTGGATGGGCCTACACTTTACTTTCAGACGAAGACGAAATTGGGTGCTTGTATTTGCTCGTTGCAGAATTCTTGTTGCTTTGAGCACCATTCTTCGTCTTTTCTCCTTGATTGGAGCTTTCAATCACCTTGTCACGAGCCTTATGGGATCGTGATTGTCCTTGACGAGCAGACTTCTTATATCCTCGACTTTGATCCACTCGTTTTGCCTCCTTTTACGTGTTGTGAACCGGCTCACAAACATCAGCACAAGAGTGAATATTAGCATTTTGTTGCGTGTTTGGGCGATGAACACAATTTCTAGTAATGTGTCCAGGAATTCCACAGTTAAAACAGGTTTGTCGCTTCAATGTCTGGAGATTCAGAGAGCTAGCAGCAGTAGTTGATCTGATGGTTTTGGATGAATGGGCATGTTTAGATTTCTTTGCTTGTGTTCGATGTGCCTTTTCTGAGCTCTTAGGTACCTGTTGATCAGAACTAGCATAAGCATGAGATTCAGACAGATGATGTTTTTCGTCTTTTACATTTTTAGCATGATTATTTTGAGAAGACGATTCAGTTTCTGTTTTAACATCCTTTTCAGAAACATTTTCTTGTGACTGTTCATTTATAGTGACCACATCTTCCTTTATAAAATCATGTGCAGTTTTAATTTCAGAAGCTGAAGTTTCATCAACACATGTATCATATGAGTTTAATTGTGGTTCACTTTCAACTTCGGTTTCCAATGGGGTCACACTAGATTCAACATTAGGGACGTCCACTGAGACCGGTTCAGAAGAAGAATCAGAACATTCTTGATATTCTTGAGAAGAAATTTCAATGGTTTCACTGAATGTATCCTGAGGGACCTCACCTGTCACACTGTCATTAGCTGAAGAGTTAGAAACATTAGAATCACAATTTTCAGCTACTGAAAAACATCCATTATCACACACATTATTCAAAGTTTCATCACAAGCATTCACAGTTTTGCCCAAAACATCAGGCCCAAAAGAGGATGAAACATAACTATGAAACGAGTTCAAAAATGATTGTCCAAACACAAAACCAGAATCAGTTTTATCAAAAGTAGATTTAGAAACATCAGAATCTAAAGGTGGTTCATTCCCAAACATATCTCCCCATCTTACTTCAAGTACTTCATCAGCACATGATGAAGAAGCGTTAGGATCAAAAGTACCCTTGGACACAAAACAAACTGGTTTAACCACCTGTTTTTCAACAGGTCTAACATTTACTGATGGCTTACAGTTTTTGGGACCATAAGTCATTTTGCTTTCATTCATCATCTCCTCCTCAGTCATAGGTAAGTAAGTATAATTGTCATTATAAGGAGGAGGAGCCTGATTAAAACCCAATCCCAACCCTTTCCTTTTCTGGTATGCTAGCTGTTGATCACACAGGTTTTTGACTAATTTGCTGGAAGAATCAAATTTTTTAATATTTAGCTCATTTATTTGATATCTATCTCTGATATCCTCCAGTTCTTTAGTCACATCACATAGTTTTTCTTAAACCATGAAGAGTTGGGCTGTTTTTACACTAACATCATCCTTGAGTTGGATGATGTCTTTTCGCTGAGCTTTGATTTTCTCTTTAAAAAGTGTTTCATTATTAGCTAAAGTGAAATTTTTTCTTCTCATGTCATTATATTCTTCGATTAGCTCAGCATTGTGTATTCTATATGCCTCAACCCTTTCTCGGCACTCAGGAGTGCAAAAGACAGAAAGTATCTCTTCACGTGTAATTTCTTGAGTCGCGGGTTTGTGAAACATAAATGCCATAATTTCAATGGGTGGCTGATACTTTTGTTCTTCTCCTCAAAACACAAACCAAACGAAAACTCGTGTATTCTCTAACTCAAACCCTTTGCAGTCGAATAAACCTGCTTTCTGAATCACACCTCAAAACCTGTCAAACTTTTCACAACCAAACAAACCTTTTTTTTTTAATCAATAATTTATAAAAGTATAGTAATAATAATAATAATAATAATAATAATAATAATAATAATAATAATAATAATAATAATTATTATTATTATTATTATTATTATTATTATTATTATTGTTATTATTATTATTATTATTATTATTATTATTATTATTATTAAAACAATGATTAGCTAATGATTACCAAATAATATGAATATTATTAGTAATATTATTAAACCTAATGATTGATATAATGATTATTATTATAAATATTAGAATCAAAACAGAAACTGTACGTCTTCTTCTTCTAACTCAATCCCAATCCGAATTTCAATTAGTCGCAGTCACAACGACAACTTGTCTTCTTCAATTTGATTAACAATGACAAACGCAACGAAGTGGAACAGCAGAGGAGCGGAGATCAGTGATCGAAGGTGGTTGTCGGAACACGAAGTGGTGCTCCGGCGATGGTGATGACATATGGAAGTGGTGATCGGAATTGGCGGTGGTGACGGAGATGATAAGTTGAACGGAGAAAAATGACATTGATGATGAATATGAACGGTTGAGATGATTGTGAATCGGAATGGTGGATGCGGTTGCGACTCAGACGAAGATGAACGGAAAAGATGGCGAAAGGAGGTGATGAGGTCGTGGAATGGTGACGAGGTGACGAGATTGGAAGTGAACGAGATGGTGAATGCGACTCAGAAGGTTGCGACTGTAAGTGATGGTAGACGATGATGAAGATCTTCACTCGGAATCGAACTTTAAAACAGTAGACTCGAAACCTTGTGAGATGGTTGCGAGTCGGAACGAGTCGGAACAGTGTGTGCGAGTCAAGACTGTTGAAGAAGTGACTCGAGACCTGTTAAGAAGATGGGACCCGAGACCACACAAATTGTTGTTACTATTATTATGTAGGACCGTTAAGACCGTAGTAGCTGATGACTCGAGACAGTTGTAGAGAGTGACTCGAGACTGTGAAATGAGTGAGTCGAGACCTCTGTGAAGGTTGATGAGTCGAGACTGTTTGAAAGATGTGAAGTCGAAATCGTGATTGCGACTCGAGACGGTGAAGCTTGCAACTCAACACTGTGTCGAGACCGGCGATGAAGATGGGTCGAGACGGTGGAGATGGAGAACTCGAAACTGTAACTCGGAAGCGATGTTGCGACTCGAGACCTTGAAACTTTGAACGCTTGAAGATGATGATGTACGGTGGTCTAAAGAGATTGCAGGTTGCGACTCAAAACCTGTGAAAGCCTTTCAAATGACAACATGTGATGAAGACGAGAGAATAAAATCCCGAAAATAATGGAAAAGTTGTTTCTAAAATAGAAATAACAAACTTCCAAAACAAGATGTCAATTTTTCGAGAAACATGGGATTTTTCAAAAACAAAACTTTTTAAATCCTTTTAAAAATTAAAAAAATCCCACTAACAGAATATCGAATGGATCAAACAGCAAAAATGATGAGTTTTCAATAAAAAGGCCTACGAACACTTCGAAGAACGCGATGAAAAAAAAATTCAAAATCTTGAATATTTGATATCAAACCGAGCCTAGAAAAAGGTTCTAATGGCTCTGATACCACTTGTAAGTCCCGTTTAACCGGATCTTTCAATGATATCAAACAACACCAAGTTTGTGCGGAATCCAAACTTGGTGAGATTCAAGAATAAACCGAAAAATATGAGAATACGAACCGAATACGAAGAACACACCGAATCACTTTCAACCCTTGCACACGATTCTATTACTTGAAAAGCAAAACCGTCTAGTACAAGTGCTCACAACCTAAATCGCCTCCCACTCTAGCTTCTCTAGAACTTGTGTAACTTGGAGGTTCAAACCTAAAAACAAGTTAGAAACTTGTTTATATAGATAGACAAGCCCAATTCCCTACATGGGCTCCCCTTGGGCCTGCTTGGCCCACATGGCCTAAAGCTTGGCCCAAGTGACCTATAAAGGTCCACAACCTAATATAAACTAACCCGGTAAGGCCCAGTTCGTAACCATAGCCCGTTGTATTAATTTGATGCGTCAGTCTCACACTTTAGGGCCTAACAATATAGTTAAAAAGGAGGAGGATTGATTGCTTGGCAAGCTTATGGTAGGAGTAAGTTCCATGCCGCTCTCGAGTGATTCACTAAAAATACACCTTCGGCAGAGTGTTGAGTGATCCCCCGTGAGGTATGTGAACTTGTATATAAATGAGATTTTAATAAGGTATGTTATGCACTAATAAGTAATTTATCTTAAGAAACGTTCTTAACAAATAATGCCGAATAGGATTGTAAATAAATAAAATAAAACCCCAATAAAGGATCTTGGAAATCCCGGCACTCTATGACAAGCCCAAAAACCTTCTCTTCTACCCATTCCATTTGGGAGTGAATAAAGCCACATTATAAAGAGTTTTGCTTGAGGACAAGCAAAGATTCAAGTGCGGGGGTATTTGATATGCGCAAAATGCAACATATAAATTATATCAATTGTGGCATAAAACTAACCCTTTTTTAGTACTAATGTTGGAAAAAGTGTGCTTTTGTCTTCCTTTTGTATTTGCAGGATTAAATGAGCTCAAATTAACAAAAGAAGCAAAAGACAGCAAAATCTAACATAAATACAAGAAAAGGAACAAAAGTGGAATGCCCGACCCCTCGACAACATCTTCCCAAGCAAAACTAAGAAAACAGAAGACTCAACACGCCCCGTGCTCAGCGAGCACGGGGCCGTGCCCAAGTAGCAGCAGAAAAGATAAACCTTTAGAAGCTTCTACTGCTCACCACGGGGCCGTGCCCAGCGGACACGGGGGCGTGGTCAACTTCCTGCAGGCGCATTTATTGTAATTGAGAATTACAATTAATGAAGAGAGAGACGAGGATGGACACGGGGCCGTGCCCGAGCTTCTGTTCAGCCTATAAATAGGAGTGTTTGGAGCCATTTCAACTCATCCCTTGGCACACCACCTCTCTTACACTTCACCCACCACCCACCACCACCATAACACCATCATCCACCACCATCATCCATTGTCCATCATAGAGTGTGTGAGTCGTCTCGGGATCCAAAATTAATCGTAAGAGTTCTTGACAATCAAAGGCCATGTTTGCCTAAGTCTCTTACATCACTTGGTGAAGACAAGTGTTTAGTGTAATACTTTTTATTTTTAATCTTTTGCACTTTTTAATTGGTTTTGTATTAATGACTTTAATTACTAGTTTCTTATGTTGAAGGTGATTCTTCCTTATTGTTTGTCCGTGGTGTCTTGGCATTATTTTACTGTCTATATAAAATAAAAGATTTTCACCATTGATATCTCTACGGTCTATATGGAGGTATGTTGGCTACCTGGTTGGGGGTTAAGGGAACAGTTTGGTAAGAGTCTTGCCATTA
This sequence comes from Helianthus annuus, assembly GCF_002127325.2. NCBI lineage: Eukaryota > Viridiplantae > Streptophyta > Magnoliopsida > Asterales > Asteraceae > Helianthus > Helianthus annuus. The sequence continues at coordinate 76,426,182 of NC_035447.2, read as the reverse complement.
TTCAGTGTATAGATCCTGCAAAGGACCTGGGTCAAATTTAGTAGGACCTCCTTCAATACCCAAAGGTATTGGATGGCGGGGGTCCAAACTCTTTGATCCCCTCATAAGTTAAACTACTATTAAAACTTTAACCCAGCTACTTAGGACTGTATCCCTGCTGACTCAGACTACTTAGCTGAGGGTAACGTCGCCTTAAAAAGAGGGGCCTACCACATTATGTATTAATAACTTAATTAATTATCTTTCAATAATCTGACCCTTTAGGATTGTATCCTTGCTGACTCAAACTACTGGGTTGAGGGTAATGTCGCCTTCAAAAGAGGGGCCTACTACAATAACTAAGATAATCTCTTAAACAAGTGCAAAAGTGCGAAAATAATCAAAGGTTACACTAACACACGAGTCAGATCCAAGTGATTCATCTTTTCTATCTGCTTTTACTTTTATTTTATTTTCAGCATTTTAGATAGTTTTATTTTCTTAGTTTAAAAATCTTTTCTAACATTTTGATTTGATTAGACGTTGAGGATAAACCGGTACTAAAAGCTCTTGTGTCCTTGGACGACCTCGGTATCTTACCAACACTATACTACGTCCACGATGGGTGCACTTGCCCATATGTGTGTTTAGTGTTAGTAAATATCGTGTTTTATAAATTTAAAACTTGGCTAAAAAGTGTAAACGGGCTTAAAATACATACCTAAAAATATAACACACTTCACGCACATCATGGAGCGACTGAGGGTTTGCACTATTGCATGTTGTAACGTGTAAGGACACGATCTATGTAAGTCTTTTGAGACAATCCTAAGATCCCTTTGTGTCTATCTCGGTGAATTTCGATGCCAATGACATAAGAAGCATCTCCGAGATCCTTCATGTCGAAGTTATGCGAGAGTAACCGCTTCGACTCATGCAACATGTCTAAACTATTACTTGCCAATAGAATATCATCTACGTAAAGAACAAGTATAGTAAAGTTACTCCCACTCATTTTGAGGTAGGTGCATTGATCCACTTGATTCTTCATAAAACCTTGCCTCTTCATGACTTCATCAAACTTGAGGTACCATTAACGTGATGCTTGTTTTAACCCGTAAATGGATTTCTTCAACTTACAGACTAGATGCTCCTGACCTTCAGGTTTAAAGCCTTCAGGTTGTTTCATGTGAACATCTTCGTCTTAGTCTCCATTAAGGAAAGCAGTTTTGACGTCCATCTGATGCAGCTCTAAATCAAAATGAGCTACTAGGGTCATAACGATCCTTAATGAATATTTACGAGAGACAGGTGAAAACGTCTCTTGATAGACAATTCCCTCTTTCTAAGTGTAGCCCTTTGCAACCAATCTCGCTTTGTAGCGTTCAACGTTCCCATTCGGATCTAGTTTTGTTTTGTTTTGAACACCCATTTACAACCAACAGGTTTGACACCGTTGGGTAATTCTACCAAATCCCAAACGTCATTTTTCTTCATGGATTCAAGCTCATCAATCATTGCTTTGTTCCATTCAGAAGACTGATCACTGCTAATGGCTTCATTATAAGAGATAGGATCATTGAGCTTTCCAGCATCCATTTCAGTCAGGTAGGTAACATAATCATCCCAATTAGTAGGCCTTCTTTGCATAGATGACCTCCTGAGTTGATTATCGGGTTCAGCATTGTCTTGGTTTTGAGCGTTTGATGTGCCTTCGTTATGAGTTATAATGGGTTCTGATTGTGGAGATGGAATTTGGGCAGTAGCTTCAGGTGCGATTGTTGCATGGGGTACAAGAGGAGTAAACGGAGTAATGGTAAGCGACGAGTCTCTCCCCCCTACGTCTTGTACTTCTTGCAATTCTTCGTAAGGGTTGGTACTGCTCCCACTGACCTTGAAATCCTCCAGGAACACAGCACGCTTGGTTCCAACAATACGGGTGACATGGGAAGGACAATAGAAACGATAACCCTTTGAATGATCAGGATACCCGATAAAGAAACAGGTAACTGTTTTAGGGTCAAGTTTCCTTAGGAAAGGATTATAGAGTTTTGCTTCAGCAATGCAGCCCCATACTTTCATATAATTAAGACTCGGTTTCCTTCTGTCCAAAGTTCATAAGGAGTTTTAGGGACAGACTTAGAAGGAACTCTATTGAGTATTTGAACAACTGCTTTTAACGCTTCAGTCCAGAGGAATAATGGTAAATTAGTGTTGGCTAACATACTGCGCACCATATTCATAAGGATACGATTTCTTCGTTCAGCGACACCGTTCTGCTGAGGTGTACCAGGCATGGTGTATTGGTTCACAATCCCCTGGCCCTTACAAAACTCATAAAATGGACCAGGAGCTTGACCCACATCAGTATGTCTTCCATAATATTCATCGCCTCTATCTGATCTCACAACTTTAATCTGACGATCTAATTGCTTTTCAACTTCAGCTTTATAATCTTTAAAAGTTGTTAGAGCTTCAGATTTTTCCTTAATAAGATACAAGTTCATGTAACGAGAATAATCATCAATGAAAGTGATAAATGAAGTATGTCCTGTTATGACAACGATTTGGTAAGGACCACTAATGTCAGTGTGAATGAGTTCTAATAAAATAGAACTCCTAGTGGCACCTTTCTTATTCGCTGATGTCATTTTGCCTTTAAGACATTTGACACATGTTCCAAAATCAGTGAAATCGAGAGGAGGTAAGACTTCATCCTTTACGAGACGATTTAATCGTTCTCTTGAGATATGGCCTAAACATTGATGCCACAACATGGATGAAGTCTCTAAGTCTCGTTTCTTTTCCATCTTTTTGAGTGATTCATTAATATTATATGACAACAAAGATTTTATCATCTAGTTCTAATCTATAGAGACCACCATCCAGAATGCCAGTACCATAAACAACGAAATCATAGATAATAGAGAGTTTGTGATGACCATGAGAAACGACAAAACCGTCCATGTCTAACTTTGGTCCTGATACAAGGTTCCGAGTTACCTCAGGAACATATAAGGTATCATAAAGTTTAATACATAAACCAGTTTTCAAAAATAACTGTAATGTTCCTATGGCCTTCACTTCTAATTCCCGATCATCCCCAACTTTAAGTGTTCTTTGGTTTCTTCCCAGCTTCCGGATTGAAAGGAATCCCTGAGTAGAGTTAGTTACATGAACCATAGAACCAGAATCAAACCACCAAGAATTAGCATGAAAATTTAAATTAAAGGACTCAAGTATCATGAAAAAATCGTTACCTTTCTTAGCCAGCCACTCCTTGAAGTCAGGGCATTCCTTTTGCTTATATCCTGTTTTCTTACAGAACTTGCAATAGGGTTTGCCTAAGGAGCTCTTAGAGCTGGAAGGTGCACTTGTATTAGGATTTGGCTTTTGTACCTTGGAAGCATCCTTTCTTTGATAGTTGTTCTTCCTCTTCTTAGAGTTGGAGGTGGTGAAGTTAGCAACATCAGTAGTGCGATCCATCTTCATACGCTCTTCCTTTATACACATATAGCGACTAGCTCACTCATTGTCCATTTGTCCTTCTGAGTGTTGTAATTGATCTTGAATGCTTCATAGGACGAAGGAAGCGAAGTGATGATGAAGTGAACAAGAAAACCATCACTGATTTCCATCTCTAGCCCTTTCAGCTTATTGGCCATGTCATGCATCATCATGATGTGCTTGCGAATGCCGCTCCTCCCATCATACTTAGTCGTCACCAGCTTGAGGATAAGAGTGCTAGCGTGTGCTTTTGATGTTCCTTTGAATTGAGCCTCCAAAGAAGCCAGGTAGGTTTTAGCATCTTCAGAATCAGGAATAGCTCCTCTAATAGCATTGTGAATGGATTGCTTCATGAATATGAGAGACATGCGGTTACACCTAGTCCATTTTTTCATGAACTATCTGCTCAGCAGAAGTACTTTGAGTGGTAAGGTCCGCTGGCTTATTCTCTCTAAGAGCATAATCAAAGTCTAGCAATCCTAGTGTAAGCATGAGGGCATCCTTCCATTCAGCAAAGTTATCACCAGTCAAAAGTGGAATCCCGCAATTGGGTGCAGATAGTGAAATAAGATGAGCAAGTTATGATGCTAAGAAAGAAGTCATAATGTGATCTAAGGGCATGTTATACTAAGGCAGGCATAAATAATGACCATTTTAATTATGAAGCTGTGATAATGTCTATTACTAACATCAAAATAATAGACTTAGTTAAAAAATTCTACTTAAACGAAGACAAATCAGCTTTGGCCAGAAGTGTAATCATTTAAGTATGTGTGCAAAGTAATCGTGACAAATCAGCTTTGGCCAGAAATGAGACGATCACTTTAGTTATGCACTTGTCAAGCATGCTAAACATAAATGAATTAAATCAGCTTTGGCCAGAATTAAGACATTTCACGTTTTAATGCACACTCAACATAGCTTTTATAATACTTGAACAATAAATAGATGTATTAAATCCGCTTTGGCCATAATTAATACATCAGAAGCTCATTCAAGTTAAGCTATTTTGGTTTTGTAAAAATTATCTTATTCTGATTAGTTAATTAAGTATTAACAAAACCAAGTATTTAATAGCAAACCACCTGTTAGCGCGGATCGAACTCCGCGGTGAGTTCGCTGGGGGGTGTAAGGGGACAGCGTGCCCCCGTACGGGGTTTGGGGCGAAGGCGCGAGCTGAAATTTAGTTCACATTAAACAGCCTAAAATAATGAGGTTTCGAGTGAGGTCTCGAGTCAGGTCTCGACTGAGTTATGAGATCTCGAGTCAATTATGAGGTCTCGAGTCGCAACCTTGGTCTCGAGTTGTAGCCTTATGGTCTCGAGTCGCAACCTTGCTCTCAAGTTGTGAAGATTATGGTCTCGAGTCGCAACCTTATGGTCTCGAGTTGTTGTCTTATGGCCTCGAGTCGAGACCTTTGTCTCGAGTTGTAAAATTTTGAGAGCCCTTATGATTTTGAGTCGAGACCTTGTGATCTCGAGTCGAGATCTGATGATCTCGAGTCGTAACCTGATGGTCTCGAATCGCAATCTGATGGTCTCGAGTCCACTGTTAATAGCTGTCATTGTGATAATAACTGAAAAGCTCGAAATTTTAGGGATTGTAGGATAGTGTTTCCTGTTTTATTGCTTATCTAAACTTATCCAAAGATTTCAAAAATAATAACTGGTTATCTTTTAACAGTTTTCGAAAATTTTAGTAGATAAAATTCAGATCAAACAGTAAAAAAAAATATCCACTAATCCAAATCATATTCCAAAACTTAAGGAATTTTCGAGTTTTTCCTTAAAACAAGTGATGAACCCTAAAAAAATTAAAACATAATCTGGGATCCGAAACCTGAATTTTAATGATTTCAAACGGGTCTCGGACATGAAATTAACCCATATTAGTTTCGGGTGACATGATTAATCACCCCTTTTCTCAAAACACTGATTTCGGCTCAATGTAACCCGAAAACAGCTGTGATTTTTAAGGCTTTAAAAAATTTTCTGTTTTCCAGATTATGATCTCAGAATGATGGATACGTAAACAGAACTGATTTATCAACATATGCTCTGATACCACATGTTGATCAGTTCTGTTTAAACATAATGGAAAACATGAATAACGTACATGTTACAGCAGACAGGCCAGCAGAGAATCCAGTCAGAGATGCAGCCATTGAGTTCGACATACTTGTCAGGATGATCTGGTTCCTCCTCAGTGTGTAAGGTTATGATGGTGATGAACTGAAACTAGGGAGAAAATCGGTTAGGGAGAGAGAGTCGTGAATGATGTTATGAGGGTTTGTGTAATTGTCTAACTCTTTAACTCTCTAATAATCTCCTTATATATACACCGAAGAGGAAACCTAATTAGTTAATAAGGATAATATGGTCCATCAACAATTACCAACTAATTATTAATAGATTATTAATATATTTTGATCTATATAATATAAATGATTATAATGGTTACAAGATTAAATATTATAATAATAATAATATATTTAATCTCACAGCGTATATACCAATTCAGGAGGAAACCCAATAAATATGGAAAAACCTCCTTGTGGGAATCGAACCCAGGACTTATTGGTCCCAAAGCCTTATCCTACCCCTAAGATGCCACTAGACTATGAAGCCATGGGAATGAGGTTAACAATTATGTGGTAGGTTATGTTGCTAAACAAAAGTAAAGGGTATATGACTATGATTGATAAAAGAGTAAAAACATGTTATGGTTTTTAGTAATTTTTAGAGTAAATTAGATGGAGGGTCCGAATGGCAAATTAAAATGACATTTGATCCTTAACTTTAGAAAATTTTCCATTTGGTTTCGACTCCCAACTCCTACTCACCCTTTTGGTAAGTGAAATGGACGGACGTTAATTTTATATAATTGTTTTACTTTTATTGAGTAAAATGTTAAAATATTAGTGAGTTTAGATTAGTTTTACTACTTCAGTCCAAAAAGAAAAATGAAACTTTTTTGTATTTAGGTCTCTCATGTTTCTTTTTTGTTGTCATTTTCATCTAATTAATAAACTGGGTTAGAATTTTTTGTTAACTTCACCTGTATTTGTCGTTTTCCTTATCTATTTAAAATATATTATGGTATAAAATGACGATTATAATCTCCATTTAAGTGAGGAAAACGATCAAAAAGGAGAGAAGTTAAAAGAAAATTCTAAGAGAAGGCGGGGCGGTGCGTTATAAACTTTCATAACGCATTATTTGATCACGGAACACTGCCGCCTCCCATGTTATCACGCGTTATTTTTAAAACGCGTTACACATATAACGCGTTGAAGTTTGAATTTGGAACGTTGGAAAATGACCGTTTGGGTATTTTTTTTACCGTTTGGATGATATTTAATCCATTTTTTTTTTATATAAATCCAACCTATTTCAATACAAAAATCAATAAACTCTCCAACTATTCTCACACTCAATACAAAAAATCAAAAAACTCTCCAACTCAATCTAAATAATTTTACAAGAAACATGGAAGGTTCAAGCAAGAGAGGTGGGGGTTCGAAAAAAAGAGGTTCGGGTACGAAGAAAAATCCCGTAAGACCCAAGGTTCGAGCGAATCTTGGCGATCCGACGCGCCTTAGGTTGCAAGACGAACCCGACCAAGTCCCACCCTTTCAAACCCAACAATATCCACCCTTTCAAACCCAACAATATCCACCCTTTCAATCGCAAACGTACCAAAACCAACCGTTCATTCCACCGTTTCAACCTCACCAATTTCAATCGCAAACGTATCAAACCCAACCCCACACACTCGACCCACTACTAGAAGACAACACCCTCATTCATCATTTTGCAAACGCGTGGCGTGAACCACAGCAAAGTCTTGACGAGGAAGGGGAAGAAGAAGAAGAAGAGGAAGAGGAAGAGGAAGAGGAAGAAGAACAAAATGATGACGTTCAAGAAATCGCTCCAATCGGCCGACAACTTTGGACGAGCGAGGAGGAGGTGTCCTTGGTGAAGGCGTATTTGCACATCTCGGAGAGTAGGAAACATGGCAACGAGCAAAGAAAGGATGCGTTTTGGAGACGGGTCATTAATCATTTTAGGCAACTTCCCGGTGCAAGGATACGAAACATGGACCAAATGACGTCGAAGTGGACGGATTTGAACGGGAAAATTAGCAAGTTCAATGCTTGTTTCATTCAAAAGGTATGTTTTTTATTAAACTTTAATAAAAACAGTTTTATAAAAAAAAAACAGTTTTTTTTTAAAATACAGAAACAGTTTTATAAACAAAAAACAGTTTTTTTTTAAATACAGAAACAGTTTTATAAGCAAAAAACAGTTTTTTTTTTTAAATACAGAAACAGTTTTATTAAAAAAAACAGTTTTTTTTATAAAAAATACAGAAACAGTTTTATTAAAAAAACAGTTTTTTTTATATAAAAAATACAGAAACAGTTTTATTAAAAAACAGTTTTTTTTATAAAAAATACAGAAACAGTTTTATTAAAAAAAAGTTTTTTTTTTATAAAAAATACAGAAACAGTTTTATTAAAAAAAACAGCTTTTTTTATAATTAAATAAACTGTTTTTTTAATTAAATAAAAAAACTGTTTTAAAAACATAACATTTTATATTTTTTGTAGAACCGAAACCCACAAAGTGGAGCGAGCAAGACGACGATCATGCAACAAGCCACCGAAGAGTATTGCCGAGTGTACAAAAAGAGAACTTTTCCACACGTGGGGGCATGGGAAGTTGCGAGACATCACCCGAAGTGGGTCCCCGTTGAGTTGGTTGACATGCGTGGTTCTACGGCTCCAAAAAACGAGGCGGTTCGAAAAGATCAAAGACATCCGATTCGGGGAACTACACGACTTCCGCGTCGGATAACTTGCCCGAAATGAACTTAAACGACGACCCCCTTGACGAACCCGATCAACCCGTTGACGACCCCGTTGAAGAAGATACACCCACAAGGCCACGACGCAGAAGAGGTGGTGAATCGTCAAGCAAAGGTAAGGAAGCGGTGGCGGAGTCGATCTTCAGAATCGAAGAGGAGAAAATGAGCCAATTCAAGAAGGCCGAACAAAGAAAAGAAACAATTATGTCTCTAAAAGTTGAACGCGAGCAGGCGTACAAGGAACACTTGAAAACGATTGAAAGACAAAATGATTTATAAATCTTGTGTGAAAAGCACGCCCATCTCGACGAACCGTTCAAGTCAATTGTCATTCAACAAAAGCGCGCGATTTGCGCAAAGTGGGGTTGGGAGATGCCACCCGTTTAATTGTTTTTTTATTTGGCTATGTAATTTATTTTTAAAGTTTAATGAAATTTATAATTTAGTGTTTTATTTTTAATTTCTAATTTTAAAATGAAAATTAAAAAAAAATTGGGAGTGATAGAATTCCATCACTAGTGATACCACCCCCCTACATTTCTATCACTAGTGATAGAAATTTGGTTGATGACATGGCATGATTTTATTGGACAGTGAGAGTGATAGAATCTATCACTAGTGAACCACCCCTCCTCCCCTAATACAATTTGCTAATTGGATGAAAATTGCAATAAAAATGAAACCTTAGGGACCCAGATAGAAAAAAAAAACTTTATTTTTGGACCGTAGTGACAAAAGTGATCTAAACTCATGGGTTCATTTTGGCATTTTGCTCTTTATTTTATAAACAAAAAGTTATTAATTACAAAATCCTACACAGTCGATCGATGCAAACCATCGCCATGGTATCCTCGAATCGGTTCAAAGGATGGTTAGGGTTTAGAGATTACAAAGGGTTCAGATGATGTTGCAGACCATTGCACGTCTTATTTCGTAGGGAAGCAGTTTTACTTTGTTGTTAGTTTTAGTCGGGGAGTACACTAGTAGAGTGACCAAGGCTAGGTAACATATGGATAAAGTAGGTTTAAGCAGGACGAGAAAGAAGAACTCAAGGTGAGGAATGTTCTTAACGCTTTTTTAATAGTAAAAATATTATGGCCAATTCATATAAATCTAACAAAATGTATAACATTCATCTACTCTAAAGATCAATAGGATGATGAGTAAGTGAACAGTATATTAGAACCAATATGTAACTTTTTTCAAAAGTTTGTAACAATTTTAAATTTTAACTTGTCACATGACCAATGACTATTTCGTATCATCATATAGAAATAGTGTAAGTTTTATTTTATTAAGCATTTACCCGATGGGCGATGGATAATATTAAACTCTTCAGTTGTTAAACGAATGTCATTATACAAACATAATAACAGATTATTTTAAAGTATCTCAAAACTTCTTCGTTCTCGTTGACTGAATATCAAATATGATACGTACTTAACTTGACTTTATAAAGTCAACCTAACTAGATTGTTATTATTTCCTACACAGAAGTCAAAATGACCTTTTTACAGACTTGTTCTGGACTTTTGGTGGAAGTTGGTTAAGAGTAAGTTCTTTTTTTGAACAGCAATCACTATATATATATATATATATATATATATATATATATATATATATATATAAAGAGCCAGCAAGATACTGAGAGAATCCAAAAACAAACAAAACAACGAAAAGAAACAAAACAAATACATCAAATCAATAACGTCGAACACCAACCAATTTTCCCACTTCGGCTTCTTCAAACTCGAACGGTTACTGATCCAAAGAAAGGAGTCATCTTTGATAAGATCCACCGTCTTCATAATAGGAATAAAACAATCCTCAAAAACCTTCGCATTTCTCGCACTCCAAATTCTCCAAACCGTAGCAATAAAAATCGTATTTACAATACGTTTCCACACTCTACTCCCCGGGCTTTGGTTGACATAATTACGGAGATCCGCTGACGAAGAGTAATCCTCCGGGAAACGGATACGAACCCAAGCCAAAACATTCCACCAAATACTTCTAGTCCAAAGATATGATAGGAAAATGTGATCGGAAGATTCCACATGAAGACCGCACCGCGGGCAATTCATATCGGACAACATCACACCCCTGTGGGCCAGCCCCTCCCTCGACGCTATCTGACCGATAATCGCTCTCCATAACAGAAAGTTTCCTTTTGGCGGATCCCAGCTATTCCAGTTTAGCTCCGATTCGATGTCCGAGTTATGGAGTCTAGCGTTTTCAAGATCCGACCGAACCTGTTTAACCGAAAATAAATTGTCCGAAGAATTCCTCCATTTACATACCCATTCTCCACTACTAAAAACTGGTTCAAGGCTATATTATCTTTCTCCAAGATCTTATCCATCGTGCCGATGTCGCCCCACACTCCTGTTATCGACTTCTTTAGGGGAATTAAGAGGTTTGAAGAATTGGAATTATGGACCGAAGAGATCACCTTAGCCCAAAGTTGGTTCGTGTTCGACTTGAACCTCCACCACCATTTGACTAACATAGCATAATTGAAATCCTTAATGCTACCGACCCCAATCCCGCCAATCTTTTTAGATTTTTGCATCCTCTCCCATCGAACCCACCTGAGTTTTTTATTAGAATCGGAAAACAAAATCTCTGCGGATCTTTTCCAATCTGTTTAGGACACACTTCGGGGCCGCAAATAAAGAAAGAAAGTACGAGGGGATACTACCAAGGACCGATTTAGCCAGAGTGACTCTTCCTGAAAACGATAAATATCTGGCCTTCCACTTCGATAACTTCGACTTAATTTTGTTAACCACCGGATCCCAAAATTTGGCCCTCTTCATATTAACCCCAATAGGGATTCCCAAATAGGAAAAAGGGGTTTGACCTACATCACAATTTAAAATAGATGCTAACGTTGACTTCTCTTCTTCACTAACTCCAAACCCATAAAGCTTACTTTTCTGGAGATTAACTTTAAGACCGGAAACCAAATAAAGCCATCTGAGCAGACGACTGAGAGTGACCACGTTTTGGTCCGTCCATTTGCCAATAAAAGGAACGTCATCAGCGTAACAAAGATGGGAAAGAACTGGTCCCCCATTGGGAAGTTGGAACCCCTCGAACAACCCGGCATCCATAACTCTATTCATAAACAAACCGATTATCTCCATGGTAATAATAAAAAGAAAGGGTGATATAGGATCACCCTGTCTTAACCCTCTTTCATACTTAAATTCAGCCGTAGGCAAACTGTTCACAAGAATAGAGCCCGACCCCGAACCAAGACACCCCTTCATCCATCTGATCCATCTCTCTAGGAAGGCCATATGCTCCAACATAAGAAAGAGAAACTTCCAATTTATAGTATCATATGCTTTTTCGAAATCGACTTTGAATATGAGAAGCTTCTCCTTCTTCTTTTTCGCACAAGCTATAGTCTCGCTGATGATAAGAGAACAGTCAAGTATATTTCTTCCACCAAAAAAAGCCGACTGAGTAGGAGAAATAACGTCGTTCATAACTGATTTGAGCCGGTTAGCCAACACTTTGGATAAGATTTTATAGATGGACCCCACTAGAGAAATAGGCCGAAAATTGGCAAGAGATTGAGGATCCTTAGATTTCAGAATAAGAGCCACGAACGATGAATTGCACCCTTTGCTTATCACACCATTGCAATGAAAGACCTTCAAGACATCCATTATAGAAATTTTGAGATCTTTCCAAAAGCATTTAAAAAACTTGAGCGTGAAACCGTCGGGACCCGGGGCTTTATTCCCATCACAATTCTTGACCGCCCTCCACACTTCCAATTCCGAGAAATCTTCACAAAGCATCGCACTATTGAGATCCGATATTCTGGGAAGACCTCCACCATTAAATTTAGGTCTTCTTCTTATGGGTTTTGAAAATTGCTTTTTAAACCATCCTCTGGTTTCCTCCTTAAGCTCCAACGGATCAGACACAAGGTTGCCATTAAACCAAAGGCCATTTATTCTGTTGCTAGCTATGTTCACATTCAGCACCTGATGAAAGAATGAAGTATTGTCATCACCAAACTTTAACCAATTTATTCTAGCTTTTTGAAGAAGATTTTTCGCCTTAACATTCTCCAACTTATTGAGTTTGACTCTGAGCTCAATCCTATGGTTTTTGTCACCATCCGAAATCCTCCCCAAAACGGCCCTCCTTTCGATGTTTCCAATAACCTCTTTGATCTTATCTACCTCTTGATTCTCGGCCACTTTGACTTTGGATCTCCATTTTTTAATTTCATCTTTAATACCCTTTAAAAACCTGACAAGCTTCTCGTCATGTCTACCATTGAAAACAGGATTAGCCAACACTTGTTTAACGATGTCTTGCACATGAATATCCTCTGCCCAAGAGTTAAAAAATTAAAAGGGGATTGGCCCAAAATCCAGCGGATTACACAAAAGGGAGACACGGCAGTTGTCCGAGGCACCTCTAGGATGAACCGCAGCTTTAGCACCCGGCCAATGATTCAGAAACCCATTGCTGACTAAAAACATGTCTAATTTACTCATTTTAACCTCAGCATGACCAGAAATATAGGTATACTTACCTCTAGTCATCGTGTATTCAAACAGACCAGCTCTATTAATGAAATTGTTGGAAAGCCTCTGTAGCCCCTCTATCAAAGCCAGAGTTCACTCGTTCGTCTTCAGCACGGACGTCATTGAAATCACCAAACAAAACCCACATCCCTTCCAATTGAGATATAAGAGCACCTAATTCGTTCCATACCCCTATTCTGCACTTGGCATCATTGGGTGCATAGATATTGATCATATTAACCCTGTCAACTACCCCAAAAATCCTGCCCAAGACCAGCAAAAACCGCCGATTTCTCAGGATAAAATCATCAACAAATCTGTCAGGGTTCCAAAGGATAGCCAACCCACCTGATCTCCCCACCGAATCCACCGAAACCGATTTAAATTTAGTATTATCCCAAAATCTCCGCAGGTTTATATCTGACAGACTCGATTGATGGGTCCCTTGGAAAGCAATAACATCAGCTTTCAGAATACGTTTCAGATTTTTAACCTAGGGCCCCTTCCTAACCAAGGCAACACCATTCATATTAATAGATATAAAATTCATTGACAACCCAACGACACCGATTCCCCATTTACGAATTTCCTCAAGTGATTATGGAAACCACTTACCTCAATACCCAAGGCGACACCCACCTCGATAGTATCGGAGACTTCTTTCTCAATCTCCTTTAGTCTCTGTTCGGATCCAAGATCTTCGTTCTCAGGACTAGATCAGAACTTCTAGTCACTTCCACAGCCCCTCTGGTATTCTCTTTTTCCATCCTAAAGATTTCCTCAATATTAAAAGGATCCGAAGCATTATCGCCATCCACTGAATTATTCAAGTCAGGAGTTTTGAAAATTTGGGCTGAACTCTTTTTGTTGGCTTTAGATTTATTGGACATCATAGTGATATAACTAGGACGGTTAAGATCAGCAGAAGGCCCAATGTCACCCAAGCCCACTACGGATAAGAAAGAGGCCCACCCTTATTTCCAGTCGGCCCCACCCCCTCGCTGTTTTCTCTCTCTTCAGAAAAATCCACCTCCGTATTGAGAATCCCAAGACCAGCCTCCGCATGCTCCTGATTAGCAACATGGGGGATCTCAACAGTTGGACTGTTTCCCATGCACGTTGGGGAGAGACTCGAAAAGATACCTTTCGATTCCTTAAGCTGAATTCCGGGCAAATTACCAAATTCCGGTGACCTCGCCGGACTGTTATCATCCATTAATTCTTGTACCGAATCCACCAATTTTTCACTCATCTCCCCTGTCGACAAGTCCACCGATTTCGTCGACTCCGAATCACTCACCGAAGTGGTGTTATTGAGAAAATCCGGAGACCACTATCCAGATATCTCTTCAACCCATACCTTAATAGTTGTATCTTTTCATTTCAACACAAACTCCTCAGATATCCTTGTCACATCCTGGCCTTTGCGGAAGCATGGATTATTTTGGTGTGACTTCTTAATACCATAGCAACCATCATAACAATGCTATATGAAAATAAAACACAAGATGTTCATCCATTCATTAAGTTTAATAATACCATAACATCATTGTTTGAAAATGTCGACACTTAAGATAAATTACAAACCATACTTGTCTAAAACGTGTTCACATGACACAACAAAAGACTTTAAATAATACGTGGTTTAAAGACATGTAACCTGTCCAGGTAAGGGTTACACCTCCTAAACCAACTACCCTGGATGACATCTTTATTCAACGCAACTTAACATGTGCAGACACTTGCCAGATCCCTTTAGTTTCCTGAAATACATGTAGTTTGAAAAATCAACAAAAGTTGAGCGAGTTCATGTGTAAAGGAATATGTATAAACCTTTGTAAACAATGTAACTATGTATGTATGTATATCCCGGTATGATTGCAAACAAGGAAAAGATCACCAATGGTTTGCAAGGCCACTGATATGTGTGACGGTGTAGGAAGACTCAAACCTAGCAAAGTTGTACTGGGCTTCTGGCTGGAAGACATAGTCACCACTATGGGCCGCCCCGGCCTCATGGGTGTGGGCTCGCTACACCCAAATAGATCTATCACTCATGCCCCTCGGTCTTGATACAAGGATTAATGGTCCCAAGTATCCGCCTACCCTATCACATGATCTATGGTTCTTTCCTAGGCTAATCATACCAATAGTATTGTAAATATCCCTTTGTAACATGTATTTCACCCCCGAAGTAAGTAAACAAAACAGTTTAAAGAAAAGGGGGACATGAACTCACTGTAGTGCGTCTCCTGAATCGTATCGTCAACTCAAACTTGGTCTGCTACGCGACAACCTACAACTTACTATTGTCTATTAGACGAACGGGCCGTGCTTTGCTTTTTTATTTACGGGTTTGAGTTACGTTACTTTGTTATTATTCCAAGTTGTAACTTCTTGTTAAAATAATAATAATTATTCGAACTTAAGTTTTGTTTTTAGGGTTTAGGAATAATAGTTAGGCAACTATTTCGTATCCATACTTCTCAAGTATTGTAACTTCCGTATTTCCTTCCTAAGGATGGGGGTATTTATACATGTACATTTGTAGTTTCAAAAAATATACTTTAAGTCCCATTTAGGAAAAATATATTTAGCTTATTTGTCCAAAATAACGTATTCCCAAAATATATGTATTTTTCCCAAAAATAATGTATTTTTACTTCTTTAGTTTCCAAAATAATATTTCACCAAAAATATATTTGTGCGAGTATTTTCTGGAATAATTCATAAGTTACGTTTTCTAGCTCGGTTTCACATTATTATACATGTAACTTAAATATTTTATTCCTTGATATTTTTGGTATTATTTTGGAGTTGTAATTTCCATGGTATTTGTTAAGTTATATTACTTTACCCTAAAATAATATAACTAGTTCACAAAATATACAAATATTCACACTAGTGTCTTGTATAAAATATATATTTTAAATATATACTTATCCATTTTTATTTGTAAAATCAACCTCCGATACTTGGTATTTTTGTAATAAAAACTACGGCGAAGTTTATTTTGAAAACAAAGTTAAAAATATATTTGTAAACACATGTTAGAAAAATATTTTCTAAGTGTCAGATTTTTAGAAAATTTCGCCAGAGTTTTCTCTGTAAATGGAGGTGTCCATGCTTATAAGCATATCATTTTCCTTTGTAAAAATCATCACAATCCATTCACAATCATCAACAATTAACCTTACTTACCAATTTTGCCAAAATCAAGTAATAACTACTACTTCATGAACTTAAATATTTGTAAAAATATGTAGTAACTTACTAGTATTCTTAGTAAGTCTTGTTACCCTTTGAAATGTGATTAGTTCTTTAAAAACTTCATTTTTAAAGAATTTAAGTGTTTACAACTTCCAATCATATTTTCTAAAAATATTTCTTTATGAAATTTTCTTGTTACACAAGTGTTTCTACACTTGTTTACCCACCAAAAATGAGATTAGTTTATGTAAGATCCAAGATTTAATGAAACCCATTTTTTTTAACTTGGTTCTTTTGAAAAACCACTCATGGATCTTTAGATCTACATGATTATCAACCTACTTTGATCTTTATTTTTCAAGAAAACCATTTATTCATTCAAGTTCATGATTTATTTCTAAAAGATGATTATTTCTTGCAACACATAACCACCTCTCATCTTGTTAGACCATGTTTTTTTAATCATGATCTAACAAGGTTACTATGATGATCATTCAGTATATCACCAAGAAATCATCAAATAATCATTACATATTCAAAACAACATTATATCATCAAGATTTCATCATCAAGTTAGCTTATGTTCAAGACTTATCTTTATGATTTTTAGTGTTCTTAAGTTTTCATCATAATTTAACTATTAACCACCATATACATGGAGTAAATGAGGATTCAAGAGACTTACTACTAGCTTTTAAGCTAGGGAAGATCAAGAGTAGAAATGAGGTGGTTAATAGCAAATAGAGAAGGTCCTTCAACTTCCGGGAACACCAAGCTTAGTTGTATGTCCCATAACACCTTTGTATGTTCTTGAAATGGTTGAAGATGATTGAATGATGATGATGATGATGGTGGTGGTGGCTCACGACCGTGACAAGGGGAGGAGGGAGAGAGAGTGATGAAATGTTGATGGTGTGAGGATGATAGGATTGAAGGTCTTGTGGTTTTATAATTAATCCTCCAACACTCTAATATCCATTAGTCATAATGTTCCCTAAGTACATAGCAATTCTATTAAACAAATCAAGAAAATCAAGGGTGGGATTCCACCCTTGTAACCGTAAGGTGGGGGGGGGGTTTGTTTAGTTGGGTTTCAACTAGGTACTTAGTGATCTTGCTTGAAAACCAATGCCTAGTTAGTATATAATGAGTGTTATATCTTTATTGTATAGGTTATGATGTTCGGGGATCATAACTGGCTCAGTAAAAATGAAACAATGTGTTTAACAATATTTTTTTGTTCCAGGTAATGTCTGGTTGTTCGGTTGGGTATCATTCCGTTAAAGTGCTTAATTATTCTGTAAAGTGTCTTTTATATAACTTTTTGTGTCACAATTAATTCCCAGCACTTAGGAAAGCATACAGGACCATTCTGCCATATTTTTGGCACATTACTAGCATATTAAATGTTGAATTTTTGCTGAAAATGCAGAATTCTGCACTTAAAGTGTGTTTTAGGCACTTCCCGGCACTTTAACTATCACCTAGTGACGCAGTTTTATGGTCCTCACTTCCCTACACTACCTACTAGTGTAGTATCCCGTCTCTGGCTCATACTGGCCTCAAAAACATTGTCTGTCTATGTGCTGGCATTGTCAGCATGTTATCTGGGTTATCCGCTCATTGTGCTAACTGTGCTTTGTGCATCAAGTTTGTCACTAAAGTTTGTGTGTAATAAATGGAGTGACAGTATGAAATGTGATTCATATGTATGTATGTAACATAAATCAGAAAGCAGTTTAACCATCAGGTGTAATCAAGCACAATCATTAAGCACAAATTTAATATTAATTAAGTGTACGTGTCACACCCTGGCTTTGCGGAAGCGTGGGTTATTTGGTATGACTTCTTAATACCATAGCAACAATAATAACAATGTTATATGATGAAAACATGAGATATCCACCCATTAATAAAGTTTAGAAAAACACCATATTATACTTGTCTTAAAACATACAATCACAAAATAGGTTACAAACCTTGACTTAATTTAATGAGTTCGTAAAAACATAGCTAAAGAATTTAAACAATTCTAGGTTTAGAGATATGTAACCCGTCCAGGAAGGGGTTACACCTTCTAAACCCTACAACTCTGGATGACTTCTTTATTTAAACGCAGCTCGAAAATACTTGCATACCGTGCCAGATCCATTAGTTTCCTGAAATACATGTAGTTTGAAAATTCAACATAAAGTTGAGCGAGTTCATGTGTAAGTGAGTATGTATAAGCCTTTGTAAAAATGTCCGTATGTAAAAGAGATCACCATTGGGTTGCAAAGCCAATGATATGTGTGAAGTGCTGTAGGAAGACTCAAACCTAGCAGATTTTTGCGTCGCGCTCAAAGTCACCACCTGGTTCATTCAGCGGACTCAGGGGTTGGGATCGCTACACCCAGATAGATCTACCGCTAATGACCCTCGGTCCTACAATGAGGATTAATGGCCTCTAGTTTCAGCCTACCCACTCACATGATCTAAGTAGTAACCCTCCTTATGCTAACAATACCATGTATAAAAGTATCCGTAAACATTGTAACATGTATTTCACCCCCAAAGTATAAAACTGAAAAGAGTTAAGAGAAAAAGGGGGGGGGGACATGAACTCACAGTATTGCGTCTTCGTACTCGTAACCCAATCTCCACGGCAATCACGACTACCTACAATGGTCTATTGTCTATTAGACGAACGGGTAGTGCCTTGTCTTAGTATTTGTGTTTTTGGGTTACATTTCTGGTATTATTCCAAGTTATAACTGTTTTTAAGGTTTTGAAATAATAGTTAGACAACTATTTTAGAGTTATACTTCTCAAGTATTGTATATGCGCATTTCCTTCCCAAGGATGGGGGTAATTTATACTTGTATACTCGTATTCTTAAAATAACATATGTACCTGTATATCCTGCCAAGTAATGGCGTCGTATTTCAATGTTATTGTTCCAAATAAAAATATGTTAATATATTCCCAAAAATAACATATTTCTGTTTTTACAGTTTCCAAAATAATATTTTACCAAAATCTACGTATGTGTTATAATCCCGAAAAAATATATTTTTAAGTCTCACTTGAAAATATATTTTAAATCACTTGTCTAAAATGTTCTGATTCCAAAATATACATATTTTTCCCAAAAATATTATATTTTACTTCATACAATTTCCCAAAATAATACTTTGTCAAAATACACCATTAAGAGTATTTTCCGAAAATACGCGCGTTACATTTTAGAGTTCGCGTTGTAAAAACAATACCGATGTAACTTAAATATTTGTGAGGGCGTTGGTATTATTTTGGAGTCGTATTTTCATGATATATCAAGTAATATTATTTTTACCCTAAAAATAATATATCTTTAGTTCAAAAAATAATCAAGTAAGCACACAAGCGTTTTATGAAGAAATATATATTCTCAATATATATTTAATAAGTTTCCTTTACAAAATTCCACCTCCGACACTTGGTTATTTTATAATAAAAATCATGGCGAATTTTGTTTGGAAAAACAAGTCAAAAATATATTTATAAACACTTGTCACAAAAATATTTCTAAGTGTTATTTTCTGGAAAAATTTCGCCAGAGTTTTCTCTGTAACTGGAGGTGGCCACGCTTACTAGCGTATCATTTTCTTTTAAAAATTCAATCAACAACTTATCAATCATCAATATACAATATCCAAACATCAAACTAGTCAAAAATAAGTATAAATCCAAACTCATGAACTTGTAAGTCTTGTAAAAATATGTAGTAACTTCCTAACATATTTAGTAGATCTCGTTTCCTTTAAAAATAATGTCAATTTCTTGAGAACCTTATTTTTAAAGAATATGTAATCTCACAACTTCTAGTCAATATTTACGAAAATATTCCTTTGTTAAACCTTCTTGTTACACAAGTGTTTACACACTTGTTTAGTCACTAAAACACCTTTAGTTTATGAAAGATCCGGCTTTAAAACAAGACTTGTATATTTTACTTGGTTTTTCCGAAAAACCACTTGTAGATCTTTAGATCTACTAGTTTAGAACTCTATTTTACAAGAAAAATCATTTTTACACAAGTTCATGTTTTGTTAGTGGAAGAGTTCATCATCTTGTAACTTTCACACTTAACAAACTACTAGTTCATGTTCCATGAACATGATCTAGCATGGTTAGATGATGATCTATCCCACTACTAGCATCAAACAACATAAAATAATCACAACTAAACAAGTTTCATAAGATTTACACCACTAGTTACTCTTTAACCAACTTATTTATCATTCTTTCAAGACTTTATGTTTTGATCTTGTGTGTTCTTGGATTTTAACCGTTAAATCTCTTATTAACCACTTTAAACAAGAACAAGAAGATGTTTAGGAGCACTTACTACTAGCTCGTGGCTAGGGAAGAATCAAAGCGTAAACAAGGTGGATAAAAGCAACGTAGAGAGGTTCTTAAGATTCCGAAAGCACCGAGCCTCCTTGTGTGATCTCTTGCTTCTATGTATGTAAAATGGTTGCACAAGAATTTGATGGTGGGAGTATGATGATGAGGGTGTTCGGCCGATCACAAAGGAGAGGGGAGAGAGAGAGTAATTTTATGTTGTGATGTCTTGTGAATGAGAATGATAACCTCTTAGGTAATTATATAGTCCAATTGGTGTTTTATCCAACAAACAATATGTTTACTAGATATTAGACAACTTGGATTATAATAATAAAAAATTGATGGGGTGTGTCTCACATGGGGGAACCGATCAGTTGGGGGGGGGGTTTATAGTTGGATTTCAATCGAATAGTTAGTAACTAGTTAAGTTCCAATGGTGTTAATTAGGGTATTATGTGTGTAGTGTAATACAAGGGGTGTTAGGGTGTTCGGGGTCCCTAACTAGCTCAGAAAAGTGTAAACAATCTCATTGACAATATTTTTATGTTCCGGGTAAAGTGCGGTTGTTCGGTTGGATATTGATCCATTAAGGTGTCAGGTAAAGCTTTAAGGTGCTTTTTATAGTGTTTTTAGTGACACAATTAATTCCCGACACTTTGGAAAGTGTCTAGTATTATTTTCCCATGTTTTTGCACTGTACTAGTTAAATTAAAGGCTGAATTTTGTAATAGATTGCAGAATTTTGTAGTTAGAGCATGTTTTAGGCACATCCGGTCACTATAACTATCACCTAGTGACGCAGTTCTATGATTCTCACTTCCCTACACTCCCTACCAGTGTAGTAATCTATTCCTGGCTCGTACTGGCCTTAGTAACAATGTCTGTCTAATGCTGGCATGTCAGCATGTTACTGGGTCATCCGTTCATTGTGCTAATTGTGCTTTTGTGCATCAAGTTTGTCACTATTGTTTTGCGTGTAATAAATGAAGTGACAGTAATAAGGTATGATGCATGAATATGTATGTGTCAGAGAACAGAAGCAGTTAAAT
Organism: Helianthus annuus; assembly: GCF_002127325.2. Taxonomy (NCBI): domain Eukaryota; kingdom Viridiplantae; phylum Streptophyta; class Magnoliopsida; order Asterales; family Asteraceae; genus Helianthus; species Helianthus annuus. The sequence continues at coordinate 76,404,644 of NC_035447.2, read as the reverse complement.
CTACAGTTGTAATCAGCACAGTCATTAAGCATAAATTAAATGTAAATTAATTGTACGGATACCCGTAATTTTTAGGGTTGTCACAGTACGAATACCTGTAATTGTGAGGGTTGTCACATTCTCCCCCTGTTAAGAAAATTTTGTCCCGAAATTTTAGGTTCTGCTTCTAGCTGCAGGGGTCTGGGGGAACAAATGTGGGTACTTCTCTTTCATACGATCCTCACATTCCCACATGAATTCTGGCCCATGTCGTGCATTCCATCGAACTTTGGCGAGTTTGACACTACTCCGGCGTGTCTTGTTAACTTTCCAATCCGTAACCTCAACGGGTTCATCAGTAAAGTGGAGTATGTCGTCGATATGAACTTCGTCAGCGGGAATGACCACTGTCTCTTGAGTTGGACTCTTTTTCAGATTAGATACGTGAAATGCATCGTGAACGCCATTAAGTTCAGCAGGTAGGTCCAACTTGTATGCTACCAAACCAACCCTTTTTAGAATTTTGAATGGACCAATGTATCTGGGATTCAACTTCCCACGCTTTCTAAAGCGTGCCACACCCTTCCAGGGTGAAACTTTCAACAAAACCATATCTCCCACCTCAAACTCCAGAGGTTTCCTTCTTAGGTCCGCATAACTCTTTTGTCGATCATGAGCCGCTTTGATGCGTTCTCGGATCTGTGCAATCTTGTCTATCGTTTCCTAGACCAATTCCGGACCAACTAGTTGTCTATCACCTGCGTCAGCCCAACAAATCGGTGATCGACATTTGCGTCCATAGAGAGCTTCAAACGGTGCGGCTTGAATACTTGCATGGTAACTGTTATTGTATGAAAATTCTACCAATGGTAGGTGAGTGTCCCAACTTCCACCTAAATCCGTTACGCAAGCTCGCAACATGTCTTCTAATGTTTGAATCGTCCGTTCACTCTGTCCGTCTGTTTGCGGGTGAAACGCAGTACTCAGGTTTAACTGAGAACCAAATGCTTCTTGAAAGGATTGCCAAATCCTTAACACGAAGCGTCCATCTCTATCAGAGATAATTGAGAGAGGCACTCCATGACGTGCAACAATCTCCCTCATGTATATCTCAGCAAGTTTACTCGTGTTTTCTTTCTCCTTTATTGGCAAAAAGTGTGCAAATTTCGTTAAACGGTCTACTGTTACCCAAATCGTATCATGGCCCTTGGTAATTTCGTTATGAAGTCCATCGAAATCTGTTCCCATTTCCATTGGGGTATTTCAGGTTGTTGCAAGAAACCTAAAGGCTTCTAGTATTCAACCTTTACTTTGGCCCAAGTTAAACATTTGCTAACATATATCGCAACATCGCCTTTCATCCTTGGCCACCAATAGAAATCCTTAAGATCTTGGTACATCTTATCCGCTCCTGGATGAATCGAGTATTGAGATTTGTGAGCTTCGTGGATAATAACATTTCTCAGGCCACCAAACAAGGGTACCCAAATTCGATTCATGAAGCACAACGTCCCTTCCCCGTTTGGTACCAACTGTTTCTCCATCCCACGGAGATACTCATTCTCAATATTCTTTTCCTTGAGTGCTTCTCTCTGCGCGGCACGAATGCGCAATGAGAGGTCCGTTTGAATGATCATTTCCAAAGCCTTAACCCTTATGGGCTTGATCATTTCCTTTCGACTCAGGACATCGGCGACCACATTCGCCTTCCATGGGTGATACTTGATTTCGCAATCATAATCGTTCAACAGTTCAACCCCACGTCTTTGTCTCATGTTAAGCTCTTTTTGATCAAATATGTGCTGTAGGCTCTTGTGATCAATATAGATTGTACATCGCGTGCCATATAAGTAATGTCGCCAGATCTTCAATGCAAATACCACCGCGCCTAACTCCAAGTCATGCATGGTATAATTTTTCTCATGGACCTTTAACTGGCGGGACGCATATGCTATAAACTTTTGCCGCTGCATCAACACACAACCTAAACCCTGGCGCGAGGCGTCGCAATATACCACGAAGTCGTCTGTGCCTTCGGGTAGAGATAAAATTGGCGCGTCACAAAGCTTGTTTTTCAACAGCTAAAATGCTTCTTCCTGTTTGTCTCCCCAATCAAACTTCTTGTCCTTTTGGGTAAGGGAGGTCAAGGGTTGAGCGATTTTCGAGAAATCCTCAATGAACCTTCGATAATAACCAGCCAAACCTAAGAACTGTCGAATCTCGGTTGGCGTCTTTGGAGTCTCCCAGTTCTTGATCGCCTCGATCTTTGTGGGATCCACATGAATTCCATTTCCATTAACCACATGTCCAAGAAACTGGACTTCGCGTAACCAGAACTCGCACTTTGAGAACTTAGCGTACAACTTTTTCTTTTTAAGCAGCTCTAGAATGGCTCTTAAGTGTTATTCGTGCTCATCCTTCGACTTTGAGTAGATCAAAATGACATCAATGAACACAATCACAAACTTATCGAGGTACGGCTTACAAACTCGGTTCATCAAATCCATGAATACAGCTGGCGCGTTCGTCAGACCAAACGGCATAACCAGGAACTCGTAATGTCCAAAACGAGTCCTAAAAGCAGTCTTGGGAATACTTTCTTCTTGTATTCTCAACTGGTGATAACCTGATCGAAGATCGATCTTTGAGTAGAAACTTGAACCTTGCAAGTGATCGAATAGGTCATCAATTCTCCGCAAAGGATATCTATTCTTGATTGTCAACTTGTTCAGCTCCCGGTAGTCGATACACATGCGAAAACTACCATCTTTCTTCTTAACAAACAAAACTGGAGCTCCCCAAGGCGAGAAGCTTGGTCTGATAAATCCTTTGTCTAACAGCTCCTGGAGTTGCATTGAGAGCTCTTGCCTCTCCGAAGGCGCAAGTCGATAGGGTGCCTTAGCTACAGGCGCGACGCCTGGAACTAGGTCAATGTGAAACTCGACTTGTCTTTGTGGCGGCAATCCTGGAAAGTCTTTTGGAAAGACTTCAGGATACTCCTTCACGACTGGAATATCTTCTAACTTCGGTTCAGCGGCTTCTTTATCAACGATGTGTGCCAAGAAGGCAACACATCCCTTCTTCAAACACTTCCGGGATTTCAAACAACTAATGATCCTCAATGGCGTACCACGCTTTTCTCCATGAACCACAATCGTCTCTCCATCTGCCATTGGGATACGAATGGTTTTCTCGTGACAAACAATCTCGGCTTTGTTGCTAGATAACCAATCCATCCCTACTACCACGTCGAAGCTTCCCAACTCGACTGGTAGTAGATCCAGTGTAAACTCGCGTTCTCCCAGCTCTATTACACATCCCCTGATGACTTCGTTGGTTTCCACTAACTTTCCATTAGCCAGTTCAATTGAGTACGGAATGTCTAACTTACTAGCAGTTAACCCAAGCATTTTCTTAAATTCTAGTGATACAAAACTATAGTCGGCACCAGTGTCAAATAGTACAGATGCAAAGCGTTGGTTTATAGGGAACGTACCAGTGACAACATTCGGGTCCTGGCGTGCTTCCCTTGCTCCAATGTTGAATACCCTTCCACGAGCTTGATTGAGTTTTGGGCATTCACGCTTGAAGTGCCCGATGTCTCCGCAGTTAAAACATCCCGGTCCCCGACCGTTACCATCTCCATTACCGCCTTGGCTGTTGTTTTGATTGTGGTTACCATTTCCCGCTTGATTCCCGAAATTTCCACGGTTTCCATTTTCGCCATTCCTTCCTTGTGGGCGGTTTCCATTTCCATTACCTCCACGGTTGCTGTTACCAAAACCCCTTTGGCCACCACGGCCAGTACCAACCCAGCAAGTTTCTTTTGAGTGGCCCATTCTTCCACAAGATTCACATTTCACAGATCTGCATCGTCCCTCGTGATGCAACTGACACGCGTTACACTTGGGCAAGGTGCCCATATACCCTTTTCCCTTGCCTTGGCTGGTGCGCTAGTCTCACCCTTCTTGTCCGAACTGCTGGTACGTTGCTTAAATTTGGAGAACTTCCGTTTGTTCTCTCCAGATGACTCCACATGAGTCTCCTTCTTTTTCTGATCAGCATTTGAAAACTTGTTTAGCCTGATGGCTTCTTCAATCAGAGATATGCTCAGATCGATGGCTTCAGTAATGGTTACCGGTTTTGACGATGTAACCATGCTCATAATCTGAGGTACTAATCCCCAGATGAAACGCTCCACGCGTTTGAATTCGGGCGTGACCATGTACGGCACCACATGGGACAGATCATGAAACCTCTGAACATACTCGGCGATTTTTGGGCCGTCCATCTTTAGGTTCCAGAATTCCATTTCCAGCTTTTGTATCTCGGCCCATGAACAATATTTCTTCCTCATGAGCTCTATCAGCTCAGCCCATGTTAGTGCATACGCCGCCGCCTCTCCCAACGTTTGCACTTGCAGATTCCACCATGATAGGGCACCATCAAGAAAAAGCCCTGAGATGTACGTAACTTGTTGTTCGGGAGCACACTTGCTCATCCTTAAAATAGAATCTGTCTTTTTTGCCCATCTGACGAATGCAACAGCACCCCTAGTGCCGTTGTAATTTAAGTGCTTACAGTCAAGGAATTGTTTGTAGGTGCAGCCTGTACAAGCAATATCATTAACAATAAGCATTAGTGGATACGTAAGAATTATCCAAATGTAACGCAAGGTGTCTCAAGCGACTTGGACATTACCATTGGGTGGGTTGTTGTTGTTGTTGTTTGAGGTATTCCTGTTTGTTTCTGCGTGGGAGGCCGCATACTGTGCTATTGCTGCGGCAATTCACTCCTGGAGTTTCGCCTCAGTAGTAGGCAAGCGTGTGTCTCGACGTGGAGGCATCTTCTAAAAGATGATCATATTGGTCAGGGCATAGTAAGTATAGTAAATATGCATATATAATAACATCCATCAACCTCATAACACATAACATCCCATGTTATAATATAAAACAAATAATTCAACAAAGCATGTAGTGAGAACATTGCCATTGAGCTTTCATTAATCATGACCACAATATAGTTTTTACATGTTTCACAGTACATCATACATCAGAATAAGATCATAGGGTTACATCACCCCAGAATACAAGTCAGTCAACACAAATCATATACAAAAATGTGGTCTTCCAAAAGTCTTCATATGTTGGCCTAATTGCGACTTTCTCTCCAAAACAATCTACCTGCACTAAACCAAAAACATAGCCACGCTGATGGCGGAGGAGGAGGAGGGAAGAAAATCAAACGACGCAAACGCACCCAATCCTCCTCAAGTGCATGGATAACGCGCAGCAAGTAAGCAATCTGCTGCTCAGGAGTGAGGAAGCGAACACCTCCTAAACCAACTACCCTGGATGACATCTTTATTCAACGCAGCTTAACACGTGCAGACACTTGCCAGATCCCTTTAGTTTCCTGAAATACATGTAGTTTGAAAAATCAACAAAAGTTGAGCGAGTTCATGTGTAAGTGAGTATGTATAAACCTTTGTAAACAAGGTAAGTATGTATGTATGTATGTATGTATGTATGTATGTATGTATATCCCGGTATGATTGCAAACAAGGAAAAGATCACCAATGGTTTGCAAGGCCACTAATATGTGTGACGGTGTAGGAAGACTCAAACCTAGCAAAGTTGTACCGGGCTTCCGGCTGGAAGACATAGTCACCACTATGGGCCGCCCCGGCCTCATGGGTGTGGGCTCGCTACACCCAAATAGATCTATCACTCATGCCCCTCGGTCCTGATACGAGGATTAATGGTCCCAAGTATCCGCCTACCCTATCACATGATCTATGGTTCTTTCCTAGGCTAATTATACCAATAGTATTGTAAGTATCCCTTTGTAACATGTATTTCACCCCCGAAGTAAGTAAACAAAACAATTTAAAGAAAAAGGGGACATGAACTCACTATAGTGCGTCTCCTGAATCATATCGTCAACTCAAACTTGGTCTGCTACGCGACAACGTACAACGTATTATTGTCTATTAGACAAACGGGCCGTGCTTTTCTTTTGTATTTACGGGTTTGAGTTACGTTACTTTGTTATTATTCCAAGTTGTAACTTCTTGTTAAAATAATAATAATTATTCTAACTTAAGTTTTGTTTTTAGGGTTTAGGAATAATAGTTAGGCAACTATTTCGTATCCATACTTCTCAAGTATTGTAAGTTCCGTATTTCCTTCCCAAGGATGGAGGTATTTATACATGTACATTTGTAGTTTCGAAAAATATACTTTAAGTCCCATTTAGGAAATATATATTTAGCTTATTTGTCCAAAATGACGTATTCCCAAAATATATGTATTTTCCCCAAAAATAATGTATTTTTAGTTCTTTAGTTTCCAAAATAATATTTCACCAAAAATATATTTGTGCGAGTATTTTCTGGAATAATTCATAAGTTACGTTTTCTAGCTCGGTTTCACATTATTATACATGTAACTTATATATTTTATTTCTTGATATTTTTGGTATTATTTTGGAGTTGTAATTTCCATGGTATTTGTTAAGTTATATTACTTTACCCTAAAATAATATAACTAGTTCACAAAATATACAAATATTCACACAAGTGTCTTGTAAAAAATATATATTTTAAATATATACTTATCCATTTTTATTTGTAAAATCAACCTCCGATACTTGGTATTTTTGTAATAAAAACTATGGCGAAGTTTATTTTGAAAACAAAGTTAAAAATATATTTGTAAACACTTGTTAGAAAAATATTTTCCAAGTGTCGGATTTTTAGAAAATTTCGCCAGAGTTTCCTCTGTAAATGGAGGTGTCCATGCGTATAAGCATATCATTTTCCTTTGTAAAAATCATCACAATCCATTCACAATCATCAACAATTAACCTTTACTTACAAATTTTGCCAAAATCAAGTAATAACTACTACTTCATGAACTTAAATATTTGTAAAAATATGTAGTAACTTACTAGTATTCTTAGTAAGTCTTGTTACCCTTTGAAATGTGATTAGTTCTTTAAAAACTTCATTTTTAAAGAATTTAAGTGTTTACAACTTCCAATCATATTTTCTAAAAATATTTCAATATGAAATTTTCTTGTTACACAAGTGTTTCTACACTTGTTTACCCACCAAAAATGAGATTAGCTTATGTAAGATCCAAGATTTAATGAAACCCATTTTTTTAACTTGGTTCTTTTGAAAAACCACTCATGGATCTTTAGATCTACATGATTATCAACCTACTTTGATCTTTATTTTTCAAGAAAACCATTTATTCATTCAAGTTCATGATTTATTTCTAAAAGATGATTATTTCTTGCAACACATAACCACCTCTCATCTTGTTAGACCATGTTTTTTTAATCATGATCTAACAAGGTTACTATGATGATCATTCAGTATATCACCAAGAAATCATCAAATAATCATTACATATTCAAAACAACATTATATCATCAAGATTTCATCATCAATTTAGCTTATGTTCAAGACTTATCTTTATGATTTTTAGTGTTCTTAAGTTTTCATCATAATTTAACTATTAACCACCATATACATGGAGTAAATGAGGATTCCAGAGACTTACTACTAGCTTTTAAGCTAGGGAAGATCAAGAGTAGAAATGAGGTGGTTAATAGCAAATAGAGAAGGTCCTTCAACTTCCGAGAACAACAAGCTTAGTTGTATGTCCCTTAACACCTTTGTATGTTCTTGAAATGGTTGAAGATGATTGAATGATGATGATGATGATGGTGGTGGTGGCTCACGACCGTGACAAGGGGAGGAGGGAGAGAGAGTGATGAAATGTTGATGGTGTGAGGATGATAGGATTGAAGGTCTTGTGGTTTTATAATTAATCCTCCAACACTCTTGTCACACCCCAACCGATGGCGGAATCATCAGGGCATGGCACTGAGCGAAACAGATTGTCCAGAAGTTTCCACAACAATTATCATTACTATTTAGTTTAATTAATATGTCCCATACCAAATTCCAAATAATAAAACAAATTATTAGAGATAACAACTAGTCAAATATTCTGTTCCGACAACTCAGATTTAAATATAAATATTGTTTAAATGCTTCTAGAGACTCGATCTGCAAGATCTACAGACAACTATGCTCTAGACGCTTATTCTAAGCTCGCCTTCCTAGTAGATAAGCATCCTAATTACCTGCCACATACGTTAAAATAATGTCAATACATAAATGTAAAGGTGAGCATACAAGTTTAATAATAGCATATAGAGTTCAAAATAGTTTACGCATAACCAGCATGTACACAGAGGAAAACGAAGCATTTTAATTATCGACATGGATCTATCGATACCAATGACTGCGGGTTGACTGTCCGAGACAGTTCGCAATACATGATTACCACCGTAATCCATGCAAGTAATTGTCCTTAACAACCCCGTGTGAACGGGTGCTGAGTCCAAACTATAGTACTACGTCCTTAAGGCAGGTAAACGGTATTCCACGTGTAAACATAACAACAAGCATTCATTTAGTCATGTAATACATGCAGAACAGTTAGCGTTTAAATAGTTGAGTAGTGTGTTCAATTGTGATATAGATAAGTAACGTTTGTAACACCCAAAAGTGCTAAAGCCAAAAATGGAAACAAGTGATGATGGGTCGAACAGCCTGGTCGATCGAACTGTAGGTTCGATCGAACGGGTTGTTCGTTCGGTTGGACAATCCGTTCGGACAGCCTGTTCGATCGGCCGGTAGGCTCGATCGGTTGGACTGTTCGAGTGGATTGTTTCTTCCTTTGAGTAGGATGTGTTTGTGTATGATGGCTTTTCCTTTTGAAGTTTTCGTTGTAGTATTCGAGAACATTGAAGTGTTCTTACTTTTCAGGTCGATCGATCGACCGGTCTGTTCGATCGGCCGTCCTAACCGATCGGTTAGACACTTCAGTAGCGAGTCTTTAGTAGGATGTCACCTGATCGGACAGTATGTTCGATCGGGTGGCACTCCAATACGTCGAACGAGTTGGAAAATCGATTAAGTGTTGAAGCATAGTATCTCATGATCCGAAGAGTAATTCAACCCAAACCGTAGTTTGATCGAACAGCACTTCGTTCAATACTAGACTTCATGAAATTGTTGAAGTGTGGGGCCATGTGCTAGCCGATCGGCTGGCCTGGTCGATTGGCTGACATGTCCGATCGGTTGGGCTGTTCGTTCGAACAGCCTGTTCGATGGGTCAGCATCCTGACCTGGTCAGCCTTTTCGTCTAACACTTGGTTGTTCTGATTGTTTGACGTTATATCGAGGTATTTTGACAACGAGCTGAACCATGGCACCTTCGTTCTTACTTGTTTCCCCTGCTCGGACAGGAATCACCCAAGTCCGGCCAGTGAACGTTTTGGAACGGTAGTTTAACGTTTAACCCGAAGTCGGTGAACCTCGTAGATAGAATCCGAATCTTGAACCATCCAACCATTAGAATGTTTAGTGAGTTGGTTCAAGCTCCGTTTCTACCGGTTTGAAGGCATTGAGTGTAAAAGAGTTGAAAGAAAGTTGGAAATCCTTCCTTCAATCCTTCACCCCATGTAAATGTTCAGATCTGTGATAGATCTTAGTTTGTTTATGTGGAAATCGGCTAGATCCAAGTGATTCTTGGTGGATTGAGGCCAAAACATGAAGTTCTTGAAGAACACCATGATGACATCATCCTAGAATACTTAGATCGGGAGGATTTCACGGCTAGAAATCAAGATTTGAAAGATAGAAGGGTGTAGGAGTGTGCATAATCAAAATCGTACAAGATTTAAGATGAAATCTTACCGGGATTGAGAGAAATCTGGGAAATTGTGAAGAGCACGAGCTGGTCGGTCAGAAGGTTTCCAAAAGTGGAAAGAATGACAATGACAGGCCTATTTATAGGCTTCCAAAAGGGGAAAGAGCTGGCCGATCGGCCAGGCATCCCGATCGGACAGCCTGCTCGATCGGACAGTCCGTTCGATCGGCTGGGCTCTTCGATCGGCTAGGAGCCTGATCGATCCACAGCCTGCTTTGAGCGTTCGGTGCGACGATTTCTAATATTTCGATTTCGATTGAAGACGATACGAGTACGATAGAGTTTCGTATTCAAATTACTTTTAGTCCCAACCACTATATCTACATACAAGCATCTATATTTCACACTATCTTTTCGCTACCATTCATCATAATTCGATTTCGATTGAGTTCGATTGAGTTTTGAGTTTCGATTTGATTGATCACCACACATAACATAAAGTAAACATGCACAGGTAACACGTAAGGCACACACACACATAATATAACACCAAATTCGCATAGTTCGAGTTTCGAGTTCGATTGACGATTCGATTAGCTTGATTATTGATTGATTGACTTTATCGCATTGTTACTTCCTACTATTCACAGTCATAAAGCGTTTCGCGTCGATTAAACATTCGATTCGTTCGGTTAATTTGATTAATAACACTTACCCCACATAATACAAACATAAAACATAGAATAGACTATTTATAGTCAAAGAAGTCATACTTGACTTGGACTTTGACTTTGACATTTGGTAACACAGGGTGTTACAACCTCCCCTTGTTTAGGGAATTTCGTCCCGAAATTAGGCTGAAAGCTGCACAGCACCGTGAATGTTTTACCAATTTCTCGCTTCAGATCTTCATTTAAACAACTGCGGGTACTTAGCCTTCATGTCGCTTTCGAGTTCCCAAGTAAACTCCGTGCCTCATTTGCCTTCCCATCGGACTTTCATGATAGGGATGCGCGAGCATCTGAGTTGCTTCGTTTGGTGATCCATGATTTCGACAGGCTTCTCCATGAAGTGTAGCGTTTCGTTGACCTGAAGGTCGTCGAGAGGTACAATCAGATCATGATCAGCTAGGCATTTTCGGAGGTGTGACACATGGAAAGTCGGGTGGACGTTACTAAGTTCCTCTGGTAGTTCGAGCCTGTAGGCGACTTTTCCGATCCTTTCCAGAATCTTAAAAGGTCCAACATATCGAGGCGCTAGTTTCCCTTTCATCCCGAATCTGACCACACCCTTCCAAGGTGATACCTTTAGGAGTACGTAGTCGCAACGTCAAATTCAAGCGGCTCGCGTCTTCTATCGGCGTAACTTTTCTGTCTATCCCTGGTTTTTGACAAGTTGTCTTGAATCTGGAGGATTTTGTCAGTCGTTTATTGCAGCAACTCGGGACCGGTTAATTGCGAGTGACCGATCTCGTGCCACACAATAGGCGAACGACATCTTCTTCCATATAAGGCCTCGAATGGTGCCATTTGTATGCTGGCATGATAGCTGTTGTTGTACAAGAATTCGATTAACGGTAGGTATTTGTTCCAACTACCACCGAAGTCTATGACACATGCACGGAGCATGTCTTCAAGAGTACGGATCGTTCTTTCGGTCTGTCCGTCGGTTTGAGGATGGAATGCGATACTCAAGTTAAGCGTCGTACTGAGAGCTGCTTGAAACGTTTCCCACAATCGTGAAGTAAACCGAGCATCACGATCTGAAATGATGTCACGAGGCGTACCATGATTACAAATGATCTCGTCGGTGTAGATTCGGGCTAGTCGTTCTACCTTGTAGTTTTCCCGTATTGGCAAAAAGTGGGCTGATTTGGTCAGACGATCAACTATCACCCAAATGCTGTCGTGACCTGATGGCGTGGACGGAAGTTTGGTTATGAAATCCATAGCTATACTCTCCCACTTCCATATGGGGATTGGAGGTTGTTCGAGTAAGCTAGAAGGTCGCTGATGTTCAGCCTTAACTCTCGCACAAGTCAGGCAACTTCCAACATAAAGAGCAATATCCGTTTCATGCCCGGCCACCAGTACTTGTAGCGAAGATCCTGGTACAATTTATCGGCACCAGGATGAATAGAATACCGGGATCTGTGGGCTTCTTCCATTGTAATCTTTCGCAAATCGGTCCGCTTAGGGATCCAAATTCGGTCCAGATAATAGAAGATCCCATTTGCTTTGCTTACAAGCTGAGCTCCATCGTGATAGATCCTCTCTTTCTTCAAAGTGCGTTCATTAAAACAAGCATGCTGGGCCTCGTGGATGAGGGTTTCGAGATCATGTTGGGCTTGGGTATTGCGAATACTAAGCAAATAACTCCTTCTGCTGAGCGCGTCGGCAACAACATTTGCTTTGACTGGGTGGTAACAAATCTCACAGTCGTAATCGTTAAGAAGTTCTACCCATCGGTGTTGACGCATGTTAAGTTCTTTCTGGTTGAAGATGTGTTGTAAACTCCTGTGATCGGTGAAGATCGTACACTTGGTACCATACAGGTAGTGTCGCCAAATCTTTAATGCAAAAACAACTGCGCCTAGCTCGAGATCATAGGTTGTATAGTTCTTGTGGATTTTGAGCTGACGAGATGCGTAAGCTATAACCTTGTCCCGTTGCATGAGAACACAGCCAAGACCAAGGTTGGAAGCATCACAATAGACAATGAAATCGTTGTTTCCGTCGGGCAACGTGAGAATAGGAGCATCGCAAAGCATATGCCTGAGGGCTTGAAAAGCAGACTCTTGTTCAGTTCCCCAAACAAAAGGCTTGTCTTTATGAGTAAGGGCGGTAAGCGGCACAGCGATTTTAGAGAATCCTTCGATAAATCGTCGATAATAGCCCGCTAATCCGAGAAAAGAACGAACTTTGGACGGGTTCTTAGGCGTAATCCAGCTCTTAACTGCTTCAATCTTCGCGGGATTGACGTGAATACCTTGACTATTAATGATGTGACCCAGAAATTGAACTTCCTCTAGCCAGAATTCACACTTGGAGAACTTGGCGTAGAGTTGATTCCCCTGGAGTAGCTCGAGAACCAAACGTAGATGTTGCGCGTGTTCGGCTTTCGACTTGGAATAGATCAAGACATCGTCAATGAACACGATGACGAAACGGTCTTGAAATGGCTTACACACATGATTTATCAGATCCATGAAAACCGCGGGTGCGTTGGTTAAACCAAAAGGCATAACAACGAATTCATAATGGTCGTATCGAGTTCGAAAAGAGGTTTTAGGGGTGTCTTCCTCTTGAATACGCAATTGATGATAGCCTGAACGTAGATCGATCTTCGAGAAACACTTGGCACCTTGCAGCTGATCAAATAAGTCATCGATTCGAGGCAAAGGGTAACGGTTCTTGATGGTTAGCTTATTCAATTCCCGATAATCGATGCACATCCTGAACGACCCATCCTTCTTTTTAACGAAAAGGACTGGCGCGCCCCAAGGAGAAGTGCTCGGGCGAATAAAGCCTTTTTCAAGTAACTCCTGGAGTTGGTTCGAAAGTTCCCTCATTTCGGATGGCGCGAGTCGATAAGGGGCTTTGGCTACAGGGTTAGCTCCAGGAATAAGGTCGGTACGAAAGTCGATATCACGACTTGGCGGTAGTCCAGGAAGATCATCAGGGAATACCTGAGGAAATTCTCGGACCACGGGAACATCTTTGACTTCGGCCTTCCTTTTCTTTTCCATCTCCGCTACTACAATGTTGGCCAAGAAAGCTCTGTATTCCTTGCGGAGATACTTGCTAGCTTAGATGCATGACATGAGCTTGAGACCTTTCGAAGCTGTTTCACCGTGCATACATAATAGATCGCCATTCGCGAGCGAGAATCGAATCATTTTATCAAAGCACACAACTTCGGCATGGTTTTCGCGAAGAAAATCCATGCCTACTATGACATCGAAGCTTCCGAGTTGCATGGGAATAAGGTCGATAGGGAAGATATGATTGTTGAGCTCGAGGGTACAATCACGGAGAACAGAATTAACGGCGACAGTTTTCCAGTAGCGACTTCGACTTTGAATGACGAGGGGAGATAAGAGCGCTTACGACTAAGGAGCTTCTCGAATTCAAACAACACAAAGCAGTTATCGGCTCCAGTATCAAACAAACATGATGTATAAATACCATTCACAAGGAACGTACCATTAACCACGTTGTTGTCAGCCTGGGCTTGACGATCATTGATATTGAAGGTTCTGGCACGGGCTGCTTGTTGCTGCTGTTGAGGCTGCTGCTGCTGCTGCTGGGGTTCTTGTTTCACCACCCTGTTTGGGCACATGTTTGCAAAATGGTTAGGATCACCACATGCAAAGCAGACTCGAGCATTGACCGCGGGTGCTTGAGCTGCGGGTTGGCCTTGAAGGGCTGGGAGTAGAGTTTGATGAGCGGCGCCTTGAACTGGGGCTTAGCGAGGACCATAGCGACAGTTCGCAGTGATATGACCGTAGAGGTTGCAGTGAGCGCAGAAACGACAGGCGATTCACACCGAATGATGATTTGAGCATGTCGGGTAGAGCGGGTGGGGACCTGTGTAAGCACGCTTTGCTAGCGGTGCATTGGCCACTGGAGCTGGTCGATGATGAGACTGTTGCTGAGCCGGTACGGCTTGCAGAGGGGCGGCAGTTGTTGTGACAGCACAGTTCTTGCTGCTGGAGCTGCTGTTGTTGTGCTTCTTCTTTCGGCGTGATGACTTGGAGGGTTGAGCAGTGGAGTCGGCGGTTGTTGCAGTAGTAGCTTGATGCAAAGACCTCGATGGCTTATCCCAGAAACCAGACTTTACCCGCTTGTCATTGATCTCGGCGGCAAGCAAGTAGGTCTCCTCAATTGATGATGTCTTGGCGGCGTGAACAAAGTCGGCAACACAATCAGGTAGAGCTCGAATATACTTCTTGATGGCCATGTCTGGCGTCTTGACTTGATCGGGACAGATAATGCTAAGCTGCTTGAAGCGAGCAGTTAGAGCAGCGTTGTCTCCGTCCTTCTGTTTGATTTTCCAAAACTCGTCCTCCAGCTTTTGGCATTCATGGGGAGGGCAGAATTCGTCCATCATGATGGCCTTCAACTCTTCCCAAGTCAGCTCATAAGCTGCATCATTCTCGCGTTTGTTTCATTCGGCCGTCCACCAGTCTAGAGCCCCGGACTGGAAGACGCTGGTCGAGTTTAGGGTACGGAGATTTTCAGGACAGCCGCTTTGGCGCAGAGTGACTTCAATCGAATCAAACCATTGAAACATGGCGGTAGGGCCATCTTCTCCGGTAAACTCTTTTGGTCCGCATGCCTTAAACTGTTTGAAGCTGAAAACGGCCTTGTTAGCATCTTTAGGAACATTGGTTCGTGACTCCTCAGACGATTTGCTGACGTTTTCATACACCTCGCTTACAGCCTTTGCCATATGCTTGGCGATGATAGCAGCAAGACGCTTCTCTCTCTTTTCTTGGCGAGTAAGAGGGGTTCGGTGTCCACATGACGACATGGTCTGCAACGGACATTGTCGTAGGTCTCAGACACACCTCACACGTCTACTACTTACTAAGGCTCAGGAACACGTCGAATCACGTATCACAGAAACACATAAGCACATAGTCACAGATTCACGTAATCACAGAAGCACAGAAACACATAGAGCACAGAAGCACAGTAGCATATAAACACATAAACACCTACGCATTTAGACGCGGTCAAAATACAGAAACCTATCCTTCCAAGTTCGCATGTCGTTCGATTATAGTGAGCGCGAATAGCATATCGAGTAGTATAGTATAGTCGTATAGCGTGTCGAGTAGTATAGCATAATCATAGCATAACATTGTCTAAAATTGTAGCGACTTGTTAGCGTCTTGAGATAGAATGGCAATACGAGTCGTGTGTGTCGATCGAAGTGATAGCATAAAATCGAATAATGCTCAAAATTAAAACACGTAAACAGACAAGTACACTTAAAACACATAAAATCACCGAGTTATCAGAGTTGGCAGTTGGGGGCTCAGAATCAAAACACATAAAATCACCGATTCTTGGGCATTCCACACGTATTCCCTAGGTCATACTTGTGAGTTTAGGTCGTTGGAGACCGTCGAAGCTTTGGTGAGGAAAATAAAATCCGGAACAAGTTGTCAAGGTTAGGGTTTCACCCCTAGCTTAGCAACTTCTTCCTTGTTTTAGTAGAATTGAGGAGATTATTCATCAAAATATGGATTTCACTCCTGATTTGGTATAATTCTCCTCGTTTGTTATTGAAAATCATGAGGAAATCGTTGATAAGTCGGTAAAATCAGCATTGACCAAGCAATTTAGTAGTGAGTTTGCGGTTCACACCTAATCCTAACTAAATCGCTTGATTCTATTTGAAAATTCGAGTGCAGTGATAGCAAAGAGATGCAGGATATAGCACATAAGCTTGGTCTGTTGGTTCCTAACTATAGTGTAGGTCTCTAAGACAGCGACCCAGACTAGGTCGTGTCTAGCCTAATTCCCTATAGTTATGGCTCTGATACCAATCTGTCACACCCCAACCGATGACGGAATCATCAGGGCATGGCACTGAGCGAAACAGATTGTCCAGAAGTTTCCACAACAATTATCATTACTATTTAGTTTAATTAATACGTCCCATACCGTATTCCAAATAATAAAACAAATTATTACAGATAAGAACTAGTCAAATATTCTGTTCCGACAACTCAGATTTAAATGTAAATATTGTTTAAATGCTTCTAGAGACTCGATCTGCAAGATCTACAGACAACTATGCTCTAGACGCTTATTCTAAGCTCGCCTTCCTAGCAGATAAGCATCCTAATTGCTTGCCACATACGTTAAAATAATGTCAATACATAAAATGTAAAGGTGAGCATACAAGTTTGATAATAGCATATAGAGTTCGAAATAGTTTACGCATAACCAGCACGTACACAGAGGAAAACGAAGCATGTTAATTATCAACATGGATCTATCGAAACCAATGACTGCGGGTTGACTGTCAGAGACAGTTCGCAATACATGATTACCACCGTAATCCATGCAAGTAATTGTCCTTAACAACCCCCGTGTGAACGGGTGCTGAGTCCAAACTATAGTACTACGTCCTTAAGGCAGGTAGACAGCATTCCACGTGAAAACATAACAACAAGCATTCATTTAGTCACGTAATACATGCAGAACGGTTAGCGTTTAAATAATTGAGTAGTGTGTTCAATTGTGATGTAGATAAGTAACATATGTAACACCCAAAAGTGTTAAAGCCAAAAGGGGTTCGAGTATACTCACAGCGATTGATTGATTGATTGACGGGAGCGGTTGAGAGTAGGGTTAGCCTGAATAGTTCGATAGCATAATGATGAGTAACATGCTAAATGGAAACAAGTGATGATGGGTCGAACATCCTGGTCGATCGAACTGTAGGTTCGATCGAACGGGTTGTTCGTTCGGTTGGACAATCCGTTCGGACAGCCTGTTCGATCGGCTGGTAGGCTCGATCGGTTGGACTGTTCGAGTGGATCGTTTCTTCCTTTGAGTAGGATGTGTTTGTGTAGATGGCTTGTCCTTTTGAAGTTTTCGTTGTAGTATTTTAGAACATTGAAGTGTTCATACGTTTCAGGTCGATCGATCGAACGGTCTGTTCGATCGGCCGTCCTAACCGATCGGTTAGACACTTCAGTAGTGAGTCCTCAGTAGGATGTCACCTGATCGGACAGTATGTTCGATCGGGTGGCACTCCAATACGTCGAACGAGTTGGAAAATCGATTAAGTGTTGAAGCATAGTATCTCATGATCCGAAGAGTAATTTAACCCAAACCGTAGTTCGATCGAACAGCACTTCGTTCAATACTAGACTTCATGAAATTGTTGAAGTATGGGGCCATGTGCTAGCCGATCCGCTGGCCTGGTCGATCGGCTGACATGTCCGATCGGTTGGGCTGTTCGTTCGAACAGCCTGTTCGATCGGTCAGCATCCTGACCTGGTCGGCCTGTTCGTCTAACACTTGGCTGTTCTGATTGTTTGACGTTATATCGAGGTATTTTGACAACGAGCTGAACCATGGCACCTTCGTTCTTACTTGTTTCCCCTGCTCGGACAGGAATCACCCAAGTCCGGCCGGTGAACATTTTGGAACGGTAGTTTAATGTTTAACCCGAAGTCGGTGAACCTCGTAGATAGAATCCGAATCTTGAACCACCCAACCATTAAAATGTTTAGTGAGTTGGTTCAAGCTCCGTTTCTACCGGTTTGAAGGCATTGAGTGTAAAAGAGTTGAAAGAAAGTTGGAAATCCTTCCTTCAATCCTTCACCCCATGTAAATGTTCAGATCTGTGATAGATCTTAGTTTGTTTATGTGGAAATCTGCTAGATCCAAGTGATTCTTGGTGGATTGAGGCCAAAACATGAAGTTCTTGAAGAACACCATGATGACATCATCCTAGAATACTTAGATCGGGAGGATTTCACAGTTAGAAATCAAGATTTGAAAGATAGAAGGGTGTAGGAGTGTGCATAGATCAAAATCGTACAAGATTTAGGATGAAATCTTACCGGGATTGAGAGAAATCTGGGAAATAGTGAAGAGCACGAGCTGGTCGATCAGAAGGTTTCCAAAAGTGGAAAGAATGACAATGACAGGCCTATTTATAGTCTTCCAAAAGGGGAAAGAGCTGGCTGATCGGCCAGGCATCCCGATCGGACAGCCTGCTCGATCGGACAGTCCATCCGATCGGCTGGGTTGTTCGATCGGCTAGGAGCCTGATCGATCCACAACCTGCTTTGAGCGTTCGGTGCGACGATTTCTGATATTTCAATTTCGATTGAAGACGATACGAGTACGATAGAGTTTCCTATTCAAATTACTTTTAGTCCCAACCACTATATCTACATACAAGCATCTATATTTCACACTATCTTTTCGCTACCATTCATCATAATTCGATTTCGATTGAGTTCGATTGAGTTTTGAGTTTCGATTTGATTAATCACCACACATAACATAATGTAAACATGCACAGGTAACACGTAAGGCACACACACACGTAATATAACACCAAATTCGCATAGTTCGAGTTTCGAGTTCGATTGACGATTCGATTAGCTTGATTATTGATTGATTGACTTTATCGCATTGTTACTTCCTACTACTCACAGTCATAGAGCGTTTCGCGTCGATTAAACATTCGATTTGTTCGGTTACTTTGATTAATAACACTTACCCCACACAATACAAATATAAAACATAGATTGGACTATTTATAGTCAAAGAAGTCAAACTTGACTTGGACTTTGACTTTGACATTTGGTAACACGGGGTGTTACAACTCTAATATCTATTAGTTATAATGTTCCCTAAGTACATAGCAATTCTATTAAACAAATCAAGAAAATCAAGGGTGGGATTCCACCCTTGTAACCGTATGGTGGGGGGGGGGGGGTTGTTTAGTTGGGTTTCAACTAGGTAGTTAGTGATCTTGCTTGAAAACCAATGTCTAGTTAGTGTATAATGAGTGTTATATCTTTATTGTATAGGTTATGATGTTCGGGGATCATAACTGGCTCAGTAAAAGTGAAACAATGTGTTTAACAATATTTTTGTGTTCCAGGTAATGACTTGTTGTTCGGTTGGGTATCGTTCCGTTAAAGTGCTTAATTATTGCGTAAAGTGTCTTTTATATAACTTTTTGTGTCACAATTAATTCCCGGCACTTAGGAAAGCATACAGGACCATTCTGCCATATTTTTGGCACATTACTAGAATATTAAATGCTGAATTTTTGCTGAAAATGCAGAATTCTTTACTTAAAGTGTGTTTTAGGCACTTCCCGGCACTTTAACTATCACCTAGTGACGCAGTTTTATGGTCCTCACTTCCCTACACTCCTTACTAGTGTAGTATCCCGTCTCTGGCTCATACTGGCCTCAAAAACATTGTCTGTCTATGTGCTGGCATTGCCAGCATGTTATCTGGGTTATCAGCTCACTGTGCTAACTGTGCTTTGTGCATCAAGTTTGTCACTAAAGTTTGTGTGTAATAAATGGAGTGACAGTATGAAATGTGATGCATATGTATGTATGTAACAGAAATCAGAAAGCAGTTTAACCATCAGTTGTAATCAAGCACAGTCATTAAGCACAAATTTAATATTAATTAAGTGTACGGATACCTGTATTTGTGAGGGTTGTCAAAATCCTTTTGCCCGTTTGAACCAACACTGCCGTCCGATCCTCAGCCAAATTACCGTCTTTTACTGAGGCCTCCAATTTGACTAACAAACGGCCGCACCTTTCGCCAATTTTATTAAACACGTGTCTATCCCACAGGGAAGCAGGGACTCCAAGGACTTTAATCCAAGTAATCCTGTCGAAAATTGGAGGAAGCCCTTCCCACACGTATAACCTGGAAAACCATTTCTCCCATGATTCCACCTCCTTTCTAAGAAAATCATCCGCTTCCGTGACTGATCCGAACGAGATTAGGACTTTAAGTCCACCCAAGTAACTCATTCTAAACCTTCTTGCAAAAGATTGTTTAAGTCATTTAAGATATCTATGTCCTTAGCCTCTCCCACAAGAGACTTAAATTCTCTTTTGGTTTTAAGGTCAGTGTTGATCGGGGGAAGTTCAGTCACCATTCTGTCCACCAGAGCCTTTACATTTAGATTACCCACAACATCCCGGTATGACCTACCACCACTGGGGATGTTCTCCTTAACTTTGATGTTGTCAGTAACACAATGAACTTTGGGAAACGAAGGGGCTTTCCCCAGCCTAGCAAAGACCGAAACTCGTTCCTCATTCTTAGCAGTATCAACCTTTGAGCCATCTCTGTAGAACTTGGCCAGACCTACGTCAAGAATAGCCCTATCTATTCTAACCTCCTTAAGTTTCTCAACCCAAAAATCCGTGTCGGCCACCTTGAAAAGCTTGATAAAACCGAACCTGTTACCATCCCTGCCCCTCTTAGAAGGCACATAAACATCCTCCAGTTCCGAGAAGTGACCAAATGCTTTCCATAAACTTTCCTGGTTGCAAGAATCTGGTAAGCTTAAAATAAAGAAGGAGGTGCAGTTACGCAGCCTCCACTCTCTATTCCGGAATTTCTTCTCCAATCTTAGTTGTTTCTTACTTAGCACTATGTTCCACTGATTAGGGTTATGGAACTTCCTTCCTCTACCAAAGTGATAATCCATAACAAACTTGCAAACCGCGAGAAACCAACAGAACCAAGAAACTGAAGTTCTCCTCCTGACCCCTCAATTATACGGAGTGTTAACGGGATTCGAATCAGTCTAGCTAAACTATTCTTGATAGCCGCGACCAATATCAGACCTACTAAGCCAACAAGAAAAAAGAGGAGCCGGAAGAGAGACAAAAATAAGCACCAAACGAATCAGAAGAAACGACAGGGAACCCGGTCCCGGGGGCGAATAGAAGGAACAGCCCGAAGAAATAGGATGAGCGGTCAAGCCGGAGAATGGCGTCCCCTCACACTATCCCTAGCAGCCTGACTTCGTCGAGCCTCCGGTGAAAGGGTTTGCAATATCTTTTTTTTCACTCTTCTGCTTCTTACTTAGGACAGTGCATTGGTTAAGAGTAAGTTATTTTCAGATTGGTTCTTGCGGTTGGTTACGAGTAAGGTGTTTTTGGTTTTGTTCACATTGGTTTTTGCGGTTTTCGCAATAAAGGGTGGTTCCTAACAGATCCTTCTCCTATATATATATATTGAGGCCCATCCCAACACCCTAGATCCATCCCTTTTAGTCTCATCCCCAAACCCCATAGTCTAATGGGAATTTTGTATAAAATTTGACATGGAGGGTGTTGATTCGTTGGAGGTAGGGTAAGTATCCTTGGTGCCCCGTCCCCCCTATATTATATACATACCCGCCCAATCTATACTAAGGATAAGCTCGGTAGTGGTACCGAAAATCGCAAAATACCGGTATCGAAAATGTTTGGTACAGTACGGTACCAGTATTTGTGTGTAAAATTCGCTAAAATACCGATATCGAAAACATGAAAAATGGGTACCGAATCCACATTGAAAAAATTTCGATACAATTCTAGTACCAAATCCTAATCCGTAGTGTATACTAATTAACCCCAACTTAAGGGTATATGTTCTTAGGCTGCATGGTGTGGGGGGCAGCTTTGGAGCGTCCCTTGCCGGCGTCCAAATCGTTGGGTGGAAGACGTTGAAGCCGTCACACTAGAGGGTAAAACCCCCTCACACACATATATATATATATACATACAACATATACATATATTTTAGGTCCATCCCCTATTTCCATATATCCATCCTCTTTGCCCCATCTTCACACACGATCTACGTGGTGGACCACCCCCACACCGTGCAGCCTTATACCATGTGTATTAAAAAGCCACACGTCTATATACCACGGCTATATGTCCGTATAAATATGGAATGAATATATGGCAGATTATGGACATTCCTGTTAAAAAAAACATAAATGTTAAAAAAAACATAAAAAGAAAAAGATTTGTTTTCCGTTTTGGTAAAGAAAGTAGCACCTTTCATGATCGACTGAGTTTATGACCTTTCCAAAGATCGAACTTTTACTTTGGTCAGCTCAGGTCGGCTATCGCACATTACCCATAAACCCAATTCAATTCCACATTCAATCTCACTGGAAAACATTTCAAATTCCCACCACTTTTCCAGGTGGCGATCATCCACAGTTGGGTCAGATGCACATCACAACATTCCAAGAAACCCAATATCAATGCCGAAATTCACAACAATAGCAACAACAACAACAACAACCCCTTTTGCAGATGGCGAAACAGTCGATGATGGGATCTCCAAGATTCCACTTCCAGAAGAACGGACACTGGGGTTTGATTCTGTTGTTTTGTTGTCTGTTTCTACTGCTGTTGCGTTTGTTATCAGGGCTGTTTTTGATTCTTCGTGTGATTGTCGGGTTTTTGATGTTGGTAAAGGGTTTCATTCAACGGTTAAGTTGGTTCCGGCTAAGGTTAAGATGGTGAATCCACTTGGGTTTATGAAGTCAAAGGTTGTGCTTTTGGTTTCTCATGAACTCTCTGTTTCTGGTAATTTAACTTCTTTAACTGTATTGATTGATTTTAGGATTGTTTGATGGTCTGATTGATATATCTTTTCAGTTGGGTCACACCAGTGACATCATCTGCTGTTTGACAGGGCGAAAAATGGTCATGCAGTCATACAGGCTATATGATGACCTGTATGCCACTTTAGGCCCCTGTCATAGCTCTGTATGAGCACCTTTTGCCCCTCTTATATGGCCAGTATGACCACTTGGCCCCTTGTCATACGGCTCGTACGATCACTTTGCACCCTTGTCATGCAGCCGTATGACCATTTTGCGGTCCTATCATACGACCCGTTTGACCACTTTGCGCCGGTATCACACGGCCCGTTTGACTACTTTGAGCCCCTGTTATGCGGGCCAGTATGACAACTTTTTGCCACTATCATGCCCCCGAATGGCATAGTGGTGCCTGGATAACATTTTAGTGGTGGTTGTAAAACGCTGCCCTTTCAGTTCGTTGATGAGACCAACGGGTATACCCACCCTGCATCCCTAGTGGGCTGAGTTGGCAATTGGCGCCACAGGGAAAACCACGCCGCGTACAAGGTACCGCTGGGTGGTGACCTCATGGCGATGGCGTGGTGCATGGTGAAGTCCACCCCTTTTTTTGTGTGTTGTACCTTATGCATCTAGAGTTGTACAGCCTATTATAATTGTTTATAAAAAGTGTTGAAATATAGTTTGGACGACAGAGGAGGGTGGTAAGATGGTGCTGAGGTGGCATATAATGGTAATAGATGAAAGATGATCATAACAAATGGTTTTATGTAGGGGTGTGCACGGTTCGGTTGGGTTTTTGGGTAAAACCAAAACCGTAACCGAAAGTTCGGTTTTTGGTTTTTAACAACCATTCCGTTTTGGTTATTTCGGTTTTAGCAACGGTTCGGTTCGGTTCGGTTTTTTGGTTTTTTTCGGTTTTTGAAACAAATTATGTAAGATTTAAAACTTAAAAGTATAATTCAAAGTTTAAGAATCTTTCTTAAATGTTTACATTTAAGTTAATATATAGTCTTTTAAATTAATATTATTCACATAAACCTAACCTTCTAATCTATTTTAATGTTTCTCCAAAGTTTTTTTTGCTAAGACGTTTTCTTTTTTAATACTTTGAAAACCATTTATTTTTTATATTAAACTTTGTTAGTTCTTGTAAAGACTGGATAATTTTAATGATAAATAAACATGGTAATGTTCTTATTATAAATATTTAACAAACAAGAATAAAATAAATAATTCTTAGTAGCATGGGTAAACACTTAAACATAAAAATATATATATTTGGTATACTTTTAAAAGTTATTGGTTCGGTTCGGTTATTTTGGTTATTGAAAATGATTATCCGAAATTTTGTTTCGGTTCGGTTTTTTTTGTCCGGATTTTTCGGTTATTTCGGTTACGGTTTGATTATTTTGGTTTTCTGCTCACCCCTAGTTTTATGTTGCAGGTGGTCCGTTGCTTTTGATGGAATTAGCCACCGAGGAGTTGGTGCTGAGGTGTGTTGGATATCGATTCAAAAGCCACCGGGGAAAGATGAGGTGATTTACAGTTTGGAGAAGAAGATGTTGGATCGTGGAGTGCAGGTACATCTTCCATGTTGTTTGTTACAATTGGTTAATATAATCTTGAATGCAATTGCATGCTTTCAATATCATCATGAGGGGTTCAAAGTCTGCCTTGCCTTTTCAGTTACTATACATTTACTTGTTTATACTTTGTTACGAAAGATTAAGCTTTTACTTGTTAAATCTTGATATGTTTTAGGTGTTATCTGCTAAGGGTAAAGAAGCTATAGATACTGCCATAAAAGCAGATTTGGTTGTATTGAACACTGCTGTTGCTGGCAGATAGTTGGATGCTGTTCTGAACAAAGACGTCCCTCACGTGCTTCCAAAAGTCTTATGGTGGATTCATGAGATGCGAGGTCATTACTTCAGATTGGATTACGTTAAGCATTTGCCAGTGGTTGCCGGGTCCATAAATGATTCGTTTGTAACAGCTGAATATTGGAAAAACAGGACTCAAGAACGCTTAAAGTGTGCTTTAGTTCCTTCCTTTCTTTCACTTAGTATCCCCCAATTGCTAGAATACAATCATATGTATATATATTATTCGCTTGATATGGGCTGGTTCAGAAAAGAGTATCAAAATGGCATACCATGACGGTTATTAATTTTAAAGTTGTATGGTTTAATTTGCAGGATTCGGATGCCGAAAACACATGTTGTACATCTTGGAAACAGCAAAGAACTTATGGATGTTGCTCAAAATAGTGTGGCAAAAAGGGTTTTGCAGGAGCATGTTCGGGAATCTCTTGGAGTTCGTAATGAAGATATACTCTTTGCTTCGATAAACAGTAAGTTTCCTGCTTTATTTCAACATAACTGGTCAATTTGAATTGTATTTTATCTAAAAGTGGAGATAAAAGTGTTTGTGGGTTGGTAAAACATGAGCCATATCTATTTTGACTTGACCCATTTGTTCATCGTGTGTTTAGTGGGCTCTAATGATAGTTTTCCGCAGGTGTTTCACGGGGAAAAGGTCAAGATTTGTTCTTGCGGTCGTTTTATGAGAGTTTACAGTTGATTAAAGAAAAGAAGCTACAAGTGCCATCAATACATGCACTAATTGTAGGGAGTGATATGAGTGTCCAGACTAAGTTTGAAACCGAACTACGCGACTTCGTGGCACAAAAGAAAATACAACATCGAGTTCATTTTGTGAATAAGACTTTAACCGTAGCTCCATATCTAGCAGCAATTGATGTCCTGGTTCAGAATTCTCAGGTTGGTAGCTAAGAAGATAAAAACAGATGTGGCAAAATGGGCCGGGTTATAAATGCACTGAAAATACACTTGGTTGACTTCCGACTCATTTGACTGAATTCCTTTTAAGCCATTTTTTGATTATACATAATCTAAATCAACTCATTCGTGATTACTAAGCGTTGACTTTCCACTCATTTGACCCATTTTTTAACCGACTTGTTCCTACGTGTAGGGGCTAGCTGTATTGGTAAAACTTCTTGTTCTTCCCTTGGCACCGAATGTTTAGCTTTAAATAGTTTTTTGATTTGTTAAAAGAATGATATACGGTTAAAATACTATTTTACCCCTTATGTTGCACCTGGTTGTTTCAAACATTTATGATCAGAAACTGGATTTGTTTATCCAAATGTTAAAAACCGAGTAAAACACAAATCCAAACCTTGTAAAGTTAAATATCTGGATGTTTTGTCATATAAATTGCAGGGTACGTCAGCTGGAGGGACTGCAGAAATTGTGGTGAACGGTGTTGGATTATTCTGAACCAACAAACGGATCAACGGGTTTTTTGCACCCAGCTGGAAAAGAAGGCGTGAGCCGGTGAAACTTACGACACATGTCGAGAGAAGGCTAACGATGGGGAAGAGAGGTTATGAGAGGGTGAAACAACGGTTCATGGAACATCATATGGCAGATAGAATATCTAAGGTTCTTAAGGAGGTATTGCACAAGTAACATGGAGATAGAGATTTTGTATACATGATGGATGATTATAGTGTAGGTTGGCTTTTTTTTTTTTTTTATCATTATTATTATTATTTTTGTTATTATTTTTTTTAATAATTGGATTTTATTGTGCTATTGTTGTTGGTAGAAATGGTATATGAAATTGTTGATTGTTTAGAAAACCATTTTAGTTTGGTTTAAATCTTTTTGCTTACAAAGATTAGGAGCACTGGAAGTTCCGTCTTATTTGGGGACTACTAAAATTATATAACGGGTTAATTAAATTATATAACGGGTTAATTTGGGTCTAACGAAATTGCCACTACAGCCCACACTCTTGGCACAATACACAAGCAGTCCTTCAAATAAACTCAACATCATGATCATTTGTAACACATCATAAACATAGCTTGGTCTACTAACATCATAATCAACTTAAAACCACACAAACATATTTTAATATTCTTTAAACTTGCAACTTCGGGAATAAACTTGCACTTACATCATGTGACCATCTTCCATAAACACAAACAGGACCAAAATAAAAACTTCATATCCTTTCTATGGCTACCCATCAACGTGCAAATTATTATTATTAATATTATTTATTTATTTATTTATTATATCACTAATTTTATTTCTTATATTATATTCTACCCGCACTCCTCCTTCCTCTACACATAACTGAATTAGTCACGACGTCCCGGCAGCTTCTCTTTATGCTTGTCCCTCATCCCTCCATTGCCGGTACCCCTGGTTCCGGTGCCAATGCCCGCACCGCCTATACGCGTAGCTCCTGGTAGGTTTTGATCCGATCCAGTCGTTGGCTCAGTACCAAGTCCCTGGTAACCAGTTTGACCAACGGAACGACCACTAGAGGTATTATAATCTGTCCCAGTGCCACCAGTTCCTGTCCCTTGGTTTCCTTGACCTAGCCCCTGGTGGTGTTGACGTGTAGCACCATAATCTCCCATGATCCCACCATGGGAGCCAGGCTCGGTTCCCAAACCCTGGGAACCGGTCTGACCAATGGAACGACCACCAGGGGTATATTCCATCCCAGTGCCACTGTCAACATGACCTTTATTGGTACCCAACCCTTGGTGACCACCGGTCCCGGTCCCTGTCCGGGTGCGGCCTTCAACATGACCTATATTCGTACCCAAACCTTCGTGGCCACCGGTACCAAAAGTACCGGTTCCGGTTCCTCGGTTTCCTTGGCCGGTAGAACCGTATTCACCCATAATCCCACCGGTTTTCTGAACAGTGGTGCCATGCTCATCGGTACGACGAACTTCATGTTGATACTGTCCTCCGGTGTCTGATTGAACAAAGGTTTCGTGCTCCTCATGTTTTTGAATAGGGTTGCCATGTTCATCAGTCTGGCGAACTTCTTGTCTGTACTGCTGGTCTCCTCTGTATTGTGCCATTTTATCACTGTAACAAAGATTCAGAAAAGTATAAGTAGCACTTGTTATATGTTTTTGTTGATGTTTTGGTGATGGTGAGTTTGGATGAGAATCTATAAGGGGTTTATATATTAGGAAGTGGTGTGATGAGTTGATAGTATACGTGGAGAAATAGAGATGCATGCATGTGCTAATAGATAAGTTTTGCTTGCTGCTTTAGAAACAGAAGTGAACACGTCTCCTAAAGGTCGGTTCGGTAATACTTACCCTTATGCAACTTAATTTTGTACTTTTTTTTTAACGGTAAAATTCTTTTATTCTGTCGGTAGAACTTGAACCCAAGATCTCCCCTTTTTAAAGTGTTTAAAGGCTTTGCCTTGCCAATTGACCACCACCCTATTGGTACTTAATTTTGTACATATCAACAGTCAGAACGGAAGGGGTAGTATGTTGGTGTAGGTCCCTTTTCGCGGAGGATTACGAACCTAAACCTTGTTATACAAACCTACTAGCGAGTGCGGAATCCAAGCTAGCAAGCAAACCGAGTTAGTAGCAAGTAGAGAAACAAACACACAAAGATTCACCGATTAACACTAGTCGTATTAATGCAAATGAAGGTTTCGGTTACAAGCACAATGTTTACAGAAATGTTCTATAAACTCTCTAAGTGTGTGAGTGAGTTCTGGGCAGAATGCTCTCTAAGCTTCTATCTCTCGGGTGTGTGAAAATGGCAGAACTCCAGAACTCAACACATGCATGGGTATATATACCCAGCTCAGCAGGTCTGCTCGAAGGATTCAACAGATGGTCCGAAGGATCATCTGTCGACCACATGTTACACGAAAGATCAGCATGGACCTCGAAGGATCATCCTTCGAGATCTAATGGTCGAACCATATCTTTCGATCACCTCGAAGGATCAGGTGTATCCTTCGAGGCTATCCTTCGATCAGAACAACTTTCAAATGTTGTCCAAGTCAAACCGGAGGATGGTTGACTTGGTCAACTTACAACACAAAACAGGACATCGTTTATATCAGACCGAATACAGACAAAGTACAGACACAAGTGCACCAACAAACTCCCCCTTGGCTGTAGCTTTGTCTTTGATCTCTAAGCTTTGTCTTTTTCTTCTAAAAGTGTAGACTCGTCTTGAACTTCAACGGTCTTTGGTCTTCAGGTCTTCAAGACTCTGATGTCCTATCATGTTTTCAATGTCGGAGGATCTTCAAAGTCTTCACGTCTTGAAAGTAGAAAGTGTATCAACAAACTACCCATATCATGTAGGAAGTGTGTTGACAAACTCCCCCTTAACATAAGCTCCCCCTTGAGTTATGCTCGTGAAATACTTTAACTTTATGAAGTAAGATCCTTGTGGTGTTGATGATGGGCAGCGGCAACTCGATCATTTTCATCACTTGAGCGCCTTCTCGTCGTGTCTTCATTCCAGAGCTTGTCATCGACTATGTTCTCCCAGCCTTTAGAATCTGCACATGCAAGAAATCTAAACGCGTAATGAGAACAACTGCTTGGAATATAGTATAAACAAATGACACACGAATGACCATGTCATAATCAAACACCGTCCGACAGTTTGAAAGTTTAATAAATTTGTCAATTTAAGTTTTAACTTTCAAACATGCAAATTTTTGACCGTTTATGAAGATTTAGTCAGTTCGGTTTTCAGTCAGGTTTTAGGTAACGAAGACTTGAGCTCCAACATCGTACGATCGAAAATAAAGTAGAAATAAAATCTTTTTGGCTTTTATAAAGTTTATATTAAAACAAGCCTAAAATCTTTTTGGTATTTTTGAAATTAAAAGACAACAATTTAAAATCCTTTGAGTGTTATCAAACGACATCACCGCTAATGTCGTACTGATATGCACCAAACGACGAAACTGTTTAAAAGAAATAATAAAAGTTAAGCAGTAAATATATACAGACATTCTTTTTGCGAGTTTCGAGGGTAAGAGAATCATATCAGTGTACGGTCATGCCAAAACACTCTTGTTGTTCAGTTAGTTAATCATTAAGATAAGCATCCTATAACAATTATCGGTATTGTTGTCCACTTAAGCTCAACTTATCAGATGTAATCATGTTTAGAGGATACGTTAATGTATGATTTATACTTACCGACCGGTGTTCATCCACATCACGACACATTCCCGTATCAAGGTATGCACGAGAGTTCATCTTACCGGTGAGTATACTGATTATCATCTGTTTGACCGTATAAATTGTGAGATACTCACTTATTTTGAATTGAAAACAAGCCCTATGTGATATAATCACTTATTGATGAGGAACTTGATTTTCGTATGCATGAGGGCACAGGTGCAAGTCCGTGAACAGGTCAGTACTTCCGTACAGCAGAGAGACGAACTTGGCACCCGGATAAATGTGATATATTTATCACTTATTTGAGTTGGACATGTGATTGTTTATCACTTATTGAGGTCGAATGCAGTATGCAATATGTACACGTATGTATAGTATCATGGAAGATCTAGACTTGCGTCCCCGTTATTTTTCGGTAAAAGATACAACCATGATACCCAGATGATAAGCAACATAAAGACCGAATATCTCAGAACCTCGGCAATCTATCAAACGAAATTTCGGTACTAAGACCATATGCCAATGAATGGTTCCCACCTGGTCTTCAGTCGATTAAGATTTATATCACCCTGCACACTTTAAAATGATTGTGAGCCTACCGATACATCTTATATAGAGCTGCTTATCGTTTTGCATTTAAGGTTTAAAGAGGTTTGGATAGACCACTGATGTACTATCATTTTCTCTTTTGCTCGCCAGGAAACTCATTTTTGTTTTTCTATTGTTTTTGTGTTTTTGAATTTTTCGATGTTTTTGGATTTTCAGATTTTTAGATTTACTCCCCCTAAAATCAATAAACTAAGACAAATTTAAAAACACACAAGAATATTTACAAAAATGATTTTCCGATGTTGGTTTTACTCTTGCTTGACCTTAATGCCGTTTACCAATAATAAAAAGTCAAATCTAGATTTGTCAAAAGCTTTGGTAAATAAGTCGGCACGTTGGTCATCGGTGTGGACCTTAACAACATCAATTAGCC
Organism: Helianthus annuus; assembly: GCF_002127325.2. NCBI lineage: Eukaryota > Viridiplantae > Streptophyta > Magnoliopsida > Asterales > Asteraceae > Helianthus > Helianthus annuus. The sequence continues at coordinate 76,373,785 of NC_035447.2, read as the reverse complement.
TTTTCTCAAAGCAATCACGTATGAAGTGATATTTGATTTCGATGTGTTTGGTCTTTGAATGCTGCACAGGATTTCTAGTGATATCTAAAGCAGCAGAATTATCAACGTAAATAGGAGTAGTTAGGAATTCAAAACCGTAGTCCCGCATTTGTTGTTGGATCCAAAGAACTTGGGAGCAACAACTTGAGGCAGCAATGTATTCAGCTTCGCATGTTGATGTAGCTACACACGTCTGCTTCTTGCACTGCCATGTAACTAGGCGATTTCCTAAAAACTGACATCCAGCCGTTGTGGATTTGCCGTCGATTTTGCATCCGCCAAAATCAGAATCACTGAAAGCTACCAATTCAAAGTTATTATCCCTAGGGTACCACAGACCGGTGTCAGGGTACGCCTTCAAATAACGAAAAATCCTTTTAACAGCAGCAAGATGTGAGGCCTTCGGGTTAACTTGATATCTGGCAAGCAGGCACGTCGGGTACATTATGTCTGGCCTTGATGCTGTGAGGTACATGAGAGATCCGATCATGGCGCGATAGATAGAAGGGCTAACAGCTTCTCCCTTCAAGTCTGGAGTAATTCCGTGATTAGTTGGCAATGGGGTACCAATGGGCGTTGCATCAGACATCTGGAACCGGCTCAAGATGTCACCAACATATTTAGTCTGATGGATGAATATCCCAGACTCCGTTTGTTGTACTTGTAGGCCCAAGAAGAAGGTCATTTCCCCCATAGCACTCATCTCGAATTTATCCTGCATAATGCGCTCGAATTCCCTACACAAGACATCATTAGTAGAACCAAAAATAATGTCATCAACGTATACCTGTACCAGAAGAAGATCTCCATCTTGTTCCTTGATGAAAAGAGTACAGTCGATAAGACCTCTACGAAAACCGTTCTCCAGCAGATAGTGTGATAAGGTTGCATACCAAGCTCGTGGTGCTTGATGAAGACCATAAAGAGCTTTGTTGAGCAACCAAACCCGATCGGGATGGATAGGATCTTCAAAACCTGGAGGCTGTTCGACGTATACCTCTTCTTCAACCACACCATGTAAAAATGCACTTTTCACGTCCATCTGATAAACCTTGAATCCTTTGAAAGACGCATAGGCTAGAAAGATTCGAATTGCTTCGAGACGTGCAACAGGTGCATAGACTTCGTTGTAGTCGATTCCTTCAATCTGACGAAAACCTTGAACGACTAAACGTGCTTTATTTCGGATAACAACTCCGCGGTCATCCTTTTTGCATTTGAAAACCCAACGGGTACCAATCTTCTTGTATCCAGCAGGTTTCTCTACTAATTTCCAGACACCCAGCTTCTGGAATTGTTGCAGTTCTTCCTGCATTGCTTCAACCCAAGCGTTATCTTTCAAGGCTTCTTTCCACGTTCTTGGTTCTTCTTGTGAGACATAACACGCGAAGGACCAATCGTTTTGTTGCCCGGATTCTCTAATAGCTGCATACAAGCCTGCATTGTTGTTGTTTCGCAACATGTTTCTTGTTTGTACGCCACTCTGCACATTTCCAATGATGTTTTGTTGAGGATGGGTATTATGAATCCTTGTTTCTGGATTATCTGGAACTGGAACATTTATACCCAGGTTGTTAAGATTAAGATCAACAACCAATTCAAGACCCGGAATTGACGAAGAGGATGATGCAGTAGCCTCAGCTGCTCTATGTGTATCCACTGGAGGAGTACCCTCTGAAGTACCATGAACTGCTGTTGTAGGAGCTTCCTGGTCTGCATCTAGAAATTCATCATCCTCTGAAGATTCGTTCAATTCGTTTGCATCATGAAAATCCTCATTGTTGAGAGTATTGTTGTTCACCGAAGAAGATGGTTCTTGATTCACAAGAATTGGACGAACCACCGGTGAAACTGTTGCATTGTCACTCTCGAAAAACATCCTAGCCGCAGCATTTTCTTCAACGGCTTCAACATTGATCGAATTGAAAAAGTCATCGTACTCAAACATCCAAGGTTGACCCGGATTTTTGACTGGCAAGGTGTGCCTTTGTACTCTGACCTCAGACCATTCCTCGACCCTTTTAGTCTCTAGATTCCAGACTCGTAAGTTAGGGGTGGCATACCCAAGAAAGTATCCATCAATTGCTCTTGCCCCAAACTTTCCATTAGGATCGATGATTGTGCATGGAGCTCCAAACGGTTCTAGATAAGACAAATCTGGTTTCCGTTTCTGAAGAAGCTCAAAGCAGGTCTTGTTGTGTCTTTTGACTGTAAGGACTCTGTTCAATGTGTAACATGCAGAGGACACAGCTTCAGTCCAGAATGGAATGGGTAACTGCGACTCTACCAACATTGTCCTAGCAGTCTCGATCAATGTGCGGTTCTTACGTTCAGCGACACCATTCTGTTGAGGAGTATAAGCTGCACTAAACTCATGAAGAATACCCTTTAAAGTGCAGAACTCCGTCATGGAATGATTTTTAAATTCAGTACCATTGTCGCTACGTATCCGCCTAACCTTCAACTTATACAAATTCTCAATCTGAATGATCAAGTTTTTGATGATGCCAAAGGTTTCACTCTTGTGTGCCATGAACGCAACCCAAGAAAATCTTGAATAATCATCAGTAACCACGAGGCAGTATTGATCACCCCGAATACTCTTGTGCTTGACAGGACCGAACAAATCCATGTGCAAACGTTCAAGAGGAACTGCCACTGTGTTGATCTTCTTTGTAGGGTGCTTCTTCTTTGTTTGCTTTCCTTTCTGGCACGAAACACAGATGTCTTGAAGATGGAAATTTTTGAGAGGTACACCATTCACCAATTCATTTGAAACCAAATGATTCATTTTTCGTAAGTGAATGTGACCCATTCGTCTGTGCCAAGAGATAGTGTCTTTTTCTGTGGCTTTAGAAACGAAACAAGTTGCTTGTGCAGACGTAGTAATAGCCTGGCTCATGTCAAGGACGTACAAATCATTTATCCTTGGAGCCGACAAGAGAATCCATTCTTTTGGAATTTTGAAGCCGGGTTTCAGCACATAACAGCCATTAGCATCAAAGTGTACTGAGAACTGCTTGTCACAGATTTGAGAAACACTAAGAAGATTGTGATCAAGTTGTTGCACAAAATTGATCTTGTCAAAGCTGACAATCCCGTTAGATATCATTCCTTCTCCCGTAATGTATCCACCTTTATCTCCAGCAAAAGCAACATAACCTCCTCTAATAGATTTAACGTCGTAGAGAAGCTTCATGTCGCCCGTCATGTGCCTGGATGCCCCACTATCAACAATCCAATGACTACTGATAGTTCCTCCTGAAGCACCCTGCACATGAACTCAAATGAATTAGTTGGAGATGGGGACCCAAGCCATTGTGGTCTTGGGTCTTCCATTTTCATCAATGACAATAACTTCTTGTCTTTGATGGTTGGTGAATTGTGATGGTCCCCCTGATTCAGTAACCGTTTTTGGTTTCCAAGTCTGTTTGGTTTCACCAGTGTTTTTCTTTAAAATTTTAACTTCTTGATGATTTGAAGTTTTAGAATTTTCTGGTTTTACAACAACAGATTGGTTTTGAACCACATCGGTTTTAATCGCTTTTTCAATCTTTTTGACCTGTTGGCGTTTCTGTTTCTTTTCCCTTTCTTTTACAAGGCGGGGATCTTGTTTTGTGGAAACAGTTGGCTTACGGTCAGCTTTGCCACGAGGATCATCAACCTTTCCTTTTTGTTTATGAAGATATGGGCAGTTTCTAATAATATGCCCAATGGTTCCACACTCAAAACATGATCTTCGTTCTACAAACCCCGAAGAATCATGTGATCGTCTAGCCGATGATGTTGAACTTTGTGAACCCGAGGTACTAGGCTTTGAACTGCTTGGTTCATTTCTTTTCTCGACAAAAGCTTTCTTGACAAAATCTAAGTTAGATTGATTTTCAAACTTTTCAATTTTGTCTGTTCCCGTCGATTTCACAAAGTTAACATTTTTCTTCTTCTTTTGGTTCGGCTTCTTGTTAGCTTGAGCCGGTGCTTTACCTTTGGGTTTGGTGTGATTTTGCTGTGTTGGCACTGTTGGTAATTTCTTGTTGCCAAATTGTTTTCGAATTTCAGCCTTTGGAATAGGAGGACACTGTGTAACTGTAACTTTAGGTCCTGCCTTTCCCAAGAACTTACTCGTCGAATTCTCAAAGACTTTGCAGATTAAGGATTGATTAACGTTCTTAATGGGAAAATCTTTGTCTGAGTAAATTTTATCATCACCAACTAGAGTGTACAGCAAATTCACACTCTCCGGCTCTCCTGCAGATGAGGACTCAGTTGCAACAGTCTTAGCGGGTTGAACAGGGGGATCACATAGAATGTGATTCTCAAGAGGTATGTCCTCATTTTTGGCTACCGCATCAGACTTTGCTGGGACAGTATCATCAGATTCATCATCAGACGAATCAGCATCCTCAATCACAACTGGAGGATCTTGATTCTGTTCAGCACTCACAAATGTATCTGCTGACACATCTGAATCTGAGGATACTTCCTTTTGGTATCCGAGTCCTGCAGCAAACTCCTTAACATCCAGAGGCACAGAAGGTTCAAAGAAAACCCTGTCCTCTTCATCAGGCATGGCGTCATAGTTATGTCTCACTGGTGGTGGACACTTCTTGTACCCTATGCATGTGACATCTCTCTTTTCCTTCTGAACGTCAATGATGTGATCTAACACATAGCTAGAACTCAAATAACTGTCTAGCTTGAGTTTGATCGCATCACTTTCGGTTTTCACACAAGCCATCTCTTTTTGCATATTCTCAAGGCGAGATATATACAAATTAATATCAGTTTGTTTTCTTGAAACCATTTTAGTCAGTTCAGTTTTATCCTTCTTTAGTGTTTCAATTACTGACTTAAATTCTTTTTCATGGTTTTCATAAAACATGTTGGCTTCTGTGCATTTAGAGAGGTCCACAGTCAACTTCTGATTGTGGATGAATGTCACATCATATTTTTCTTGCAAAGCGTCATGCTTACTTTGCAAGTCACACCAATCAGCACTCAAGGAACTATGTTTGTCTTGCAAGTCAAACAAACTAGCTTGTAAAGCATCATGTTTGGCTTGCAACTCAGACATATTTCCTTCCAAATCAGCACACCTAGCATGCAATCTATCACATTCATCACAGTTAATAGCAGTGGGTTCATCGACACATACCTGACTTGATGAACCGTCGACATTAGCCATAAAGGCTGAATGGAGAGAAGACGAAGAGTAAGCAGCCTGATCCACCAGAATAGATCTTCTTTGAGTTTCTGCTACAGCTTCCCCCAAGAGTTCATCAATGTCAATATCATCTGAAACATTAGATGTCTCACCCACATGATCATCACCAGAGTTAGATGATTCTTCATCAACACTCCTGCTGTATCCAGAGGAGTCTTCATCTTCAGACGATTCATCACCACTGGCAGAAGATTCTCCACCACTGGTGTGAACTAGCTCCTTCACAATCTGAGCAAAACATGCTGTTCCATCAGGAGCATCACCACCCAACTGGATTGACCAGTCACAACCTTCATCCACCTGAACTGCAAGTGCTCGGTTGGTTTGGTTGTTGACAGGCACCAATGTACGATCATTGTTTCTGTTCTGCTGGTTGCCTTGGTTCCTGAAGGGGTTTTGATTCCCGTGCTGGGCTGGCTTTGTACATTCCCTTTTGAAGTGACCCCGTTCACCACAGTTGAAGCATTTAACAGCCTGCTTATCGAACCCATACTTGGTGTCTCGCTTACTTTCCAAGCTGGTTCTGCCAGTACTTTCCATCCAATCCTTTGCTCTTCTCACAGCACTCGCAAAGGCCCACTTGATATCCATCAAGTCCATCTCTTCCTTATCAATCTGCCTGTAATCTTCTTGTGTCAGATTAATGTTTCCAATCTGACCTTCTATCAACCCACAGTACGCGCTCACTACAGTGTTAAGCAGCTCCATGTGTTCCTTAGCTACTTCTACACTGATTTTAGAGAAACTTGACGTGTCGAGCTGTACTGTATTTGACTTTGATTGTTGACCTGCAGCAGATGATGTTCCTCCATAACATGCATATTGTGGTTGTTGAGCAGGAGGAGGAGGAGGTGGTTGTACTGGATTTCCATACAGATCTGTGGTTGGAGGCGGCTTTACAGGAACTTGCACTGGATTGCCATACATATCCGTGCTTGTGACAAACGCCGTCTGAAGTGGAGCATGTGAACCGCCTTTTGCAGATGAAGTAGTGGAGGTGCCATAATACATCTCTGGATTCTGTGGCACTGCAACTCTCTTTGCCTTCAAAGTTTCTTCCTGATCCTTGTTCTCCAGAAGCTGCACGAAATCGTTGATATTTGTGGTTCTCAACGTTCCGTTGTACTTCATGATTTCCAGGAAGTTGTTCCATTGAGGAGGCAATGCATCGGCAAACTTCTTTACCACCTCTGTTGGAGTCGTTGTGACTTCAAAGTTGGTCAGCTCAGTAAGCAGGTGATAGAAACGGCTTGTCATATCTCCCAAGGACTCTTTATCCATACATGTGAAGCCATCGAATTCTTTCTTCAGTAGATCTCGTCTTAGTTGACGTGTGGCTTCATTACCTACTCCTCTTGTCTTCAATGCATCCCACAGCTTCTTCGTTGTCTTGAAACTGACGAACTGATGATAAATATCCTTGCTCAGTGCTTGAGTGAGAATAGCATATGCTTTCTTTTCTAAGTCATACGTCTTCTTTTGATCATCAGGGAGATCGGCAAATGTAGCTGTCGAAGAAGCAGCAACCTCGATAGTTTGATCGAATTCCGTAATGAACCGCAACCACAACTCTGTATTTTGACCAAGAATGTATGTATGGAAACGATCAACCCATCCTGGATATTCATGAAGATGCATCAACTTTGGAGGCCTGTTCAAACTTCCGGTTTCACTTTCGCTTAGAAGAAGACTTTGAATACTCGGAGTTTGATTTGAAACAAACGCCCATTGACCAGCTGGAGTGGCATTTGTTTGTGAGGATGTAGATACCGGAGATTCGGCCCATGATGGAGATTGACTAGTATTCATGTATTTACCACTGTCTGGAGCCGGACTTCCCCACCAACTCGGATTCATGATAGATAAGCAAAATAAATGCTAAGTAAGAATGATCCGAAAGATAACACAACCGAAAGATCCTGGTCGAAAGATCTGAAATCACAGAAACTTGTTAGCAATAAACTGATCACAGTCGAAAGATCGATTTATTGTTCGAAGGATCAACAGTATTCGAAAGATTACTGTTGACTCTCGAACAATGACTTCGAAGGATTCAAGAGCTCGAAGGATTCCCTTTTGAAAGATCCTTATCTTTCGAGTTAACTCTTTATCTTTCGAATAACAGATCTCGAAAGATTCACCAATACGAAGGATCCTAATCTTTCGGACACTAATCTTTCGAAAAGATTCCTCTGTCGAAGGATATGTTTCAGACTTCGAAGGATGGGTCGAAGGATATAAATCTTTCGAGCCCTCCTTGATCGAAAGATATCGAAGGATGATCTTTCGATGTCGAAAGATATCTTTCGAGAGCTCTGACACAATCTGATCTGATGTGAAAGGTTGGTGAAAAGGTGACAGGGGTTGGTGAAGTTGCTTTCGGCAGAAGGGATGTTTCTGCACAACTTTCCACCAAACTTTTTGACTTTCAAAAATTATACCCAAAAAGGCAAAACCTTATCCTCAAGTTCAGTCACCGGAAACACACCGGAATACCACCGGAAAACACAAAGTTTTCTAAAAACCAATTTTTATGTTACCCAACCCAAACTTGAACACTCCCGGTTAGTTTAGACACGTTTTTACTCACAGAAAATGCAAGAAAACAAGTAAAAACAGGTGCAAAACCAAGTGTTTCAACACACCAAAACTTGTAAAAACCCGGTTTTAAACAAGGTTAAGAGCCTTAGCTCTGATACCACTTGTAGGTCCCTTTTCGCGGAGGATTACGAACCTAAACCTTGTTATACAAACCTACTAGCGAGTGCGGAATCCAAGCTAGCAAGCAAACCGAGTTAGTAGCAAGTAGAGAAACAAACACACAAAGATTCACCGATTAACACTAGTCGTATTAATGCAAATGAAGGTTTCGGTTACAAGCACAATGTTTACAGAAATGTTCTATAAACTCTCTAAGTGTGTGAGTGAGTTCTGGGCAGAATGCTCTCTAAGCTTCTATCTCTCGGGTGTGTGAAAATGGCAGAACTCCAGAACTCAACACATGCATGGGTATATATACCCAGCTCAGCAGGTCTGCTCGAAGGATTCAACAGATGGTCCGAAGGATCATCTGTCGACCACATGTTACACGAAAGATCAGCATGGACCTCGAAGGATCATCCTTCGAGATCTAATGGTCGAACCATATCTTTCGATCACCTCGAAGGATCAGGTGTATCCTTCGAGGCTATCCTTCGATCAGAACAACTTTCAAATGTTGTCCAAGTCAAACCGGAGGATGGTTGACTTGGTCAACTTACAACACAAAACAGGACATCGTTTATATCAGACCGAATACAGACAAAGTACAGACACAAGTGCACCAACAGTTGGGTTGGATGTATTAGAACTATAAGCTAGACTAGATAACAGTTAGGATGGTAGTTATATCTTGTATGTATAGCTGCCCTTCATCTAGATGCTAAATATGTTGTACGTACTTATGATCAAATTTTTGTGGCGCAAAGCGTACAAAATGAAGGAAAAAATTCAGGCGATGATATTTTCATAAATAGTGTAATCAATTACGTTCTAGTAAATCCTTCCTAAGTTGCTCGTCCCAAGTTAATTTGAGTCCGCTTCTACTCCTCCTCGCTTTCACAGTGAGAGTTTCTACCACTCTTTGCGGACATGGTCTATGATAGGACTTCATGGAGACGTAGAATTAAGGTTAAGAACTTTTAGGAAAGGGTATAAATGTGTTTTAGCTGTGTCGTAGGGACTTGTTGTTTGCATGTTAGATGGACTTTACATGTGATTGTTTTCTTGTATATATGTATATAGGTGGTTTCTTATATGATATTTGTCTATTTTCTTTAACCGTGTACTCTTTCACCACCTTTGTTATTAGTGGTAGTTTTCTATATACATACATAGATATATATATCCCTCATGCTCTATATATCTATTTGTGTGATTTGAGCAATGCGTCTCTTTAGAAGCAGTCTCTCTACCCCAAAGATAGAGGTAAGATTTACATACATCTCACCCTTCTCAGACCCCTAACAATATTTTTGCTACTTATGGGATTTACCGGGTTTGGTTTTGTAGTGTAATTAATTAATTACGTCACAAATAAATTGAACTATAGTAATAATAATAAAGCTATATTTAACGTAATAGTTATACTATAGCTTAATTAGTATTACTCCAATTATTCAAATTTTAGCAGCATAATTACTTTAGTTATTTGCATACTTTACACGCTAAAAATTATTTGTACCAGATCTTAGCCGTATAACGATCTTGGAGTAAATACAAGTTTATATCTTTGTTATTCTTTGTTCTCACAACTTCGATACATAAAGGGTGAGGCTATCTATATAAAATTGGATTATTTAGATGATAGTCCTATAGGAGTCCAAGCTAAGAATCAATTTGTTTTCATTCCCTTTGCCTTTGATATTTTCGGGTCTCTTGCCCTTGAAGCTACCGGTTTCCTAGATAGAGTGCAGAAGGTCGTGCACAACAATTTCTTGACGCTGGAGAACCAGAGTTTTATTTTTGGTAGAATTGGATTTGCTATTTAAAAGACGGTTATGGCGCAACTTGTTGCCCATTTACCTGCCATTGTTATGTAATTTCTCTAAACGTACAATGTTTTCAAATAAATAAAAAAAAAATATATTTCAAACTAAAAAAAAAGTCACAAGCTTTCTGGACAATTGTTGAAAATGGTTATATTAACCGGAACAACCGAAGGATTTAAAAGAAATTATGAAAGATATGAAGGCTTTGTTCTTTATCCACCAAGTAGTGGATGAATGATTTTTGAATTCATTTACACCATTTAAACAAGCATGAAACATGTTTTAGAAAACATGTTGTAAGAAAAGGTGAAAGTGGTTAGATTACAATTAACACTAAGATGTGAATTCTATAAGGTGAGGATGAAAGTAATTAACCCGAAGATTACTATAATACCATAATTCTATTTGTTAATCAAATAATGATCAACAGTAAGATAAGTAAAGAAATTGGAAGGGATCGTAGAAAAGGTTCTTCGACCATCGAAGTTTAATAATACTTTGAATACATAGTTCTGCCTATTTAAGAATAAAAGGACCTTTCAACTATGTCCTTGAAGAGATTGGGAACTTTACAATTGCACGAATATTGAAACTAACAATTTGATACTTTGTTTTCTTAAGAAGCATTCTAATTACAACTAGATATGCTAACTAATGAAAGAAGTATTTAGACTACTCAGGATGATATGTCCAGAAACACAAATAAAGAGAGTTGCTGAAGAAAGGGGAATGAGTCTTATTCGCATAGAAGAAAAAACTGAACAAGAAGCATAATTCATGAGATGACAATCACATAATTCGTTGAGCAAGAAAGTTCGAACATGAGACGACAAAAATTTGAGTTCAATGACCTGAGAAATTTAAGTAAAAGAAGTGGCGAAAGAAGATCTCAAGCTTTTATTATGTTCCACGTTTGAAACACATACCAAGTGTTGAGTAACATGTGTAAAATGTTGATCAATTTAGTCAAAATATAATGAAAAACAGATAGTCGAGATACATAATGAAAAACCATTTACTTTTCATTATTAAAATTTTTGAGACGATTTTTATTTAATCTCATCAAAGTAAGTTCACGTGACGGGCATGTAGTAACTGGAAGGATCCGAGTACAGTAGTTGCGACGTCCTGTCTAGGATTGACATTCGTACAAATCTGAAGTAACGGACCAGTTTGCCTACCTGGGACTAACGATGAGAGTACGAAGTATCTATTAGGCCAAAGCATGTCACACCAAACGTTGCGTGAACTAGCCCTACTTTGATTAGTCATTGTGTCCACACCTGGATACCTTCCGACTTTCATACATTACATCGATATTTCTCGATTTTCTCCGTGTTTTAGTGTACGTTACCAAGCTAACATATGCAAACCATACGAAAGCCCGATAATAATGGGGGCCCACATGATTACGAAGGTGAAGTATAGTGGCATGCAAGGCCTAATTACGAGCAAAGCCCAAGAACTTTTTAAAAGTGTTGTATTATCATGAGTTATTGTTTTCTAATACACCCTAAAATTTTTCATTTTATCATACATCTATATTTTTTTCGTATATTTTCTAGCAAATCCATCAAAAATCACACAATCTCGTTTGCGTTGATTCCTGTAGATGTCTTCTAGGCACCTTCGCGGGGGAAAAAGAACCGAAAACTCCGGTAAACGTATGGCTGCCCAAATTGCCAAGCAAATGGTTGTCTTAATTCCCAACGATGTAATCCAAGTTCAACAAGCCCTCGCTGCTAACCAAGTCAACCAAGTCGAACCTGTTGCTGTCAATGCTCCCGCTAATCCATCCAAGTGCTCCTATAAGCACTTTAAGTCTTGTGACCCATCAAAATACGAGGGAACCGAAGGGGTCACCACACTCCTTCGATGGTTCGAGGAAATGGAAAGCACCTTCCTAAATTGTGACTGCCCTGGTGACCGCAAGGTTCGTTATTCTACCACCCGTCTCTTTGGGGTAGCTTTAACCTGGTGGAAAGCCAAAAAGAGTAGAAGAGCGACTGAAACTGTTGTGGCCGTAACTTGGACACAACTCAAGGAACTTATGACTAAACGGTTCTACCCAAGGGGTGAGATCAAGAAGTTGGAGGATGAATTCTATTTCTGAAAGCAAAATGATGGAGATCATATGACCGATAACAAACGATTTCTCGAGCTGAACCAGATGGTCTCGTATTTGTTCACTCCTCTTCATCGTCTCATTGAACAGTACATTACGGGTCTTCCTTCCGGTATCCATGATTATGTGATAAGCACTGTACCCACAACTTTGGAAGCTGCAATTGAATTGGCCACCGGACTCACGGAAAACCATATCCGGAATGGAGACTTTGACGAAGAGATAAAGAAGGACTCAACTAACAAGGCCTCAGTAGAAGAGCCAAAGACAACCACGCTTGAATCATCCTCCCAATTCAATGCTAAACGAAAGCGTGACGGTAAAAATTACGCTGTTACCTCGACTAACCCAACCCCACAAGACGTACCTCTCCAAGCCATCCCAATCACCCAGGTGGCACCCAACCCAGCTTACCCAAACAAGAGACCCTACACTGGTCCTCACCCTCAATGCAACAACTGTCACTATCACCATCAACCCATCGTTCCTTGCCGACTTTGTGACAATTGTGGGCGTTATGGTCATTTGAGTAACATTTGCCGTGCCCCTCAAAACCAAGCTCCCCCTCCTGCCCAAAACATGACCTAATCCTACCAACAGCCAAACTACCCCATGGTACCTTATGTTAGAGCTTGTTTCAATTGTGGAGATCCTACCTATTTTAGAAACACGTGCCCTAGGCTGGTTAGCATTATCAACGCTCAAGCCCAAGCCAACCCAGTTAATCAAGCAAATCAGGCAAACCTAGCACCCCCTCCAGTAAGAGGTAGAGCCTATAACATCAATGCAAACCCCGACGAGGCTAACCAAAACAATGTGAACGGACAACCCAACTAGCCCTTTTCCACCAGGAAGCTGCTTCAGTTTAATTGCTCTATTTTCTTTATTATTCCAAGCCTTTATAATTTTTATTTCTTGTATCCACAATTCAAGTTATCTTTATTTTCAATTTATGTAATAACATTTCAAGTTATCATCATTTCATATTATGGTTATCATTTGCAAATTTCATTTTACATTTCACGTCATTTTCATCTCGGCAAACCTCACGTCATAATTTAGGCAACATGGGTATCGCCTCACTTCTTCATAGGCCGACTCCTTCCTTATAGCATGAGATGGAGTCACTACTAACAATTAGTCTTGCTTTCTTCGGACTCAAGGCTCAAGCATTGGTTGTTGTGTTTGGCTATGTTTGGTAGACTTTAGGACGAGTCACATAGAACTAGTAATGACTCGATAATAAAGCCAACGAAAATTTGACAAGGACATGGTGGATATGCCGCTGGTACTTCCTATATATAAGTGTTGATGTCAAACTATCAAAAGCATTGTTAGCCTGGTCATGGGATGTTGGGATTGAACCCTATCAGAGGAACAGATAATTAAAGCCAAAACTGGATCAGAACAGTGATTATGAATAAGCAGATGCTGATACACAAATCTCTCCCCTTGAAAGTGATTACAACTACTGATGACCTCCTATCTGCTGATCTTACCAAACTACTGACTCATAACTGCTGCTCAACTAAAGATCTGATGGAAGACTAAAGTCCTGCTGATTCAATCTACTGCCTTGAGTCAAGCACTGCTGATCCGGACAAGTGCTGTTGGGTTCACAGTAGTAGAAGGTTGCAGTAGCTGTTCTAAAGTCTGTTTTGTAATAGAATGTATTAGCAGTAGTTAACACAAGCAGTGTCTGTATAGATCAGAGGTTAGAGTTTGTTAGGAGGTTAGATGTCACTTTCATGGTGACGTCAGCAAAGATGCTCAGTAGTTTGCAAGTGCCTATAAATAGTTCAGTACTTTGTACTGTTCTATTAGCTCTTTACATCATTCGTCTTCTTTGCACACACAAACTACTGAGCTCGGGCTGAGGGGGAGTTTGCATTCATACATCTATCTTTGTAATCGTTGTTGAAATTAAATTCAATCATTCGGTTCATTGTGTAAAAGATGTTTGATCAAAGTATTACTCTCATTTGATTGTATGCAAAGTTTGTTTTCATTTTAATTCCGCTGCACAACTTATCCATTTTCATCTTAACTTCAAACACAAAATACAATCAAAAAGAAACTCAGATCCAACAATTGGTATCAGAGCCTGGACAGTCAAATTTGATTTAACAATCATTTTGACGTAAAAAGTTCAGCTCAAAACAGTTGATATTGATCGTTTGTTCGTCGTTGAAAAACAGAGTAAGAATTAATCACCACTAAAGTTGATTTCTCAGTACCTGTAAAACAACAAGAATGACGTCACAATCTCAGGACGATAAAAACATTGGTACTCTCTTTAAACCACCTATGCTAAAAAGAAATGAGTACAACATCTGGCAGAGGAGGATGGGTCACATCCTCGCTCAACAAAGCACAGGTTGTTGGAAGTCTGTTATCTTTGGTCCTCATGTTCCTACAGTGCCAAGCGCTGAAGATGCTAAAAAACAAGTTCCAAAACCTGTTGAAAATTATACTGAACGGATTATCAAAAGTTTGAACTAGATGCTAAAGCATTTAGTATCATAGCATCAGCGCTGCCCAACGAAATATATGTTGGATTGTTACATTATGACAATGCCAAAGAGTTGTGGGACGCACTTAAGGAACAGTTTGGAGGTACCGAAGAGGTCATAGAAAACAATAGGGAAATCCTGAACCAACAGTATGAAACATTTTGTCATGTTAAAGGTGAATCACTGACGCAACAATTTGAGCGGTTCAATTGTCTCATCAGTGAACTGAGGCTTGTTAAAACCACTTTTACAAACTCAACTCAAAACAGCAGGTTCCTCAGGTCACTGCCAGATAAATGGGACACAATAGCGTTTGTCACCCGAAACTCACCTGAGTTCAAGGATCTGACCTTGACCCAACTCCATGGTCGACTCCTGACCTACGAAAGGGAGTTGAACCAGAAAAGGAAGTTACAAGAGTCAGGGAAAACCGTTGATGATTATTCATTCGGTAACACTGCTCTTCTGGGTCAAGAAGAATCTGGTGGTAGTGGTAAGGATCAGGGTTATGATCACTTCATTGACATAACTGCTGGTGCAAATTTTAACAACCCTGATCCTCACTCTACAGGTTATGCATTCATTGCAAATGAAAACCAGATGTCAGACAATTTAAGCTTTGAACTAAATGATTTACAACATTTTGACCCCACTGATCTAGAGGAAATGGACATCTTGCATCAACTGGCCTTGCTAAGTGTTAGAACTAGCAAGTTTTATAAAAGAACAGGGCGAAAATTCCCAGGGTTGCATGGGAATCTAAGGGTTGGGTTAGATAAATCAAAAATCAAGTGCTATAAGTGTAACAGGCTAGGACATTTTGCTAGAGAGTGTAGGAGTCAAACAACTGGTCCCATAATTACTCACCCTAGCTCAAATCCTAGACCTCAAAATCAAAACACTGTGCACTATGCCCAATATGCCCCAGCAGCACATGTGAACACTGCTCACTATGCTGTTGCTCCTGTGCCAGTGCATTATGTCCAAACAGCTGCTCCACAGATTCAATATGTTCAAACCCCTGCTCCCTAGGCACAAGTGCAACCTGCACCACAAACCACTGCTCCAGTAGCAACACAACCAGATCAACAAAGTTTCTTTACTCAAGAGTTTGTTGACTGGAGCAGTATGACTGAAGACCTCAGTGATGAAAACTTTGCACTCTATGCTTCTAATGTTTCTTCTCATGATGAATTTTGTTTGATGGCATTAGAGTCAATACAGGAGGGTGTTGAATCTGAAGAGAAACAGCTGGTCTCTGAAACAGTGGATGAGGTGATTGAAGCAGTGGTTACTGCTGTGGCTGATGAAGTACCGTTGGAAGAAAGTTCAGGTACCCTGATTGAACCACTGACAGATCTATGGTCTGAAGAAGATAAGAAAGAAGAAAAGGCAGGTGAAGAAGAAGAGAGAGCTAGTGATGAAGAGAATACTCAGTGTGATTGTGCAATGATGGCTGCTGCCAAGGTATCACCTCAAGTTCTAGAAAAACTATGTTCTGACAATTGCATTATTGCTTTTGCTAACATCAAAGAGGTGAATGAAAACCTTAGGAACAAAATCTTAACTGATGAACTCAAATTTGAAAGATCTTTAAAAGAACTTAAAAACAAATTGGCTGAAAAAGAGAAAGAGATTAGCAGCATGAAAGAAGAGCAAAGCATAACCAAAACCCAACTCCAAACTATGGTAGAAAAATACCAAGTTTGCAAAAAGGAGTTAGAGTCCACCCAGATCACATGTGAGAAATGGGTGGAATCATGCAAAGGGTATGAGGTTATGCTTGAGAAACAGATAAAAAGCAATGTGAAATTTGGGGTTGGTTATAGAAAACATGATGATGAAAACACTGCTTTTGAAAAATCTGTTTCAACCACTGATGTAACTACTGAGTACATCCCCACAAACAAGAATGGCCAAGAAGTGAAAATCACTGACAAACTTGGTAACAAAATCACACTTGACAGACCAATGGGCCCCTCAGCTTTTGAGGAGATTGAAAATCATCAATTTAAACCAAGATGGTCTGATGAGTGTGATATTCTTGAAAATTTCAAGCCAATGGACTTAACATCAACTGATGGTGTTAAAGCTCCAAAAGCTAAAGTCATTCCTCTCAAGGACATCCCAGCAGTGGTTAAAACCTCTGCTGCAAAGGAGTCTGAAAAGAGGAAGAAGAAAGAAAAAATTGATAACTTGTTTTGTGAATTCTGTGAGAAGAGGAACCATCTAACAAAAGATTGTTTCCACTTAAAAGCTTATGATTTAACCAAAACAAGTGTCACTACTTCAGCTGAAAGTTGCAGTGTTTGTCGTAAAACAAACCATAAAACTCAGGCATGTGTGTATCTCAAAATCTTCAATGAAAAGAAGAATGAATACATGGCTAAAACATCCTTGAGTTCATCAGCATCATCACCATCTGTCAAGTTCACAAAGAAACAACCACTGTTTGTGCCAGTTCAAACAGCTGTCATAAAACAGCTGAACCAAACATCTGTTAAAAGAGATGTTCAGGTTACTGATGCACCTCCTGCCAATCAGTTCAGAAAAGGCAAGGAAAAACAGTCTTACTTGTAACACCCCGAAAATATAAACCCTCATATTAGAAAATTCAAGAAAAATTATAAACAAGAATTTACCAACTAGGAACTTAACCTAGTTAAAAATTTAGTTTTTTGAAATAAACTTATAATATGGTTAAAACACTTAACTTAGAGAAAATGGTAGTTAAGGGGCTGAACTTGTCAAAATTGAAAGTTGAAACACTAAATAGTGAACAAAACACAAAACCCACCCATCTTGGGTGGGCATCGATCGAACAGAGAGAGAGAGGGGCGACCAGGAGAACTTCCAAACCCTACAATCTCAATAATCTTGCTAATTGAAGGATTAATCCAAGTAGAAATCAAGAATTGAGCCTAGAATCATAATCCTCATCACAAGAGGATTGTAAGGTATGTAAAATTAGTGAAATCCCTTAACTTGAATTTCTCATGATGTTGTGAAATCTGGAAAATTGATGTTGCATGAGTGTTATTTGGTTAGTTTAGAATCAATTTGGTGTTTAGAGGTTAAACTCAACCAATTACATGTGAAATCATGACCAAATTCAGAAAACTCCATGAACACCTTGAAGGTGGGTTGTGGGTTTTACAAGATGATGATGAATTCTAGGGTTCTTAGTGGTTATTCTAGTAAAATTCGACCTTAGAAGATAGTTCCAGGAAAGAGGTGATGTTTACATGACATATGATGGCTTAATTGAAGCTAAGTTGACTAATTAGCAACTTATAAACATGAAAACAAATGAAATAGAAATTCTGCCCTCATAATGTTCGTTGAAATGCCTCAAAGAAGGTTTTAAAAAGAAAACTGAATTGTTAAGTTTAAACGCATAAATATGAAGTATCACGAATGTGCGTTATGTGTGTAAAACATGGAGTTCTAAACATAAAGTGCTTGAACTCTTTAGGAAAAGAAGCCGGGGCATCTAGTGGACAAACCAGTGTGGACGCACGTTTGAAGGGCTCACTTTAAAAGGTATGTAACATGATTCGTTATATTAAGTGAAATTAGATTATAGTAGTTGATCATCAAAGTCTCTAGTTATTATGAATCGAAGCGATGACATTGTTGTATTGAATGCTTGTTTGAATAATGAAATAAACTCGTTGGTAGTTGTCAAAAAGGAAGGAATCCCATAGACAAGCCAAACGGGTCAAATAATCAAGCAAGACATGATCTACATTCCAAAACGTGATAAATTGATGTATATAATGGTTATATTGTGGCATACTAGAAATGTTAGACTTTTATTACAATTGATAGTGCAGAATATTGAAACCCGAGAGTTGGGATTTTGGTTGAAATGTTCAAACCAAACAAAAACCTGAATTCCCAGGTGCTACCGTAAATTACGGTGTCACCGTAATTTACGGTAGAGGCCAATGTTTTACGGTGGTGTTCTACTGTGTTACGGTGTAACCAAGAATTTCCAGCACTCACCGTAATTTACGGTGGTACCGTAAATTACGGTGGAGCCTGGAATACTTTTATATTTTGATCATTTCAATGTGGTGTTAAATCTCGAAATTCTATCATTCATAAACATCAAGAACTAACGATTTAATGGTTGATTCATAGGTAATTAGGTGGTCATGGATGGCGATCAAGCGACAAGATGATGAACCGAACACTCCCTTTCCAAAACGTGATAAATTGATGTATATAATGGTTATATTGTGGCATACTAGAAATGTTAGACTTTTATTACAATTGATAGTGCAGAATATTGAAACCCGAGAGTTGGGATTTTGGTTGAAATGTTCAAACCAAACAAAAACCTGAATTCCCAGGTGCTACCGTAAATTACGGTGTCACCGTAATTTACGGTAGAGGCCAATGTTTTACGGTGGTGTTCTACTGTGTTACGGTGTAACCAAGAATTTCCAGCACTCACCGTAATTTACGGTGGTACCGTAAATTATGGTGGAGCCTGGAATACTTTTATATTTTGATTATTTCAATGTGGTGTTAAATCTCGAAATTCTATCATTCATAAACATCAAGAACTAACAATTTAATGGTTGATTCATAGGTAATTGGGTGGTCATGGATGGCGATCAAGCGACAAGATGATGAACCGAACACTCCCTTTCGAAGCTTCCGCTATGTTTGAACTTGTTAATCAGTGTTTCTTTTGTTGTAATCAATTTCTTAATCAACAATATTACGTTCTACCTTTGTCTTAGTAGACTAAGGGTGTAATAGTTTTGAAACTTATGTTAATTTAACGTCTTTTGGTATAAAATAGTATAATAAATTCTAGTATAAATATAAGGGTGTAACAAGTTGGTAATCAGAGCCACAGGTTTTCAATAAGTGTTCGGTTCAAGCTTGATCGACCATCCGGTAAGAACTAATTTCAGTTAATAAATCTTATATTACGTAAAGAATGAGAAATAAACAAATATGCATGAAAAGAGCAAGTAAGCTCAATCAACAGCAAGAACGATCAAATCAAGTTGTGAACTTGATTGAATCAACAGCAAGAACGATCAAATCAAGTTGTGAACTTGATTGAATCAACAGCAAGAACGATCAAATCAAGTTGTGAACTTGATTGAATCAACAGCAAGAACGACTAAATCAAGTTATGAACTTGATAGAATCAAACAAGAACAGCATGTGTTATAAATGGAATGTTTTAACAACTTGTGTAAACATTTCAGAAACGGAGATGGCTGATAAAGGTAATGATGATGCGGTGCCAAGAGTCACCGAACAAGTGAGAGAAGTGATTGCCGAAGAAGTTGGAAAGGCAATCGAAAACAGTCTGACAAGCTTCATTGATAGAATTCAAAACACAGTTCTATCAATGGTAGAAGATAGAATCAAGAGATTAGAAGATGACTCAAAACTTGAAAAGGAAAAACATGGAGGACGGAAACCTTGTTCATACAAGGAATTCATGGCCTGTAAACCACCAATATACAATGGGGAGGTTGACCCGATAGTGTGCCAAAGATGGCTAAGTGATATCGAAGGGGTATTCGAGAGGACCCATTGTGATGTAGAGGACTATGTAGCCTATGGTACGGGTCAACTAAGAAATCAAGCAAAAGATTGGTGGGATAACAAGAAGAAAGAAATCGGTATTGAAGCTGTTAAGGTCATGACTTGGGATGAATTCAAGACGCCATTTCTGAAGCATCATAGCCCCAAAGCGGTTATGAATAAAATCAAGGAAGAATTCATGCAGCTCAGGCACAAAAACGAGACCATAGACAAGATCACGGCAACGTTTATGGACAAAATGAAGTTTTGTGACGATCTTGTGACAAACGAAGAACAAAAGATATACTACTATCATAACATGCTGAGTGCCGAGTATAGGGAGTTTATCACCCCTTCCAAATACGAGACCCTTACCGAGATTATAAATGCCGCTCGGGAAAGGGAAATTGAGTTGAAAAAGAGTATCGAAAGGGGTGAACGGAGAGCGCATGATGTAAATCCCAGCCCTGCTAAAAAGGCACGAACAAGTGAGAGCTCAAGGAAACCTGATACGAAAGGTGGGTCACCGAGTTGCAGAATTTGCGGGAAGGGCCATAGAGGCGAATGTCGTTACAAGGATAAGCCTTGTCCTATATGCAAGAAAACGGGACACATAGCCATATCATGCCCGGAAAAGGTGACGGTTTGTTACAATTGTTATCGAACGGGTCATAAGAAGTCTGAATGCCCGGAATTGGTTGAAAAGAAGGATGGGCAAGAACAGAAGGGTGAAGCCCCTAAAGCCAAGGCAAGGTCTTTTCAACTAACAGCCGCTGAAGCAAAGATTGAACCTGACGTGGTCTCAGGTATATTTACTGTAAACTCGATTCCTGCACGTGTGTTATTTGATACGGGTGCGAATAAATCCTTTGTTTCATATGGATTTATTCGACATCCTTCATTTGTTCTAACTAAATTACCTGTGCCCTTAGAAGTAGAGATAGGTAATAATAAAAGTTTTATTGTTTGCGATGTATGTGAAAATTGCAAACTGAGCATTGACGATGAAGAATATTTGATAAATCTAATCCCGATGTCGATGGGAGAATTTCAAGTCATCGTTGGGATGGATTGGCTATCTCGACACCATGCAAAGGTCGTGTGTTTTCATAAAGAGATAAAACTGACATCTCCGAGCGGGAAACACGTCACCATCTATGGCGAGAAAGGAGGCAATCCCATTGTATGCTCAATGTTGAAAGCACACAAGCTAATGAAGCAAGGATGCAAAGCATTTATGATATACGCTAATGAACCCGAAAAAGAATTACGAAAGATTGGAGATGTACCGGTAGTACGAGATTATGAAGATGTTTTTCCGGAAGATTTGCCGGGGATACCGCCCGAACGGGAAGTAGAGTTCGGGATCGAATTGATTCCGGGCGCGAAACCCGTAGCAAAGGCCCCGTACCGACTTGCGCCGTCAGAATTGCAAGAATTGCTGTCCCAAATCCAAGACCTGCTTGACAAGGGATTCATAAGGCCGAGTGTGTCTCCTTGGGGCGCACCGGTATTGTTCGTAAGGAAGAAAGACGGGAGTATGCGCATGTGTATCGATTACCGGGAGTTAAACAAACTCGCGGTAAAGAATCGATACCCGCTCCCGAGGATAGACGATTTATTCGACCAACTACAAGGTGCGAACTGGTTTTCCAAAATTGACCTTAGATCGGGGTATCACCAATTAAGGGTCAAAGAAGAAGATGTCACACCCCGACCACGTAGAACATACAAAACGTGGCGGAAACGTCGGGGAGTGTTGTAACAGAATCAATTGTTTCAAATCCATGGCGAATGAAGTTTCGTTTTATAAATCAAACATGAAGGTTTACATTGTCTAAACAAGAATCAAAGTGTACATAACATAAATTAACTAGTTCTTGTCTCGTTTTAAGTCACTAAGGCACAGGTCCGCCTAAGTATGTCTTGATAAGTCCTATGCATCATCTCCTGAAAACACATGTGAAAATAGGTACGTCAGCATAAAAATGCCTGTGAGATACATTGGTTTTGTGAAAACGAAATTCATGACTTGAGTTTGAGAAAATGTTTAGTCATGAACCTCGTATTTTGCTTTGTCTTGTAAATCATTTGAAAAACGGTAAGATCAAATGATATGTATAAATAAGAGAACAATGCATGGTTAACTGAATAACCATGTAAAAAGAGTTTGTATAAGATTTGTTGTTTGTAAATCAATGTCTTGTGAAAAGCGTGTTATTTGTATAAAATGTTCTATGTTTCAAATTGAAATGATTCAAATAACGCTACGATATGTAATACCATACAAACACTTATATATAGGAAGTACCAGCGGCGTATCCACCATGCTTGTATCATATTACACATGCCTCGTTACTTAAATCACTTACTCAAACCAAACCATCAAGATGAAATGTTTAACAACGGTAGAAATGTTCATGTATAGTCAAATGTCTATTGTCAAATGTAATCCATGTCAACGGATACAACTGGTTTACACGGTTCAATGGTTACAGACGGTTCATGAAATTGAAGGGTTAAGACGGTTCACATAGTCAAATGGTTACAACGGTTCAAAATCTAGTGTAATGTGTTCATATGCTGGATGAGCATATGCAACAGTAATGCAATGTGAAACAATGTACTACGTATGCACACAATGGGCGTACGTAGCATGAAATGTATTGTAGAGTACAACGGTTCAAAATGTAGTGTGATGTGTTCATATGCTGGATGAGCATATGCAACCGTAATGCAATGTGCAACAATGTACTAAGTATGCACACAATGGGCATACATAGCATGTAATGTAAAACAATGTACTAAGTACGCACACAATGGGCATACATAGCATGTGATGTAAAACGATGTACTAAGTACGCACACAATGGGCATACATAGCATGAAAATGTAATGTAAAGTGTTGTGCTAAGTATGCACACGATGGACATACATAGCATAAACACAATGAAATCATGTACTATATATGTACTATTGAACATAGCAAGTATATGATGTGAAAACAGGAAAGCATGAAAGTAACAGATAGGCACATGTGTTTCACCCCAAAACAGTTTAGAAAACAGTAAAAGAGGGGTTCAATGTACTCACCTGAGATTGCTTTGAGTTCCTTGTATAGTAACCAGATAATGCTAAAGATCACGGAATATCAACGGCACCTAATAGGTAGCTTATGTTAATATACCGGACCAAATCGGAAGGATCGGACAGTACGCGGGTTCGAAAACCAAACGAGTATGGAGACTCGTGTAATATGGTTTAACAAAGCCTACATACTAAAATGAAACTTAACCTAAGTGCTTACGGTCCATCACGACCTGTTTAGGTAGCTTATGCCACCTTACGCGTCGTTCGCGTAGAACGCGTCTGGAACGCCTAACATCGTGACCACAAGGTATAACCTCGGAAGGTTATAGCTATGGTCACCTAATGTGTTTGGTCAGGTCCTAATGACCGACAAAATGGGTCGGGTTCGAAAGCATAGGCGATGGTTTAGATCGCTTACCTTACGACCCTATATAAGCACTAAACTAAAAGTGACGAGCTAAGCATGTTAGAACATGCTTAACTAAGTTTGAAAACAGGTTTGACATCAAAACAAACGGCTTTGATGCCCACGAGTAGTTTGGTTACAAAATATGCAAGAATGCACATTTTGGCCGAAACTACGACTCGTCACTGAGCCTAGATAACGTGGTGATCAGTAGGTATGGTCACTATGGACCATAACCATCGTGATCACGCTCACGTTATGAAGTTCCATGAACTTCGCATCGACCATAAGCTGGTCAATGCAGAAAGTCGACAAAATGTTGACTTTCGGACTCGAAAAGCGAATAAAAGAGCGAAAGAAGACTTACGGAGGGTCCCCGAGTGCAAATCAAGATCAAACAGCTCAGGTATGAAACAATGGTTTCAACTTAGAGCTTTAGGATCTGATTTTGTGATTTTTACACTAAGGGGGGGGGTATTTATAGGAAAAGTGGAACCGTTAGGATCGTTTTATCGAATATCGAGCCTTGATCACGTGCGTACATGTGTCCAGTGGATAAGTTCAGTGAACTTGACTCTTGGCTCTTCATTGGGTGAAAAGGCATTGCCCCTTGATCGAACGAAAGGCCAGATTCTGCATTAAATGCAAAATCTTTCTGTCAGACATCCCCACGCGGCCCGCCTAAATATTTAGGCAAAACTCACGCGGGCCGCCTGGCCCTCTCTGATCTGCACCACTTGCAGAATTTACACTTTTGGTCCCTGTTGCGTGTTTAAGCTATTTCCAGCCCTTCTAAGACCTGTAAAGCCATCTTTAAGGCCCTAAAATGATGCCTAAACATTGGGGACATGAAACATGCCCAAAAATATGTCGGATGTCGGTTCGTTTGGCCGTACGATCGCGATGTTCGCTTAATTACGACGAAATGCGCATAAGCGTGAAAGACGATCCAAATGATGCGACGAATGGATTTTTCTCATGCCAAACACTAAGGCATAATATAAGGATGCTTACATAAATTTTTGGATGTCCGGATGTATTCAGAACGTAAGTTATGCGCGAAAGTGCAAACTTATGCACTTTTTGACACTTTTAGTCCCTGAATGATCCAAAAGTTTGTTTTAGCATACCAAACCCCTCAAAGCCTATTTCTAAGCTATGTAAAGGATATTTATGGTATGTTTAACTTATGGACATGTTCCGGAATGTCCGTTACAGTTCAAATTGGCATACTTTCGCAGTTTGTCAAGTTTAGTCCCTGTAAGCGAATTAACTTGTTTTTGCTATACCAAAGCCTTCAAAACTCATTTCTAAGTTATGTAAAGGTTATTTAAGGTACGTTGAGTATATGTTGATGTTCCGGAGTATTTGTCGCATTAAACTGAGTACGTTTACGCACCAGTTTGCGTATAATGCTCTAGAAAGCAATGTAGAGTTTGAAATTGAACAATAATTGATATGTGCAAAACATACACATATTTATACAAGATCCCAAGTATGAAATACAGTATTTCATCGGCTTGGTATTTGTTTGATGGTCGCGGTGACACGGTGTCACAGAAGATGTGCCGAAGACGGCTTTCCGCACGAGATACGAACATTACGAATTCCTTGTGATGTCATTCGGGCTAACAAACGCACCCGCGGCTTTCATGGACCTCATGAACCGGGTTTGCAAACCAATGTTGGATAAGTCGGTCATCGTGTTTATCGATGATATATTGGTATATTCAAAAAGTGAAGCTGAACACGCACATCACCTACAAGAAGTGTTAGAAGCCCTTAGACGAGAGAAGCTATACGCAAAATTCTCTAAATGTGCCTTTTGGTTACGAGAGGTACAATTTCTTGGCCACATTATAAGTGTCGACGGAGTACTGGTGGATCCGTCAAAGATTGAGGCGGTGTCAAAATGGAATTCCCCAAAGAACCCTTCTGAAATTAGAAGCTTTTTGGGACTTGCGGGATACTATAGGAGGTTTATTCAAGATTTCTCCAAGATTGCGTCACCACTAACCAAGTTGACCCGAAAGACAGAAAGATTCATCTGGGGTGTTGAACAAGAGAAAGCGTTTCAAACGCTAAAAGAAAAGTTAACTCAAGCTCCGGTATTAACACTAGCGGACGGAGTTGAAGACATGGAGGTTTATTCGGATGCTTCACTATCGGGACTCGGATGTGTATTGATGCAACGGGGCAAGGTGATAGCCTATGCCTCGAGGCAATTAAAGATACACGAACAGAAATATCCTACGCACGATCTCGAGTTGGCGGCGGTAGTGTTCGCATTAAAAATATGGAGGCACTACTTGTACGGAGTAAAGTGCACCATATTCACCGACCACAAGAGTTTGAAATACTTCTTCGATCAGAAGGAGTTAAATATGCGACAAAGGCGGTGGCTGGAAACGGTGAAGGATTACGATTGTGAAATACGTTATCACCCAGGAAAGGCTAATGTAGTGGCCGATGCGCTGAGCCGCAAAACAGATTATACCCCAATACGGGTACGATCAATGCAACTGGTTGTGACTTCAAGCTTACTAGAACGAATTCGAGAAGCACAAGATGAAGCTGTAAAGGCGGAAAACTAGAAAAAGGAAAGAATTATCGGCCAAGTTAAGGACCTAGAGGTAGGCAGTCACGGCCTGAAGACTCGCTTTAATAGAATCTGGGTCCCTAACACATGTGGGGTTAAAAAGCTTCTACTTGATGAAGCTCATAAATCCCGTTATTCCATTCACCCGGGAGCGACCAAGATGTATCATGACTTGAAGCAAAACTATTGGTGGCCCGGAATGAAGCGGGACACGGTGAAATACGTGGAGAAGTGTTTGACGTGCCTACAAGTCAAGGCAGAACACCAAAAACCATATGGTAAACTTCAACCGTTAGAAATCCCGGTTTGGAAATGGGAGCAAATTACGATGGACCTATTGACCAAACTGCCTAAAACAAGTCGTGGCTTTGATGCTATTTGGGTAGTCGTGGATAGGTTAACTAAGAGTGCTCACTTTATTCCGATTCGTGAGACTTATACGTCTGAGAAAATGTCGGAGGTTTACACCAATGAAATCATAGCAAGGCATGGGGTACCGATATCCATTGTGTCAGACATAGATACCCGGTTTACTTCAAAATTCTGGCGTGAATTCCAAGAACAGATGGGAACTAAATTGTTCCTTAGCACTGCTTACCATCCACAAACGGATGGGCAGAGCGAAAGAACAATACAGACATTGGGTGATATGCTACGGGCTTGCATTATCGACTTTGGGGGTAGTTGGGATGTTCATTTACCCTTGGTCGAATTTGCATATAACAATAGCTATCACGCGAGCATTAAAATGGCCCCGTATGAGCTATTATATGGTAGAAAGTGTCGGACTCCAGTATGTTGGGGAGAAGTGGGTCCGCGAGGGCTAGCACCAACTGATATAATCCGAGCTACAAATGCGAAAATCGACATAGTTCGGACACACTTGAAAGCGGCTCAAGACCGGCAAAAGGCATACGCAGATAAAAGAAATAGGCCGATTGAATTTCAGGTTGGCGATATGGTCATGTTAAAGGTTTCCCCATGGAAGGATATCATTAGATTCAGAAAAAGGGGAAAGTTAAGCCCGAGATTTATTGGGCCATTTAGAATCACTGAACGGGTTAGTAAAGTGGCTTATCGACTTGAATTACCCAAAGAGTTGAGCGGAATTCATAGCACCTTCCACATATCACATCTTCGAATATGTTTGGCCGACGAAACTGCTCATATCCACTACGATGACATCGAGGTGGATAACAGCCTCAACTATGCGGTAAAACCAATTGCGATTTTAGATCGTAAGGAGAAAAGTTTGAGGAACAAGATAATAAGCCAAGTCAAAGTCAAATGGGAGCACAGAAAAGGGTCAGACACTACATGGGAGTCCGAGGAAGAAATGCGGCGACTCCACCCTACATTATTTGGTATGTAATTCGGTTTCGGGGACGAAACCCTTTTTAAGGGGGGTGGACTTGTAACACCCCGAAAATATAAACCCTCATATTAGAAAATTCAAGAAAAATTATAAACAAGAATTTACCAACTAGGAACTTAACCTAGTTAAAAATTTAGTTTTTTGAAATAAACTTATAATATGGTTAAAACACTTAACTTAGAGAAAATGGTAGTTAAGGGGCTGAACTTGTCAAAATTGAAAGTTGAAACACTAAATAGTGAACAAAACACAAAACCCACCCATCTTGGGTGGGCATCGATCGAACAGAGAGAGAGAGGGGCGACCAGGAGAACTTCCAAACCCTACAATCTCAATAATCTTGCTAATTGAAGGATTAATCCAAGTAGAAATCAAGAATTGAGCTTAGAATCATAATCCTCATCACAAGAGGATTGTAAGGTATGTAAAATTAGTGAAATCCCTTAACTTGAATTTCTCATGATGTTGTGAAATCTGGAAAATTGATGTTGCATGAGTGTTATTTGGTTAGTTTAGAATCAATTTGGTGTTTAGAGGTTAAACTCAACCAATTACATGTGAAATCATGACCAAATTCAGAAAACTCCATGAACACCTTGAAGGTGGGTTGTGGGTTTTACAAGATGATGATGAATTCTAGGGTTCTTAGTGGTTATTCTAGTAAAATTCGACCTTAGAAGATAGTTCCAGGAAAGAGGTGATGTTTACATGACATATGATGGCTTAATTGAAGCTAAGTTGACTAATTAGCAACTTATAAACATGAAAACAAATGAAATAGAAATTCTGCCCTCATAATGTTCGTTGAAATGCCTCAAAGAAGGTTTTAAAAAGAAAACTGAATTGTTAAGTTTAAACGCATAAATATGAAGTATCACGAATGTGCGTTATGTGTGTAAAACATGGAGTTCTAAACATAAAGTGCTTGAACTCTTTAGGAAAAGAAGTCGGGGCATCTAGTGGACAAACCAGTGTGGACGCACGTTTGAAGGGCTCACTTTAAAAGGTATGTAACATGATTCGTTATATTAAGTGAAATTAGATTATAGTAGTTGATCATCAAAGTCTCTAGTTATTATGAATCGAAGCGATGACATTGTTGTATTGAATGCTTGTTTGAATAATGAAATAAACTCGTTGGTAGTTGTCAAAAAGGAAGGAATCCCATAGACAAGCCAAACGGGTCAAATAATCAAGCAAGACATGATCTACATTCCAAAACGTGATAAATTGATGTATATAATGGTTATATTGTGGCATACTAGAAATGTTAGACTTTTATTACAATTGATAGTGCAGAATATTGAAACCCGAGAGTTGGGATTTTGGTTGAAATGTTCAAACCAAACAAAAACCTGAATTCCCAGGTGCTACCGTAAATTACGGTGTCACCGTAATTTACGGTAGAGGCCAATGTTTTACGGCGGTGTTCTACTGTGTTACGGTGTAACCAAGAATTTCCAGCACTCACCGTAATTTACGGTGGTACCGTAAATTACGGTGGAGCCTGGAATACTTTTATATTTTGATTATTTCAATGTGGTGTTAAATCTCGAAATTCTATCATTCATAAACATCAAGAACTAACGATTTAATGGTTGATTCATAGGTAATTAGGTGGTCATGGATGGCGATCAAGCGACAAGATGATGAACCGAACACTCCCTTTCGAAGCTTCCGCTATGTTTGAACTTGTTAATCAGTGTTTCTTTTGTTGTAATCAATTTCTTAATCAACAATATTACGTTCTACCTTTGTCTTAGTAGACTAAGGGTGTAATAGTTTTGAAACTTATGTTAATTTAACGTCTTTTGGTATAAAATAGTATAATAAATTCTAGTATAAATATAAGGGTGTAACACTTACCAAAGGATTCCACA
This sequence comes from Helianthus annuus, assembly GCF_002127325.2. Lineage (NCBI taxonomy): Eukaryota > Viridiplantae > Streptophyta > Magnoliopsida > Asterales > Asteraceae > Helianthus > Helianthus annuus. The sequence goes on along the minus strand of NC_035447.2, from coordinate 76,344,446 downwards.
CGTTTATGAGGTCTACAAAAAGCCCTCTAAACCCAGAGTGAATAGGCATCCTTTCGGTTACCAGCAGGTGATTGGGCAAGACCCTCAACAGTGGTTAGCAAGGAATAGTACTAAAACTGTCCAAACCCCTGACTTAACCACTGTCCATCACACTGCATCCATACCAGACACTGTTGAGACTCCATCCATAGCCCTGTTGGCTTTGGAGTCCTTAATGAACTAATCCTTTTACTTCATGTGCAGGGAGCTTCTACATGCTTTGATAGTCTTTGGTATGTAGATAGTGGAGGCTCCAGGCACATGACAGGATGTAAAGCCCTCCTCAAAGACTTTAAAATCCATGGCGGGGGTGATACATCCTTTGGAAATAATAGTAAAGGAAAGGTTTTGGGGTCTGGAACAGTGCAATCTGGCAATGTAAAATTTGAAAATGTCAATCTAATAGACAATCTAAAATTCAACCTTCTGAGTGTATCCCAAATGAGTGACAAAGGGTTTGGGTCATTCTTCACAAAAGATTGTTGTAGGATTGTTGGACCAGAAATGGTCAAAAAGATTGAAGCAATAATCAAAAATGGTCAAACTAAACTTGTTGCTCAAAGAAGTGGCAATGTTTATTTTGTTGACATGTCAAAAGAGTGTCCCAGAGCTGATGCCTGTCTGTTCTCAGCTGCCTCTAACAAAGAGACAGAACTTTGGCACAAAAGACTGGGGCACACAAATCTTAAGACAATAACAGAAATTTCAAAAAATGGTTTGGTGAGAGGCCTGCCACAAAAATTGTTTTCATGTCCTGAACATTGCATTTCCTGTTTAAAAGGAAAACAGCATAAAAGTTCCCACAAGTCCATTGAAGAGTCCAAAACAACCCAGTGTTTGCAAATGCTACACATGGATTTGTTTGGCCCAGTTCAAGTCATGAGCCTTAAAAAGAAAAGATATTGTTTGGTAATAGTTGATGACCTTTCTAGGTTTACATGGACTTTCTTTTTGCACTCTAAAGATGAAACTGCAGGCATTTTGCAAGACTTTGTGACACAGGTTGAAAAGCAATTTGACCTTCCAGTGAAAAGCTTTAGGAGTGACAATGGCACAGAATTTAAAAATAGGGAGTTGGATGCCTTCTGTGTGAAGAAAGGGATTGTAAGGCAGTACAGCATCCCTAGAACACCAGAGCAAAATGGGGTTGTTGAAAGAAAGAACAGAACTTTGATTGAGGCTACGAGAACCATGCTTGCAGATTCAGGTTTGCCATTAACTTTCTGGGCAGAGGCAGTAAACACTGCTTGCTATGTCCAGAACAGAGTTTTAATAAACCCCAGGCACAAAAAGACTGCCTATGAAATTCTGTATAAAATCAAACCACTGATCTCATACTTCAAGGTGTTTGGCTGCCCATGCTTTATTTTGAACTTAAAAGATTCCATTTCAAAATTTGCAGCCAAAATAGATTGTGGTTATTTTCTGGGATACTCAACCACTGCCAAGGCCTAAAAAGTGTTCAATGCACGGACCAAGGTAGTGGAGGAGACTTTGGATGTAAAGTTCAATGAACTTTCATCAATGAAAATCCCAGCAAATCCTGCTGAACTGTTTGATCTTGAAAAATTCACTTTTGAAAATACTGCTGTCAAGACTAACAGTGCAGGTCCATCAGAGGATACAACACCAGACTATGGGTATGAAGTCATCATCCCTCAAAGGTCTGCCACAAAAGGGAAAGCATCAGTTGTTCAAAACATCTGTGAAAGCTCAACCACTGCTGCATCAACAGTTGTTGACCAAAGTAGCCCATTTCCCACTGCTTCCGCATCCTCAAACACTGCTGACAAAAGTCCTCAAACAGTGGATAAAAGTCAGCAGTGGTCCACTCCATTACCACCCATTCCACCACCTTTTGAAGCCACTGCTGGGTCATCAAAGTCACCAGCAGTGGTTAGCTCAGATGATACACATTTGCAGCCTTCACCAACAAATGCCATCATACCATACCAAGGAGATTTAATCTTCTTGAGATCTCATCCACCTGATCAAATCATTGGCAACATCAATGAAGGGGTGCTCACAAGAAGCCAAACCCAAAACATTTGTCTTTTTGCTGGTTTTCTATCACTCCATCAGCCAGTCAAGTACCAAGAGGCACTAAAAGACAACAGTTGGGTAGAAGCCATGCAAGAGGAGCTCCAACAATTTAAGAGATAACAAGTATGGGAGCTTGTACCACTGCCAAAAGAGGTTAGTCCCATTGGCACAAAGTGGTTCTTCAAGAACAAAATAGATAAAAGGGGCATTGTTGTCAAGAACAAAGCCAGGCTTGTGGTTCAAGGTTACAGACAGGAAGAGGGGATTGATTATGATGAAACATTCGCCCCTGTTGCAAGATTGGAAGCTATCAGACTGTTCCTGGCCTTTGCAGTCAACCACAACATGAAGGTGTTTCAGATGGATATCAAAAGTGCTTTCCTCTATGGTACATTGCAAGAAGAGGTATATGTATGTCAACCTCCAGGCTTTGAGGATCCATTTTATCCTGATCATGTCTACAGGCTAAACAAAGCCTTGTATGGCCTGAAACAAGCACCTAGAGCCTGGTATGAAACTCTTTCCAACTTTCTACTCTCAAATGGTTTCAAAAGAGGTACCATTGATAAAACACTGTTTCTTAAATGGAGGGGGAAAGATTTAATGATTGTCCAAATTTATGTGGATGATATTATTTTTGGAAGCACATGTACCAAAATGTGTGAAGAGTTTAGAGAACTCATGACAGCTGAGTTTGAAATGAGTGCAATGGGTGAGCTGCAATGCTTTCTTGGTCTCCAAGTACAGCAATTGCAAAATGGAACTTTCATTCATCAAAGCAAATATGCTAAAGAACTTTTAACCAAATTTGATATGAATGATTGTAAACCATGCAGCACACCCATGGCCACAAATAAGCTGGTCATGTCTGATGAAAAGGATGAGCTGATTGACCAAACACTCTATAGAAGCATGATTGGGTCTTTATTGTACCTAACTGCATCTAGACCAGACATCATGTTTGCAACATGTGTTTGTGCAAGAAGTCAATCAGCTCCCAGAAAATCAAATCTCATTGCTGTAAAAAGGATTCTCAGATACATAAAAGGTGCTCCCACACTTGGTATCTGGTATCCAGCTAATGGGAATATCAAGCTTTCAGGTTTTTCAGACAGTGACTTTGCTGGATGTCACACCACAAGGAAGTCCACTTCAGGAGGGTGCCAGTTTCTAGGTGATTGCTTAGTATCCTGGCAAAGCAAAAAGCAAGCAGCAGTTTCAACATCCACTGCTGAGGCTGAATACATTGCTGCTGCAAGCTGTACAGCCCAACTCCTGTGGCTTCAAAATCAGTTACTGGATTTTGGTATCACTGCCTTAAAGACACCACTCATGTTGGATAGCCAGGCAGCAGAAAATATCATCAAAAATCCAGTTTCCCATTCTACCACAAAGCACATCGACATCAGACATCACTTTGTGAGGGATTTCTATGAAAAAGGTTTGATTTCTCTGCATCATGTCCCAACTAAAGACCAGCTGGCAGATGTGCTCACAAAAGCACTTGATACAGCCACTTTTGAAAGCTTGGTCTCTAGGATTGGGATGCTAAACATGGAATAACAAGCAACATCTTGTTTTTCTATGAATAAAAGCAACAAAATGTTTTTAGAAAATCAAAAATCCATCCTTAAAAATAGCTTAAAATGAAAATTTCAATAAAATCCTTAAAAGTCTGCCATAGCCACTGTTTGTTCAAAAGTCTGCTCTACTTCAAAAAGTCTGCCCACTGCTGAAAGGCAACCTCTGTTCTCTCATTCCTTGATAACCACTGTTGTTCAAAAGCAGTGTCTTATCCACTGATATGCTATCCACTGATAGTGAAAATCATACACTGCTTTCATCAGTTGCTTTCACCAAAAGTACTGTCCTTCATTTTCACCAGTGGTTGTCACGTGGGCAGTACATAGCAGTCAGACTTTTTGTAACGGCTGCCACGTCAGCATTCATTCTCTTTCCTATAACATCCCCACTCCCCATCAAAACAGGGTTTTACTGTCAAATTGAATTCTTAAAAATTCCCTTCTAAAAGCAGTTTTTCTTCTCATTTCTCACAAATTTCTTCGATCGTTTCGTTTCAAAAATGACAAAATCGAAGCTCTCTGCAAAAACCCACATCAAAATCATCGAAAACAGCCTCTCAAAAGGCAACTTCCACTGAAATTCCATTCAAAAAATCTCACAATCTCCTGGGTCTTCTCACAAAACCAGGAACCACAGATGTTTTCGATTCCATTATCACCATCATGGCAAAATCAAAGTACAAAACTTTGCTCACCGCCGACGCACCCATCTACTTGGCGACCCAAAGGGAATTTTGGAAAAATGCAACTCTTGAAAAACAAGGAGACCTTGCAACTGAAATCCACTCTTCCATAAAGGGTAAAGTTGTCCACATTACACCACAATCCATCTCCGAAGTCTTTCAACTCGATGACCAGGCAGGTAAAACTTCCTTCACTAAAAACGAGTTGCACACTGATTTCATTGAAAGAGGGTATGAAGCCACAATGATGAAGAAACTAACCTTAGAAAAAGGTTATTTTCCTCCTGACTCAAGATTTCTATTTCATACCCTCCTCCTATGTGTGTCAAACAAAACCACTTCTTTTAATGAGATCCCTATAAAGATTCAAAATCTGGGATATGCAATTCTTCAAGAAGAAAATTATAATTATTCTCGGGAAATCTTTAAAGATTTGGTAAATAATGTTGAAAGCAAATCATTCTTACTATTTCCAAGGTTTTTAAGTTATTATTTCAAAAGAAATTCAGTAAGGATGATTTAGCTTTAATAAACCAAGGTGAAATAACTGCAATAAACTGCCTAACGTCTGAAACTTTTTCACGAATGTTAGCACCTTGCAAAACACAAGCAGGGGTACCTGAGCAGAATTTAGCAGCAACCACTGCTCCTCAGGTATCTGCTGTTGAGCCTACTGCTCTAGGTGATCAAAGCAGCAGACCAACTGTTTTGAAACCCACACCTACAAAACCCAAAAAGCCTTACAAAAAGAAAAATCAAAAACCCCCAAACCAATCAAAATGGCAACTCTGGAGGATGAGATACCAGAGTTAATGCCTGTGACAACACAAGAGTCACAAGAAACCACTGCTGCTACTTCCTCACAGCAGATGGTACAAATATCTCAACCCATAACCATAACTCCTCCTGCTTCTTCACAAAAAGAACAGGTTGTACACAAAGGGCCACCACATCATGATGCTCTGGATACACTTGTTTCCATCATCCACAGCTCAATGCCCCGAGCAAATCCGCTTCCTACACCTACCATCACATCCTCAATTCCACCAAAAACACAATTACTGTTGGATGCAATTGATTTGAACCAGGCATTACTCAGTCCTTCTCAATCACCTGTCAATGAGAATTTACCTCCACAAATGACTGAGCCTGCTGTATCATTCTTTGCTAACCCACCAACACAACCTGAGGAGGTTACACCCATTGAGTTACAAGTAACTCTTTGTGGTAATCCAAGTGAAGCAGCCACTACAACTGTTGAATCTACAGGTTTACAGTTGGACAGTGGTTACATCAATAAGACTTCCTTGAAGGCAATTCCTTTTATAGCACCTCTGTCAACCACCAGCGGATTTATTTATCCTACTGGCAACATCAAATGGTTGTCAAGTGTTGACGGAAGAAGACCCCAGTACCAAGAAAAAGGGGCATCAGTGGTTATTGTTTGGAGTAAACTCCCTACTTCTACCACTGATAGAACCACTGATAGTGGGAAATCAGATGATCCCATTAAATTGGGTGATGGTTTAAAGTACCAGAAATTGACGGCTCGTGTTGAAAAACTTGATAACTCTGTTGCAGAACTCAAAGAAATGCTACAACAGTTGTTACAAGTACAAAAGGAACAATCCACTGCTGTTCCACCTCAAGCACCTGCTCAACAACAGGCACCTGCTACAAATGAGCTCTGGAATCTATTTCAACCTTTTCTCCATTGTCAAGCACAGATAGCATATCAGCAACATGAAAAACATGTTCAACAATTAAGAAATGCTATGGAGTCTAGGTACAGAGACACTCAGGCTGATCTAAAGGCTCTCAAAACTCAGATCCTGCACTCCACTGGCACTGCTCCTCCACCAGTATTTTTCATTGATCAACTCCCCGAAGATAATGCCAAAAAGGGGGAGAAAAATCAGGAATGGAGAAGGAAAGGAATAATAGATGGTCTTTACCTCGCACCAGAAAATTCCAATATGACCAAACAGATTCCTTTGCCAGATGGGAGTAAGAAACTTGATGTGACTACAAATGCACTTGCAGAAGCACTTGCATGTGTAAAAAGGGATAGAGAGGCCAAAAAGAAAGCCAATGTGGATTATCCAGATCAGGGTACTTCAGGGTCAAGAGATGATGAAAATCTCTTTGATGAAAAGAAGAAGTCTACTAGAAAAGTAAGGCTACCCAAATCCATTCCGGTCAGACGTTCAAAGTCTGCTAAAAAACCACCACCTAAAACAGCTGTTGTAACTCCTGGTGTATCAGCTGCTGTTGGTACTTCAGTAGTTTCAACATCTGCTCCCACTTCAACACACACTACATCCAATGTTTTACCTCCATCACCACCAAAATCACAATCACCTCCTGTCAAAAGGCAGAAGACAACAGTTGTTATAACTTCTGCTGTAAAGACAACAGTGGTTGGAACACCAGTTATTCCAATAGCTTTTAGTCTATCACAAACCACTGCCACTACAACCACCTTTCCATCCAAAACATCATCAGTCCCTCCTCAAATAAAAAGGAGAAGGCTAATTCCCAAAGATGATGTCACTTCACCATCTCCAAAACCTTTAGCTCTTGTCAATATACCAAAACCAGTTCCACTTTCTTCAGTTCCAATGCACAAACCCTTACCTCCTGCAGGTGTTCAATTCCCTCTTGAACTAGAAGCTGTCAGAGAAGAGATAAAATCCTTCTATACTGAGGATGACCCTGCCAAAAGGAGTTTGCCTTCAATCAAAGGATATCTCTGGCCCAAAAACATTGAAGAATATTTAAAGAGAAAGGCCAAGCAAGCAGAGGATATCTCGAAAAGAAACACACAAGGGAAATCTGACAAAGAAGTATCAAGATACTACCAATATCTGCTCACACAAGTCAGTTCCCTAGAACGTTTTGCTAAAAATGTTAGTCAACAAATTTCTGAAAGAGCAGCTGAAACTCTGAAGAAAGACTACATTGAAAGCATTATGTTTTACAAGAAATACAAAGGAGAGAGACACATGTACAAAGAGTGGACTATTCCAGAGCTTGAAGCTGAATCAGCCAGAATTCAAGTTATGATAAAAAGGAAAGTCACTCACACTCCTCCTGATTGGGCATAGTTCAAAAAGAATGTACCTGAAAAGCAGTTGGAACTAAAAAGAATGAAAGAAGAATTGGTTGTTGCTGAATTTGGTACCAAAAGACAAGTTGCTAGATGGAAAGAAGATGTGGTCAGGTCAACCTACAAAAGGTTGGAGGAATTAAGGAAGAAAGATCCAAAAATCCCTCAAAAACCTGACTACCCTGAGGCAGCGGTTTCAAAAGGACCATCAAAGCTGCAAACCAGGAGAGCCACTCCTCCAGCTGGTACTGCCATCTACAAAAGAAGGACACAAAGGCAGTTTGGAGCTGAAACTGTTCAAGAAATTCTTGCTGGAAATGTTGTCTTAAAAGAAGGCTTGTTAAGAACGTTAAAATAAGAACTTGAACAGGAAAACTCTGCTACCACTGCTCAGCCAGTGATGAACCGACCAGCCTCACCAAATACTTCTGCAAATAAACATCTCCCAAGAAACCCATCAGGCTCAAAAATACAAAAGTGGGCAACTGACAAACAGACCTGCGTATTGACTTTGCTCAGGTCTGGTGGAGTAGTGGAGACATTATCAAGGGAACAAGCTCTTGGCCTGAGTCTTGAAGATTTGCAGGATCTCCTTGATCTTCCACTTAGCAGGGATGATGAAGACACAGATGCCCTTGACTTTGAATTACAATTTAAAGGTCAGATAAGGGAGCTGTTAATGAGGCAATAAAATATCCACAAATAATGAAGGGTCTTGGCATTATCTGTTCCAGGGGGAGATTGTTGGGATTGAACCCTATCAGAGGAACAGATAATTAAAGCTAAAACTGGATCAGAACAGTGGATTATGAATAAGCAGATGCTGATACACAAATCTCTCCCCTTGAAAGTGATTACAACTACTGATGACCTCCTATCTGCTGATCTTACCAAACTACTGACTCATAACTGCTGCTCAACTAAAGATCTGATGGAAGACTAAAGTCCTGCTGAGTCAATCTACTGCCTTGAGTCAAGCACTGCTGATCCGGACAAGTGCTGCTGGGTTCACAGCAGTAGAAGGTTGCAGCAGCTGTTCTAAAGTCTGTTTTGTAATAGAATGTATTAGTAGTAGTTAACACAAGCAGTGTCTGTATAGATCAGAGGTTAGAGTTTGTTAGGAGGTTAGATGTCACTTTCATGGTGACGTCAGCAAAGATGCTCAGTAGTTTGCAAGTGCCTATAAATAGTTCAGTACTTTGTACTGTTCTATTAGCTCTTTACATCATTCGTCTTCTTTGCACAAACAAACTACTGAGCTCGGGCTGAGGGGGAGTTTGCATTCATACATCTATCTTTGTAATCGTTGTTGAAATTAAATTCAATCATTCGGTTCATTGTGTAAAAGATGTTTGATCAAAGTATTACTCTCATTTGATTGTATGCAAAGTTTGTTTTCATTTTAATTCCGCTGCACAACTCATCCATTTTCATCTTAACTTCAAACACAAAATACAATCAAAAAGAAACTCAGATCCAACATGGGAAGTTCTGTGTATGTAGTGTGGTTTTATGGTTGGTGATTTCGTTTTTTGTGGTTTTGTACGTAACTTTATCATCTTGGTGTTTATTCATCCCAAAACCCTATGTTGTGATACAAATTCCAGTAAGGCAATATGAGTACCTTTTAAGACTCAGTAGCAAACCCCTATCACGTTACAAGTCGTCTCCATACTATGACGTTTTCCTTCCCGCGTCTCCGGCATCAAAAAGCGATTCCTCTATTCGGGCATCCAGCCCTTAACCAGAGCGCTATCGCCTTAGTTAAATCCAAACCTAACTTCCAATATATACTTAATTCTTAGCAACTCTAAGACTCTTGATAGCCGACACGCCCAAGAATCTGATTCTAACAATAGACCCCCAAATCAAACACCAATCTATGGAAAAATCCTACACACCATGGTTTCCTCTTTATTTTGGGACAAAATTCTCAAAAGTAGGGGAAACTCTAATATCCGCCAAAATGGGTACGAGAAAATTCCGACCCGTTTTGAAAATTGAACCCGAACCATTTACAAACTAGTTCGAACCGTTATAAATAAAATATATTATTTTTTGACGCTACTCCGATTTTTATGAAACTTAGGTCATATCAAAGAGAAAATTACGCACATTCCAACAGTATATTCGTATTTTTGTAAAACGTTATACTTTTCAAGTTATACAAGAAAAACGAGTTAAGCAGCTGAATTGGTTATATATATAAAATATCATATAATAAAAATCTCAATAGTTGACTTTCCACGGAATTATTCACCGTTGAAACTGCCAATTTCGGAAAAAACGTTTCGTTTTCTTAAACAAATTTGCTAAACTCATATTCAAACCTCCTCTTTAATGCAGAATCAATCTCTTAATCAAAGGGTTACTGTGTTTCTATTAAAAGCCAATAACCATCTCATAACTTGTCATTTTTCTTCTCTCTCTTTTCTCTCATAAACCCTAGCCACCTTTTCTTCTATTCCATCTATATCCAATTGCTATCAAGAACATGAAGGATCAAGCATTGCATATTCTAATCCATCTCCATCTTGATACCCTCTTGTGGAGGTAGTTTATTAAATCCTTTTCATTTCATATTTATTCATGTTCTTATTTATTTCATTTTCATTAGCACTTGGGGTTTAGTATAGTTGTGTGTCGATCATAGATTTAGCTTGCGTTTTGAAAGTAAGTATAGGTTATGTTTTGATTAGATTAGAATTTATATTGGTTATCATAAAATAGATCTAAAATAATAGACTAAATTGCACAAATCAACCTTTATGTTATACCCAAACTGCACTTCATACCTTTCACTATGAAATTGGCAAAACCCAACCTTTACGTTCATGTTTTGTTACATCCTATAACCTTTACCACTAACGTTGTCCAAAAACTCAGTTACATGCCCTCACATGCGATGCACATGAGGGCTTTTTAGTCAGTTACCTTCTCCTGTTAATATTCACTTGATATTATTTCAGTTATCATTTAATGTTTTTTTATATAAACCACAAATGAATCAGAATGTTCTCATCTCCACGTTAACACCCCTCACTTTCTAGTAGGCACCGTGACACATCGTTGTGGTTTACGAACTCCAAGGCTATGCGCTAAGTTATCTTCGTTCTCCTATAACATCGAGCGGATGACGTCATTATCATTTCCTCCTCAAATTACAGATCCCGTCAAAGTGTTGCGGAACAATCCAAACAATATCCGACATATATCATGAGGCTTATGCTTAGACGTTGTGTTACGTCTACGTAACAACGGATTCAGCATACTTAGAGGGTTAGAAACCATTGATGAGGTAAAGATCAATCCTGCTTTTAAAAAAAGTATATGCATTTTATAACTACTTTAGGTGAAAGATCAAACTGCTTCTAGTTGGTAAAATTATATCCATCAAACCTACTTCTTGATATAAAATCGGGGTTCTACCAGAAAAGAAACAAAGTTCAATAGCAAATAGTTCGGTTTGACTTTATAAAAGTCAAAATAATTATGTTTCTTTTATGGCTCTAATAATCACCGTTATGGCTTTTATAATCACTGTTCACTGTTCTTGGTCCCTGTCACACCCCAACCAATGGCGGAAACATCAGAGTGGGACAAAGAAAGATTACTCATCACACAACGCTAATTGTGACAATATTTAAATCAAAACCGTTTTCATTTCATGCTTTAAATTGTCAAACATTACATGGAAATTCAAATAACAACAAGTTCAATGAGAATACATAACAACAAGAACAAAATTGATACAACATATTAAACCTAAGGCGTCTATATGTGTATCTAAGCATCATCGCTACTTCAATTTCATAGCATCGTCATCCTCAACCTGTAACATGTTTAAAATAAAGTTGAATGCAAAAGCAAAGGCGAGTATACAAGTTTTCATACATACATAGCATAAAAATGTGTTTAACAAATCAAACCAATGATGAAACGCAACAAGCTCGTAACATAACCTCAAGAATACGGGTGGTGTGTTAATCCTATAGCGGTATATATGTCAAGGATAGGCTCGATCGAAGCTAATGATAAGTGTAACACAAAACGTATAACCCCAAGTTCAATGTATCTAGTAATCAAGTATGCAAGCATGTAATAGGAATGTTTGTGCATTTACGAATAAAGTTTAAGTGTAAGTTTCATAGGTAAACATGTTACACCCCAAAAAGGTGGTAAACGTAAAGGGGGTTCGAGTACACGGTTTGCAAGCGTTCCACTTGTTAATCCACAAAAGAGTTGTTGTTGTGGGAGGTTGGAACACCAAGTCCTTCTACACGAAGAAACGAAGGTGTATGAGTATTGGAGGATAACGGTAGATTAAGGAATCAAGGAATATGGAAAGTAACATATGAAAAAGTAACCATCTATTCACAAAATACTCATTCTTGACACTATGAAACTCTAAAGAGTTTAAATGTTTTCATGGGTCAAAATGCCCATTAGAATCATGACGAGTATGATGTTCTTAGGTGGTGTAACCTACTATTTTGACAAATAGCCATTAGGTTATCATCAAAAGTTTGGTTATTACAAGTATTATATATCTTATATAGTTTATATTATAAGTTATTAGTCCAATATTATCACAAGGATGTCATAGAAGTCATGTAGGAGCTAGGAAGATAAATCTTCCATTTAGGAACCTCTTAAGTTGTCACCAATACACAAGTTGTCATAAGACAACAAGTATGGTCATAGACATACATTAGGAAATGGAAATATATACTACCTAGCTAAGAAATCATCAAGTGATGTGTGGATTGAAGGTAGGATAGCCCAAGCTAATCCAAGTAATCACACAACTTCAAACTTTAAGCTTGTTCATCACTTGTAGGCTAAAACCTTATCAAAACAGAATGTTTATGAGGATTAAACCTCTGGATTTTTATGTCACAACCTTGTTGTTAAGCCCAACTAATCATAGATTTGATTATGAGCATAAGGACATAGGAATGTGTATGAGAAACCTCAAGTTAAGTGAGTTAATCAAGTGTTTAATCAAAATAGAAAGTCTAGAGCCTTTTATGGTGATGTTCGAGCCTTGGTTTTCTCTTGAAAACCTGTTGGAAACATACCTAAGGTTGTTCCAAGTGTTTAGGAAGAAGAATCATTGAAAAAGATGAAGAAATGAGGAAGTTATGCTCACTTTTGTGAGTTGATATGAATCTGTCTTAGCTCCTGATTTCAGCTACATGTTTGAGTGATTGAGAGTGATTATAGAGTGTTTGCAAAGTGAAAAATGCTTGGAGAAGTGTTGGGTTATATAGGGGATGAATTAGGGTTGGGTTGGTGGCTATTTAATGAAGAAAACACACTTAAAACACAACAAAACCAACCAAAATGACCAATCCCGTAAGGGTTGATGAGCTGCTGCGGATTCAAAGGCCTCGCGGGGCGCGAAGACAATGGCAGGGTGAGTTGCGGCTCGCTAGGGAGGGTCAGGCGCGAACTTGTTTGATTTTATTTCAATTTCAACCCCTAACTTTCATAATTTGATGTTTTGAGGTGTCCTTAGGGTAATTTATGACATATAAGCATATTTTAAGGGATTGTTAAGCATAATTAACATAAAACAAGTATAATGAAGTATGATTAAGCATATGAATGTCGTAAATAAGTATCATATGTATCCAATTGATGTATGATTCACATGTTTCACGTAGTGGCAAGTATATTACAGTTTTTTAAGAATTACGAATAATGTTTTCACGAATTTAAATGTATGAATATGTATGAAGTATGTATAATACGAATTTAAAGGAATACAAATTTTATTTATGATCCAAGTCTCGGATTTTACAATGATTACAACGAAAGACCAAATACCTGACTACAAGATTACCAAAAATAGAAATACAAGCAATGCTTTCTAATTATGGAAAGTACAAAAAGGCAGGGCGTTATCCCCTCCTTTAGGAAATTTGTTGGAACCCGAAGGTTTATTCATGTAGGTTAGCACAGTTTAGGGGTTGATCTTGTAATTGTTTAGTTCTTATATTTTGGGTTAATTATGTAAGGGTTGGGCTAGTCTTGTAGGTGTCGCATGGGCTTAGGAATCGGCCCAGATGGTTATGTATTTAAACAACCTTTAGTTCATTGTTTAAGGGTTGTTGATCTAGTGAATAGTTGGGGGCGACATCTAGGAGAAGGAACCGAGTTCCATTCGAGTCTTGTATCAGTCTTTGGCAATCATTGAATGCAAGATTTCGGTTTGTTCTTTATTCATTGTTTATATTTTGATCTTTATATTTATTCTTGAATCACCTATTGATTGGTTTCCGCACAATCAATAGTTTGTTTGATATCATTGAGAGATCCTCACGGGTTTTACAATTGGTATCAGAGCCATTGAAGCCATTCAAGGGCTCGGTTTTGATATCATTCGGATTCAAGAATTTTATATGCTACTGATCTGTTTTGTTGAGTGTTTTGCAGCAATATATTTCATCTGTTCTTGACAAAATCATCGAAATAATACTGATTTTGGTTTGTTGATTTCTGGAAAAGGTGTTTGCTGAATTTACGGGAAATCGGTGGTCAACAGATTCAAAGATTACAATATCTTTGAATTTTGGAATTGCTGAAAAGTCGGGATTGCGAGTAAACAGATCTTATCATTTATTGTTTTGCAGGTTACGACTCGCAATCATCACGGTTTCGGCTCATCTTGTTTCAGTTGCGACTCGCAACCATCAGTTCAGACTTCACTCGCAACCAAGGCTGTTACAACTCGCAACCTTTGTTTCGGCTCATTCTATTTTCGTTACGACTCGCAACCTCTTCAGTTACGACTCGCAACTACAGTAGACTTGACTCGCAACCTCAGCTGTTACGACTCGCAACGACACTGTTTTACGGACTGTTGGACTGTTGACTTTTGGACTTAATAAAATTAATTAATTAATTAACTGATTAATTAACCATGTCATCGAACAACAGTGAACTGTCTGCCCTTAATCAACAACAAGAATTGGACTCAAAGCTTGGAACTACAACACGCATTCCAAGGTTAACTGATGCTAATGACTTTCCCGAGTGGAAGTGGCGTTTTGAACAGCACCTGAAGGTTAAGGATTACAAGTTATGGCGCAGCATCTTGAGAGGACCTAGGGAGATTATGATGGAAAGCCCCACAGAACCAGATGTCAAAATAAAGAAGCCTCGAGATCAGTACACTGAAGATGATGTGCTCATCGTTGAAGAAGATGATCGAGCTCTTTCCTACTTAACCATGGGTTTGGGTCCTAATATTGCTATTGGTTTTCGCACCTGCAAATCTGCCAAAGAATTATGGGATTCTCTAGTCGAAGTGTATGAAGGAAACGAAGATATGAAAGAGAGCCGAAGGAATTTGCTGCAACAAAACTTCAACAATTTCAACCATATTTATGGTGAAACGGTAGACAAACAGATTCAGAGGTTTGTCAAGCTGGTGACTCAAATGCAAATGGAAGAAATTTATACTACAAACGCATCCACCAACAGACAACTCCTTAATGCACTGCCCAAGAGTTGGGATCATCATGTAGCCATGATCAAGAAAACCAAAGATCTTGCAAGATGTACCCTGTCAGAGATGATCTCACATATCAAAGCTTGTGAGTTGGATGATAAGCAGAGAGAGACTAACTACCAGAATAGCATGCTGGCTGCAGGTTTCTCAATTGCTCCCACCACATCTAGCGACAGTAACACAGCTCTTTTGTCTCAAGGAGGATTCCAAATGTTTCGCAATACTACATCTGCTAAACCTGCTCCCACTTCAGCAAATGTCTACAGCTCAGGGTCCTCTACTCAAGCTTCTCCTACAAGTGCTGGAAAGGCTTCTGCTGCACCTTCTGCCTCCGTTGCGAGCAATGAAATGGTTGCCTTTTTCACGAAACAGTCAAAGGAAAATCTTGAAATAGCAGCTTCCGTCATAAATTGTTTGAATGCTTTTACTTCAGGAAACCTGGGTCCTCCTAAGTTTTCCATGGATGATTTGGATCAAATTCATCCAGAAGATGTGGAAGAAATGGATATAACTTGGCAGATGGCCATGGCAGCTTTTAGAGCTAAAAACTTTGTGAGGAAAACAGGGAAAAACAAATGGCAAGGTCTTACGTTTTCGGGCCCCGCAAAAATGCCATTTGAGTTTCGTTGCTATAACTGTCATGAACAGGGCCACTTGGCTAGAAATTGTACTAAACCCAAGGTGAATGGTGAACAAACTCCAGCGCAGCCTGCTGCTCCTGTTACGCCCAATCGAGAAAGAGCTCTTGTGACTGCCTCTGGTGTGCCTGCTGATAATGTCAACAGTGGAAGCCCACAACCAATGGGATTGGCCCAAGCTTTGGTGGTTCAGCCTGATTCGCCCTTTGACTGGAATTCAGAGATCGAAAGACTTCACATCTCAGCTCCTGAAAATCAAGCCAACTCAAGCAATATCGCTTTCATGGCCAGCGACGATCCATATCCAGTGAATGCTGATGTGAAGGTGGCACATGAGGAGGAGGAGTCGTCAGCTGAAAACTTTGCCTTCATGACTCAAATCCTGTCAGCACCTGTCAAAGGTCTCACGAAAGAAGAGGTCATTTCTGTTTTCTGCACTCCTGAATGTAGAGAACGAGTTGAGGCCTATAGAATCCACAACGCTGAGCTAATCGAAGACTATAATGAAATTAAACGGAAAAATTTCACTTTAACGAAAAACTTTTCAAAGAGAAAATCGAAGCTCAGCGTAAGGACATCGTCCAACTCAAGGACGATGTTAGTGTAGCTACGGCCCAACTCATCATAGTCAAAGAAAAACTGTGTGAGGTGACTAAAGAACTGGAGAATGTCAGGGATAAATACCAAATTAATCAGTTAAACATTAAAAAATTTGATTCCTCCAGTAAATTAGTCAAAAATCTGTGTGATCAACAATTGGCTTATTCTAAAAAGAAAGGGTCGGGATTGGGTTATAATCAGACTCCTCCTCCGTACAATAACAATTACACATACTTGCCTATGACCGAGGAGGAGATGCTGAATGAAAATAAAATGACATACGGACCCAAAAATAATAAGCCCTCAGTGAATGTCGAAGGTGCCAAAAATAGTAAGTCCTCAATTAATGTTAAATTTGCTGAAGAGCAGGTAAAACCAGAGACGTGTTTTGTATCAAAGGGTACTTTTGATCCTAACAGTTCTTCGTCATGTGCAGATAAAGTACCTGAAGTGATATGGGGAGATTTGTTTGGAAGTGAACAAGTTTTAGACTCTGATTCTTCTAAAACTTCTTTTGATAATACTAATTCTGGTTGTGTGTTTGGACAAGCGTTTTTGAACTCATTTCATAGTTATGTTTCGTCTTCTTTTGGGCCTGATGTTTTGGGCAAAACAGTAAATGCTTGTGATGAACCTTTTGAAAATGCGTGTGATGATGAATGTTTTCCAACTGCTGAAAATTGTGATTTTGATGTTTCTGATTCTCAAGGTGAAAATAGTGTGACCAATGATGTTCCTCAGGACACTTTCAGTGAAACCACTGAAAATGCTTCACAAGAGAATCAATCAGACACTGATTTTTCGTGTGAATCAAATTCAGTGGACGTTTCTACTGATGAATCTGGTGGGACCTCTTTGGATGGCAACGATAAAAAGGGATCATTATTTGGTAATGACGTCTCAGCCTCAATTGAGACTGAAACTAAAAATGATCTGCAAAACGAGAAAGAAGTCATTTTAAATGAAAATTTGAAAGAAACTTGTTGTGAAGAAAATCTTAAACCAACATCTGAAACACCAGCTCAAAATGATTTTCATGAAACAATAAGAAATGATAACTCTACTTTTTCAGATTCTCATGCTTGTGCCAGTGCTAGTTCTGATCCTCAGGTATCTACACGCTCAGGGAAGGCACAAGCAAGTCAATCAAAACAGAACAAGCAGGCTCCATCTTCAAGACCCAAAAGACCCGCAGCCACTGTGAATCGTCAAAACTCTTCCACAGTGAAACGACAAACGTGTTTCAACTGTGGGATAGCCGGCCACATTGCCAGAAACTGTGTTTCTGTGCCTTCCTCTGTGCAGTTAAAAAATCAACATGCACAACATCAGAAAGTCAAACCAAATCGATTTGGTCCTTCTAAGTCAATGACGACTCATAAGTCTAAGACAATGAAGAACGACCATCGTAGGGTCAGGCCTTCTGATCAAGATTGGAATGCAGCCAAACGTAGACATAAAAATCAGCAAAATCATTTTTCAGAAAACAGATTTAAGGCATTTGGTAATTATGCTAACAACTGGTCTAAACAATATTGGAAACCTAAATCTAGAGCCATGCATTCCAACTTGCCTCATACACTTCATAAAAATTCTGCCAATGAGAATTCATCAAAGTTTTTAAATAAAGACAATCTGGTATGGCAGAGGGTAACTTACATCGATGCAAAGGGACTACCCAGATCCACTATGGGCTGGGTACCTAAATCTAACTAATCCCGCTAATCGTGCAGGAACAGCTGTGGAGGACTACCGTGCGCCTCTGGTACATGGATAGTGGCTGTTCCAGGCACATGACAGGAGACTTATCCCAACTTGTAAACGTCAAAGAATTTAATGGAGGATATGTCTCATTTGCGGGAGGTGAATCTGGCAGAATCACATTGAAAGGAACTGTTCAAAACGGTGTTCTCAGCTTTGAAAATGTCAATTATGTTCCAGAACTGAAACACAATCTGTTAAGTATTTCGCAGATTTGTGATCGAGGGAATTCAGTTCATTTCACGAAGAAGGGATGTCATGTTCTTAAGCCTGGGATTGTTATTCCAGAAGACTGGTTCTTGATGACAGCTGAAAGAAAGGGAAATGCTTACGTCATTGATATGAACAAGAAACCGTGTGAAGAGATCACTTGTCTATTTTCAAAGATTTCAGAGCATGATGGTCTGCTGTGGCATCGTCGACTCGGCCATGTGAATATGAAAAATCTGAACTGTCTAGCTAAAGGTCAACTGGTACGTGATCTTCCGATCAAGGACTTCATGTTGGTGGAAAAATGTGTTGCTTGTGCGAAAAGGAAAGCTCATCGAAAACCTCATAAGACTAAACCAGCGCCCTCGACAAAAGCTGTACTCGAGCTACTTCACATGGATCTTTTTGGTCCAGTAAATGTGCTGAGCATTGGGAAGAAAGCTTACTGTTTGGTAATCGTCGATGATTACTCTCGCTACACTTGGGTGTATTTTCTCAGTCACAAAAATGAAACTGCTGTCTTGGTAAAACAATTCATCACTTTGGCTGAAAATCAAGCGAGCACTAAGGTGAAGGTTATTCGATCAGACAATGGGACAGAATTCAAGAACGTGACTTTAGATACTTTCTGTGTTGATAAGGGAATCGATCGTCAGTTCAGTGCGCCTCGAACTCCACAACAAAATGGAGTGGCTGAAAGAAGGAATCGTACTCTCATTGAAGCTGCGCGTACTATGCTGGTTGATTCAAAGCTTCCTAGCTTCTTTTGGGCCGAGGCTGTTAGCACGGCTTGTTATATCCAGAATCATGCTTTAGTAAACAAACGTCACATGAAAACCCCTTATGAGATTCTGGAAGGACGTAAACCTTCGGTTTCACACTTTCGCATCTTTGGTTGTCCATGCGTATTATTACTAATGGACTCCAACGGAAAGTTTGAAGTCAAAGGTGACGAATGTTACTTTGTTGGATATGCTAAAGGCTCTGCTTATAGGGTATACAACAAAGTAACTAAAAAGGTCGTCGAGTCGTGCAACATTGAGTGGCTTGAAGAGAATGCTACGGACGCTAGAGTTGGTCCAGATTGGTTATATGATTATTCTGCTCTGTTTAAATCATTTAACATTTTGTCAAGTGATGTTTCAGTTGCAGGTGTGTCTATTCCCAAACAACCATTGTCGTTTGAAGATACGGAAGACGAAGCACAGATGCAAGACAACGTGAGGCATCATACTGTTGATCCACCGGGAATGGTGTTTACGCAACATCCTACACCGACTCCGATGGTCAATCGATCCCCTGAGGGTGCATCAACTAGTGACTCTGCATTGTTTCCTGAACCAATTCCTGAGGATTGTACTGTCACTTCTCCTGTAGTTCACACTACAACCGCACCTAATGAGGGGGAGTCTAGCAACACCACCACTGAAGAGGAGATTGTACCTGATTTGGCCATACCTACGAGCGTCCAACGCAATCACCCAATCGAAAATGTGATTGGTCCTGTAAATGCAGGAATTTTGACCAGGAGTCAATCAGGAACCATTAACACTTGCTTATATTCTTGTTATCTTTCTCAAATCGAACCTAAAACCATTGATATAGCTTTGCAGGAACCTGGCTGGGTAGATGCTATGCATGAAGAGCTGAACCAGTTTGAAAAACTTGGAGTATGGAAACTCGTCAAGTTGCCAGCAGGAAAACGTAAGCTTGGAACTAGATGGGTATTTCGAAACAAGCAGGATTCTGCAGGTGCCATCGTTCGAAACAAAGCAAGGCTGGTGGTTCAGGGATTTAGACAAATCGAAGGACTGGATTATGATGAAGTATATGCTCCGGTTGCACGACTTGAAGCCATCCGGATCTTTTTGGCTTACGCGTCATACATGGGATTCACTGTTTATCAGATGGATGTCAAGACCGCGTTTCTCTATGGAGATGTGAAGGAGGAAATTTTTGTCGAGCAGCCGCCAGGGTTTGTGCATCCAGATCATCCTGAGTACGCTTACAAGCTAGACAAGGCGCTGTACGGGTTACACCAGGCTCCCCGAGCTTGGTATGCCACACTAACAGAGCATCTGTTGGCTCATGGGTACACGCGTGGCACCATAGACCAGACTCTGTTCATCAAGAAAGTAGGACGTGATCAAATCTTGGTTCAAATCTACGTTGATGATATCATTTTCGGATCTACAAACGAGGATCTTTGCAAGGAATTCGAGAGAGTTATGAAAAAGAAGTTTGAAATGAGTGCTCTGGGGGAGATGACACTGTTTTTGGGTCTACAAGTCAAGCAGAGCTCGCAAGGAATTCTTATTCATCAAGGGAAGTATGTGGATGATGTGCTGGCAAAGTTCAAATTCACGGACGCAAAGCCTGCTGAAACACCTATGGCAGAGAGACCATTATTGACTGAAGATGAAGAAGGAGAGTCTGTCGATCAACGTCAATATAGGTCCATGATCGGGTCATTGATGTATCTCACAGCTAGCCGTCCGGACATCATGTTCGCTGTTTGCAACTGTGCACGCTATCAGGCTAATCCTAAAACTTCTCATCTTACTGCTGTTAAACGGATCTTTCGGTATCTTAAAGGTCGACCTCGGTTTGGCCTGTGGTATCCGAGGGATTCCAATTTTGACTTGTTTGCTTTCTCTGACAGCAATTTTGGAGGTAGTGACAGTGACAGGAAATCTACATCTGCGGGATGTCAATTTTTGGGTGATCGGCTCATTTCTTGGCAGTGCAAGAAACAACAAACAGTGGCGATATCCACAGCTGAAGCTGAGTATGTTGCTGCTTCTGCTTCTTGCTCTCAAGTGGTGTGGATGCAACATCAATTGCAGGATTATGGTTTGACTTATCTTAACACTACTATTTACTGCGATAATGATGCTGCAATACAAATTGTTCGAAATCCTGTTTTCCACTCCAAAACCAAGCACATTGATATTAAAGTTCATTTCATTCGAGACTGTTTTGACAGAGGTCTTATTACTCTTGAACAAATCGACACAGATGCAAATGCTGCCGATTTGTTCACCAAACCTGTCAGCAGCTCGAAATTCAGAGTGCTTGTGGATTTTCTAAAAATGATTCGTTTTACTGATTGAGCATGTTTTTGTTTTTCGTAGGTAAATTTGTTCATAAAATTTTCTATTCTTAGGTAGTTTTTATTTCTGCACAAATTTAGGGGGAGAAAAATCGAAAAATACAAAAACATTAAAAAATCGAAAAATACAAAAACATTAAAAAATTGAAAAAATACAAAAAGAGGTTTAAAAGGAAGTGTGGCTGGACTGGGAAATGAAATGAATTTTCACATTATGGTCGAGGGCTGACTCATGTAAGACCGGTATCGAAAAAGTTTGACTCTAGTATGATGTGTTGGTAGGCTCTATCCTTAAGATTGGAAACATTAGCTGTTTCTGTTCAGAACTAAACTAGTACATGACCTCAGAAAAGAAAATCACTTGGAATTAGCTCATGTCTATTTGAATGTCTGTATGTTTTTTTCCCGATACACACAATTTTGATCTGATTCTGAAATCTTATCTGAAAAAGTCGTGTACCTCCTCTGCTGCATCCAGATACATGCTGACCTGGAGGTGCTAGGCAACTACAGCTTCTGCTGCATCCAGATATATGCTGACCTAGCTGTACGTTGTCGATCTATAGATCAATTAACACCCGAAAGAGGCCCTCAAGTGCCCAAAAGAAACCCAATAAACCTATATCAAATTGAGAAAACTCATTTGATCTGTATATTATACCATCTCTGCATAAGATCTATTCTGTTCTCTTCTCAACCTATTCCCAGTTAAGATTTCAGAAATTTGGATTGGACTTGTGAAATATGTGGTAGGGAAACTGCTTGCATGATAGAGTGAGCTGTGCATAATTCCAGGATTTGATTAGTATTTGTTTGGGTGTTCATTATTAAAAATATCAAAACATGATAAAATGAGATACAGGCAGTTATATGGAAAAGGTCTAGGGAGATGAGTTTAAGAGGACAAATATACTGGCAATCGTCTAGATCATCCTGTAGTAGATCAGTGTTGATAAGTGAAGTCAAGCCCGAAACCTTGTGATTTGATCCCTGAGTATCTATGCAAATTTCCTGATTTATTTTTGTAAATAATATTTTATAATTTATTTTTGTTTTTTTAGGTTTTTATTTTGCAAACATTGCTCAAAAGGTTTAATGGATAGTTTTTATTAAATCAGATTTTGAAAAGGGTTTAAAAAAATAATTAATAAATCTGTTTTGAGCCCAAGTCCATAAGGCCCAAGCCCATAAGACATGGGCCCATGAAAACAGTTGAGTATAAAAGGTGATTACGAGTCAGAATCCTTATTCACTCGCAATCTGATCTCATTTCTCTCTCAAGATTCCGGCAATTATCATCGATTCCGACTGGTTTCCGATTGCGACTCGCAATCTGATTTGATATTCATCAAGGTACAATGACGTAATCATTCAAGTTTTGCAGGAAAGTTTGAATATTTGTTGAAGATTCCGATGAATTTTTGAAGATTCCGATGAATTTTTGAAGATTCCGATGAGGATATGAAGTTTCAGATGATGTTTCCGATGAACTTTTGACTCGCAATCAAAACATTTAAGACTCGAAACCAGCGGTTACGAGTCGTAACATCAAGATTGCGACTCATGGTTGCGACTCAAATTGTTTGTTGCGACTCATGATTGCGACTCGTAATCTGCTGGTTGCGACTCAATTTTGCTGGTTGCGACTCATGGTTTCGACTCGAGACCTTTGGGTTGCGACTCATGGTTTCGAGTGAACAGTGGCAGTGTTTGTTTTGATTTTCATTTTTATCACTGTTATATCTGTAATTGGAAACTTATATGATTTGTGTTATGTGCAGAAAAATGGATTTAAAGTTTATATCTTCTCATAATCAAGTTGGATATTTAGCACCTCCACCAGTGAAGCACAAGCAGCTGTATACGTCGTTGATCAAAGGCCTAAATACATGCAGGATTGTTCATGCTCTACGTGAGAATCCAGTTGTTTATGAAAGCCTTATTCAAGATTTTTGGAAGACTGCTAAAGTTGAAATCGTTGAAGGAAAGGGAGCTATAGTTGCAGAGATCGACGTGACGAAGGTTATAGTGACTGAGCAGATTATTAGAGATGTGTTGAAGTTTAATGATCAGGAAACAGATCCAATCGAACTTGCTGCTGGAACCATTGAAGCAATTTTGCCTCGTTTGAGTTATGAAGGAAAGTTTCCTCCCCTGGTTAAGAAGTTTGTTCATCCTTACTGGCGTCTATTACTGCACATGTTCCTCTTGTGCATGACAGAAAATAGAGGGGGAATTGATCAGTTGAACACTACACAGACTGTTGCGTTGATTTGTGTGATTACAAACGAGCCGTTCAATTATTCTAAATACATCTTGGAAGCAATGAAGAGGAATGCAATCGGGCTTCGAAAGGATAAGTTTCTTATGTATCCAAGATTTGTACAGATGATTTTAAATGAGCGTTATCCTGAATTGAAGAGATCTGGTAATACGTTGGAGTTAAAACCCATGGGTCCTTCATGTTTTGGTGCTCTCACTACGAAGAAAGGAACGGAGAAAAAGTTTGAAGGTTTGATCGAGTTGGAGAAATTTGGTCAGTTTGCAGAGACCGAAGATATTGGTGAGAATCCAGTGATGGCACGAGCTGTACCTGCACGTGCTATTGTTGCTGAAGAACATGATATTCCAAGGAGAGCTGAAGATGAGCCTGAGCCAGAGCGTATTACAATTAACTCTGACGATGAAGGTGTTGAGATAATGTGTAATTCTGATGATGATGATGACATAGA
Organism: Helianthus annuus; assembly: GCF_002127325.2. NCBI lineage: Eukaryota > Viridiplantae > Streptophyta > Magnoliopsida > Asterales > Asteraceae > Helianthus > Helianthus annuus. The sequence goes on along the minus strand of NC_035447.2, from coordinate 76,320,417 downwards.
ACTTCCTCCTGAAGTTAATGCTGATGCTGTTTCTACAGTTAATCCAGTGATTTCTGCTGAAAGTTTGGCTATGCTGATAAAGACAGTAACTGACAAGATGGGAAATCCTCCTTCCAATCTGTCAGTATCAACTGAAGAGCCTGTTGAAAGCCCAAGGGATTCTGATTCCATTCCGTTGAAAAGGAAAAGGAGGGATCCTAGACCTGGAATGTTTGTTGAACAAGGAAAAGATCGATCCATAAACGTTGCTGCTGATGACGAAGGTTTGTATGATTTTGATTTTGAAAAGTACGTTGACGATGCTACCACCACCACTGCAGAGAATATCTTTGAGTCTGGTGTTAATACTCAAAGAGATGATATAGCTACAATGGAGGTTGAAGTTCAAAATGAAGCTGGGCCCAATGTTGAAGTTCACAATGAAGCTGGGCCCTCTGAAATTGTTAGTGCTGGACCTTCTGGTATTGTTCATGAAGAACCGGGCAGTTCAAGTGGTAAAAGGCCTGTAGAACCACTTAGAATGCCATTTGATAGTGATTCTAGTGACGAAGATGAGTTTATAAGCATGAGGGAGATGAAGAAACGATTGGTTGTGCTTGAGCAAGATTCGATTCATAAAGATGCAAAGATTATTCAGCTTGAAGACACAATTGTGAAGAAAGATCAACAAATTGAGCAACTTCAAGGAGACGTTAGCTTGTTATTCAACATTGTTTATGATCTACGAGGAAAGCTTGAAAAGAAGTTTGGCCAGGAATTTTCTGATCCAACAGATGTTGAAAACAGAAAGAAAGCCTTTGAAAAGGATAATGCTGAAAAGAATGCTGCAATGGAGAAATACTTTGAAAGAGTTACTGATCCAGAAGCAGATAGAGCAAAGGCAGAAAGGTTGAAAAAGAAAAGGGAGTTGGTGATCTTGAAGAACAAGAATGTAAATCCAGACGATGAAGATGCTCATGCGACTCATCACTTAATGGATGTTGGTGAAACCCTTTATGATAAAGTTGGAAATCGTTCTGGGGTAGTTAGCTGGGGATATGATCATGATCGCAAGAGATGGTGGATCAGAAGAAAAGTTGGACCTGTTGAATGGTACAAACGTTCAGGACAGTTTCAGTCTTTCACTAAGGTGGATTTGACAGACTTGTCTAATAAACCTTATGTGGATGATAAGCCTAATGGTCCTGGATATGCATTCTTTGAGAGGTTGAAGAGGGAGGGTGCTAAAGGTTTTCCCTCGATGCGTACGGCAGATTCTATTGTTAAACCAGCAAAAGGGATTAGAGATCCTTATACGAACAAACGTATGAAGATTGTGCACTGGCCAGCTACTGATAAAGAGAAGACAATTCCGTTGGTGAGAAAGATTCCCAAAGGAGCACTGAAAACATTGCACTTTTGGGCATATGATGAACGTCTTGGACAAGCGGTGATTGTTTGTGATGGAGATGCAAGTTACTGTTTGGTAGATCAGGTTGACTTGTTGAATCTTGCGGTTGAAGATCTGGAAGTGTTGGCAAGCAATCAAATCAGAGCTACAGAAAAATATGAAGAAATTGCTAAGGGTTGGACGTCTACTGTAGCGTCTGTCATGCATATCCATAAGAAGGGTTTTGGTGGTTATAAAGACAGTGTGAGTGGTGGTAATCAAGGCAACTGAAGTCAGAAGAACCTTCATGCATAAACCTAGGGGGAGATTGTTGGAACCCGAAGGTTTATTCATGTAGGTTAGCACAGTTTAGGGGTTGATCTTGTAATTGTTTAGTTCTTATATTTTGGGTTAATTATGTAAGGGTTGGGCTAGTCTTGTAGGTGTCGCATGGGCTTAGGAATCGGCCCAGATGGTTATGTATTTAAACAACCTTTAGTTCATTGTTTAAGGGTTGTTGATCTAGTGAATAGTTGGGGGCGACATCTAGGAGAAGGAACCGAGTTCCATTCGAGTCTTGTATCAGTCTTTGGCAATCATTGAATGCAAGATTTCGGTTTGTTCTTTATTCATTGTTTATATTTTGATCTTTATATTTATTCTTGAATCACGTATTGATTGGTTTCCGCACAATCAATAGTTTGTTTGATATCATTGAGAGATCCTCACGGGTTTTACAAAATTTCGTCCCGAAATTTAGGAAGAAGTAACAAAAAGTGGCGGATACTTCGTCTTCATATCACTCTCAAGTTCCCAAGTAAACTTAGCGCCACGTTTCCTTCCCATCGAACCTTGGCGATAGGAATTCGACTACGCCTCAATTGCTTGACACCTCGGTCCATTATCTCGACAGGTTTCTCCACAAAGTGCAGTGTTTCGTTGATTTGAAGATCTTCTAGTGGAACTTGAAGTCCTTCATCAGCTAGACACTTCTTTAAGTTTAAAACATGGAAGACAGGATGAACGTTGTTGAGCTCTTCAAGTAGGTCCAATCGATACGCAACCTTGCCAATCCTTTCGAGAGTCTTGAAAGGACCAACGTAGCGAGGTGCGAGTTTTCCTTTCTTACCAAATCGAACGACACCCTTCCAAGGGGATACCTTGAGAAGTACGAAGTCACCTATCTCGAATTCCAAAGTCTTGCGTCGCTTGTCGGCGTAACTCTTTTGTCAGCTCCTGGCTTTCAGTAAGTTGTCTCGAACCTGTAAAATCTTATCCGTTGTCTCTTGTATGAGCTTGGGACCAGTGATTTGAACTTCACCAATCTCGTGCCAACAAATAGGCGAATGACATTTGCGACCATACAATGCTTCGAAGGGTGCCATTTGAATACTCGCGTGATAACTATTGTTGTACGAGAATTCGATCAAAGGCAAGTGTGAATCCCAGTTGCCACCAAAATCGATTACGCATGAACGAAGCATATCCTCTAAGGTTTGGATAGTACGCTCGGTTTGACCGTCTGACTGAGGATGGAAAGCGGTGCTAAGGTTTAGAACAGTACCCATAGCAGATTGAAAGGTTTGCCAAAGACGAGACGTAAAGCGACCATCACGATCGGAAATGATGTCAATGGGGATACCATGACGACAGATAATTTCATCAGTGTAGATTCTAGCCAATTTCTCGAATTTTAAATCTTCACGAATGGGGAGAAAATGAGCTGATTTGGTCAATCGATCAACAATCACCCAAATATTGTCATGACCAGAAGAAGTACGAGAGAGCTTAGTGATAAAATCCATAACGATGCTCTCCCATTTCCAGACAAGAATTTCTGGTTGTTCAAGCAAGCCAGAGGGACATTGGTGTTCAGCTTTAACCTTCGAATAAGTGAGACATTTCACAACGAAGGTAGCGATATCTTTCTTCATTCCCGACCACCAATAGGACATACGCATGTCTTGGTACATCTTATCAGCACTAGGAGGAATGGAATATCTCGATTTGTGTGTCTCCTTCATTAGGAAGTCTCGAAGGTTATCACGATTAGGAATCCAAATACGATTGAGATAGTATAGGATACCATCAGATTTAGACTTAAGATCTTCTTCAACGCCATCTCGTATCTCGAGGGAGAGACTTTCCTCATTAACGGAGGCGTATTGAGCTTCACGAATGCGGTTTTGAAGATCGTTAACGAGTTGGAGACAACGAATACCCTTTACATGAGTTTTACGACTAAGCGCGTCGGCCACTACATTCGTTTTACCTGGATTGTAGCGAATTTCGCAGTCGTAGTCGTTTAACAATTCCACCCAACGACGTTGACACATGTTCAGTTCCTCTTGGTTGAAGATATCTTGAAGGCTCTTATGGTCGGTGAAGACCACACACTTGGTACCATAAAGGTGGTGTCACCAAATTTTCAAGGCAAAAACAATTGCGCCAAGTTCAAGGTCATGAGTAGTATAGTTCTTCTCATGTATTTTGAGTTGCCTCGACGCGTAAGCGATAACCTTGTCTCATTGCATGAGGACACAACCAAGACCAAGGTTCAAAGCATCACAATGCACGACGAAGTCGTCGCTACCATCAGGAAGCGCGAGAATAGGAGCATTACAAAGCATGTCCTTGAGAGTTTGAAAAGATTCCTCTTGTTCGGGACCCCAAACAAAAGGTTTCTCTTTTTGTGTTAAATAGGTGAGAGGAACGGCGATCTTAGAGAAGTTGGAGATAAAACGACGATAATAACCAGCAAGACCAAGAAATGAACGAATCTCAGACGGAGACTTAGGTGCGATCCAATTCTTCACAGCTTCGATTTTAGTGGGATCAACGTGAATACCAAGTTCATTGACAGTATGACCAAGAATTGAACTTCTTTTAACCAAAATTCACATTTAGAGAATTTGGCGTAAAGACGTTTAGTACGCAGAAGCTGAAGGATAAGATGCAAGTGTTGCTTGTGCTCTTCTTGAGTCTTGGAGTAGATAAGAATTTCGTCGATGAAGACGATCACGAAACAGTCTAAGTACGCTTTGCACACGCGGTTCATCAAATCCATGAAAAAAGCAGTTGCGTTGGTCAAACCAAAATGCATGACCACGAACTTGTAATGACCATATCGTGTACTAAAGGCGGTTTTAGGTATATCTTCTTCGAGAACTCGAAGTTTATGATACCCAGAATGAAGGTCGATCTTTGAAAAGCAGGTCGTGCCTTGCAATTGATCGAAGATATCGTCAATGCGAGGAAGAGGGTATCGGTTTTTGACAGTAAGCTTGTTGAGCTCACGATAGTCAATACATATATGGAATGACCCATATTTCTTTTTTACGAATCGAACGGGAGCACCCCAAGGAGAAGTACCAGGGCGTATAAAGCCTTTATCAAGAAGCTTTTGAAGTTGGCTCGAAAGCTCTTGCATCTCAGAGGGTGCTAAATGATAGGGAGACTTAGCGACAGGCACTAAATCAATGCGAAAGTCGATAGAACGAGCAGGAGGCGGACCAGGAAGATCGTCGGGAAAATCACGCACAATAGGAACGTCACTCATGCGTGGGTCTTTGTCCTTCTTTTCCACAATGTGGGCGAGAAAGGCAAAGGTACCCTTGCGTAAGCATTTGTTCGTTTGAATACACGACATAAGCTTGAGACCTTGATAAGGTTTCTCACCATAGACGTGAAGAGAATCACCGTTTGAAAGAGAAAGATAAATGAACTTTTCAGAACAGACAACTTTAGCACGAACTCGCCTAAGCCAGTCGATACCTACTATGACGTCGAACTACCCATTTGGATAGGTATGAGGTCAATGCGAAACGTATGATCGTTAAGAATCAAGGACCACTTGGAAAGGACAGAATCGACAACGACAGATTTACCATAAGCGACTTCGACAGCGAAAGATCTTGGCAACTTAGAGTGTTTACACTTAAGCAATGGTTCGAATTCTAACGATACAAAACTCTTATCGTCGCCAGTATCAAATGAACACGAAGCATAAACATGGTTCATAAGGAACGTACCAGTAATGAAGTCGTTTGCATTTTGAGCTTAAGCAGTGGCGAGGAGAAAGGCTCTGCCTCGAGCTGGTTGTTGAGCCTGTTGCTGTTGTTGAGGCTATGGCTGATTGAGTTGAGGGCACACGTTGGCGAGATGATTGAGGTCGCCACATTTAAAACATGCTCGCACAGGAGCAACTTGAACTTGGTTTGGAGCAGGGTTTTGGGCTACAACAGCTTGGTTTCGATTGGCCATAGATGGTTTGTGGCAGTGTGAGAAAAGTGCCCATAACGACTACAATTGGCGCACTTGCAGCACGGAACGTTGGTAGGATGATTGTACTGGCACTGGCCATAGTTGGGTTGAGTCTCGATGTAACTTTTGCGTGGAGGTTCAGCGTTGGGTACAGCAGGCATGGATTGCAAGGGTTGAGGGTTTGGCGGAGTGATAACCGCATAGTTTTGGCTTGAAGCCTTCTGCTTCTTGCTCGTTTTTTTTTCTTGGTGGTAGAGGGTGTTTCGGTGGGTGTTTCAACAATGGCCTGGTGTGCGTTTTTCAACGAAGCTTTTGCGGCATTTCTGCGCATGACGTGGTTGCTGTTAAGGCGAGCGGCTAAATGAAAGGTTTCCTCGATAGTTGCTGGACAAGCAGCTTCCACGAGGTTCATGAAAGAATCGGGTAAGCAGTGGATGTACTTGTTGATGGATTTCTCAAGGGTATCAACTTGGCTAAGGATGTTGAGTTGTTTGAAGCGAAGGGTTAAGCCATCGTTATCATCATCAACTTGCTTAAGATGCCAAAATTCGTGTTCCAATTTCCTCAGTTCGTGAGGAGGACAGAACTCTTCCTTTATGATTTTCTTCAGTTCAGCCTATGGTAAAGCGTGGGCGGCATCCTCACCTCTTGTGCTTCGCTCAGAGGTCCACCAATCAAAAGCTCTTGATCGGAACACCCCTGTAGCATTTTGGGTGCGCAAGTCGTCAGGACAGCCACTTTGATGGTATGTCATCTCCATGGCGTCGAACCAGGTTAGTAGTGCGGTGGCACCATCCTTTCCAGTAAATTCCAAGGGTTTACAAGCCATGAACTGCTTGAAAAGGAATGGTGTCTTTGGTTTCTCCACCTTGGAATCAACATAACCATGGGGCGAATCCGAGTTGGTTTGGATTCGGCTAACAATGTCAGGTATAACTCGGGCCATTTGATCGGCCATTTATTTAGTGATGAGACCAACTAACTGTTGTTTGGAGATAGAGTCATGGTTGGAACCTTTCTTGGACTTGGTCTTCTTTGATGAGCTTGGAGATGCCATCTAGGAGTTCGAAAGAAAAGGAAAGGATGAGACTTGATCATAAATTTCAAAATAATGTTTTTGCATGTATAAGCATGTAAGTGTTCACGTATCACGTATAATTCACATAATTCGCATGTATTCGACAAGTATAACCACGTATGAATGCGTAAAAAGAGTATAAATTTAGTTCGTTCTTCGAGAATTATCATTTTTTTATTGCGCGAGACGTGCGAATTGTGTAACGGTTTTGAAATGAACGAGGTAACAAGTATAAAATCACATATAAATCGAATCACATAAAAGAGAGGCTCATAAAACATGGGATTGTTTCGGGTAGAGAAACGTCGACTATTCCAAAGTGAATTGATGTGTGTAAAATGCAACATATAAATTACATCAATTGTGGCATAAAACTAACCCCTTTTTAGTACTAATGTTGGAAAAAATATGTTTTTGTCTTCCTTTTGTATTTTCAGGATTAAATGACCTCAAATAAACAAAAGAAGCAAAAAGGTAGCTAAATCTAACATAAATACAAGAAAAGGAATAAATGTGGCATGCCCAACCCCTCGACAGCATCCTCCCAAGTAAAAACAAGAGAACAGAAGGTTGAACACGCCCCGTGCTCAATGAGCACGGGGGCGTGCCCAAGTGTCTGCAGAAAAGACAAAGTTGTAGAAGCTTCTATCACCCAACATGGGGGTGTGTCCATCGGACATGGGGCCGTGGTCAACGCAAAGATTCGCATAATCTAAGCAAATCTTGATAGTACAGATACGCTTCTGCACATGGGGCCGTGCCTAGCGGACACGGGGGCGTGGTCAACTAATGCAGACTAACTGCAATTAATGAAGAAAGAGAAGAGGGATGGACACGGGGCCGTGCCCAATGGACACGGAGCCGTGTCCGAGCTTCTGTGCAGGCTATAAATAGGGGTGCTTGGCTCACTTGCAACTCATCCCTTGGCAAACCACCTCTCTCACACTTCACCCACCCACCACCACCATCATCCATCATCCATCATCCATCATAGAGTGTGTGTAGTAGTCTCGGGATCCAAGATTGATAGTAAGAGTTCTTGACAATCAAAGGCCATGTTTGCCTAAGTCTCTTACATCACTTGGTGAAGACAAGCATTTAGTGTAATACTTTTTATTTTTAATCTTTTCACACTTTTTATTTGGTTGTGTATTAGTGACTTTAATAACTAGTTTCTTATGTTGAAGGTGAATCTTCCTTATCATTTGTCCGCGGTGTCTTGGCGTTATTTTACTGTCTATATAAAATAAAAGATTTACACCATTCATATCTCCACGGTCTATATGGAGATATGTTGGCTACCTGGTCGGGGGTTAAGGGAATGGTTTGGTAAGAGTCTTGCCTTGTTCAGTGTATAGATCCTGCAAGGACCTGGGTCAAGCTTAGTAGGACCTCCTTCAATACCCACTGGTATTGGATGGCGGGGGTTCGAATTTCTTGATCCCCTCATATGTAAACTACTATTAATATATTAACCCGGCTATTTAGGATTGTATCCCTGCTGACTCAAACTACTTAGCCGAGGATAACGTCACCTTCAAAAGAGGAGCCTACCACATTACGCATTAATAACTTAATTAATTATCTTTCAATAATCCAACCCTTTAGGATTGTATCCTTGCTGACTCAAACTACTGTTTTGGCTTCTTTGACTCGTAGTTAATCTAATCTATGCTTAACGTTAGTTGTATTATGTGGAGTATCTATTAACAATCGAGGTTTATTCAATATCTATCGCATATTTCATCGCTTTATCGCTTATCGCAATCGCGCTCGCAACTCAAAGTACGCATTCTGGTTAATTATATATGTGTGTGTGCCTTTTATGTGTTACTTGTGCATGTTTAATATGTTGTGTTCTGGTAATCAATCGAAACTCGAATCACAATCGGATCGCAAACGCTGAACGCAAGTAAGATAAGATGATTGTATGTTAGATATAGTAGTTGGGATTAAAAGTAATTTGAATAGGTAACTCTATCGCATTCGCATCGCTCGCAATTGTAATCAAAACAACAAAACTCGTCGCACTGAACACTCGAACCAGTTGACTGATCGACCAGGTGACCAACCGATCGACTGGCTGGCCGATCGAGCGACCAGCTGATCGATCGAGCTGCCGCTTGATCGGCCAGCTAGTCGATCAGGTTGCCACCCGATCGACCCACTCCTTTCCACTTTGGGTAACCCTATAAATACCCCATGTCACCATCAAACTTTCTACTTTTGGTACTCTCTGTCCGACCAGCGCTTCAACCTTGCTTTTCTCCGATTTCCTCTCAATTCCGGTAAGATCTCAACCTAAGTCTTGTACATCTTTGATCTACACTTCATTCTACACCTTTCTATCTTTCAAATCTCAACTTTTAACCATGAAATCACTAGATTTGAGGTGTTCTAGGATGTTGTCATCATGGTGTTCTTGAGAACTTCATGTTTTGGCCTCAATCCATCGAGAACAACTTAGATCTAACCGATTTCCACATAAACAAATGATCGGAGTGTCGCGCTCCGGTCAAAGATAATATTTATATACCCTAATTACCCTTAACAAATAGCTAGTGGTAGCAAGGGGTCGAACCACGAAGAGTATGTGGTTTGCGAATGGACTTTGAATGAAATTTAGAGAATGTCACTTTTATGAAGCTTGCCAAGATATGTTTTTATGTATTTTTAATTGAGTTGAAAATGTGAATTATGAATACTAAAAACAAACAATTGCAATGATGTAAATAAAGGTTTTGACAAGATAGAGAAAACAAGGTTCACACCCGGTTCGGTTATTGCAATCCTAGGGTTCCTACACGTTTTAGATTTAATTCACTTGAATATGTTATTAACGGATTTCTGTCATCAAAGCTTAGGTGCCAATTGTTATCAACGCATACACGGACTACAATGCACTTCGTTACTTCGGACAAATAAAACCTTTTGAATGACAAGGCATAATTGCACAAACTTATTTCGCAAAGTCAAATTTCATAACTCACTCGACAATTCACAAATATAGTTCAAATGCAAGACAATTATCAATCAATTCAAATACAATTCAAGTTGTCACGAAACCAAACTAAAACATTGTTCAAACCCTAGACTTACAATAACCTACACCGGGGTGAAACCTCCAAGAAATTAGCCGCTCATGGTGTAAACGGTACGATCAACGGATGCACAAGACTTCAATTGGATCATCTTGGAGCTTGAGGATGGATGGTGGAATGATTAGGGTTTGGGAATAGTTGGTGGTGATGGATGGATTGAAGGTGGCAGAATGGTTGTGATGATGATGAACTAGGGTTTGGAATCAAGAAGATGATGGTGCTTTCGTTCTTGATTCCGGATGTAGAATTGATGGTTGATGGATTGGTGATGAGATGATAGGTGAATATTGGCTCCAAGACTTGTTTTCAAACTCCCAATGAAGTGTAACTCCCGTATTCAATGAGCTTGGACCAATAGGAATCGAACTAAACCCCCAAATGATCAAAATTCCCGTTTCTGGTTTTGGCAGGCCGTCGCCGACGGCCCTCAACCCGTCGGCGACGGGTCTTGGATTTTCAACATCTACCCGACGGCTAAAACACCTGGATACGGGCATTTCTAGCCTACGGCCATTTTAAGGGGGCGTCGCCGACGGCTTGGTACACGTCGACGACGGGTTCTCAAAACTTGATTTTCAGCTTTCGCTTGTTTCGCTCCCGTTTGATCCGTAATGCGTTCCGATGTTCCGGTTTTCAATCCGATGACCCGTAAAGCTCCCGAAAAGCTCCTTAAACTTCATCAAACCTGCAAAACACATTCTTGATTAAAAGTAGGCTATTCGAAACTAAAACTCACGTAAAAACGTTAAGTTAAACAATTACAAGCACCGGTTTTCAACCACGTATCACATCCCCACACTTGTCTTTTGCTTGCCCTCAAGCAAATCTGTTTTTCACTTTCACGTGGGTCAAACAACGAACATACATCCCATTCCCGAGACAAGGTTAAGGTCTAATGTCATACAAAAGTTCAAACTCTTTATAATATTCAATGTATTTAGCGGTGACGTGCTTTAGATACACAAATGGTTACCCAAGATTAACCCGCCCGTAAAACTAACAAATCATGCATATCCCTCACAATGTGCTCTCCACTCGGCTTAAAGTTTGCTAATCATGTGTAATGTGTTAGCTTTTCAACAATTAATCGCTCAAACCAAATAGAACACATACCCGCATAGGCTTGCAACTCAATCATTCTCCACTATCGAACACAAATACTAAGCACAAGTCAAAAGGTCTTTGAAGGGTTGTAACGGGGCTAGGCGAAGGGTAAGGAGTAGGATATTTTTTTTTTTTAAAGTGACTATGGTGATGAAGAATTCGAATTTTATTACAACAGACTATACTAAACAAACGCAAACTATAAACATCCATAATGGGCAAAAACTTTCGCCTTTTATTCAACAAACTACTAGCACATCTTTTTGTGTTTTTCTCACTGCTTTTTCATTCTTTTTCGCAATAATTTCTGATTTTTTTTTTTTTTGCACATATAAACCACAACTATACAAACAAATAATCCTAAAATCGAATTTCCATCACACGGGTTTAAAAGAAAAAGGTTTACGGTTATGGGCTATAGGGTGGTCAAATGAAAGGTTTAGGCTCAAAGTGGGCGACTAGGGGATTTATTTGGGTAAAGGTAAGCAAATGGTGTAAAAGAAAAAGGTTTACCTAATGCCTTAATCATTCTCGTGCTTGTATTCGGTCTATAGTCTCGAATGGATCAAAAGTTGCAAGTTCTACAATACGCGACTAATGGCTCACTCAACAAAGAAACATGTAATTGTGAATCTATGATGTAGAAAGGCTCAAACCTCACGTATAAGGGTATGATATGTGATATGCATACATTGCTAGTTCCTTAGGCGAATTATTCTCAAATAACCACCCACTAAATACCCGATATGCTTATTAATTTGAACTTGACCATGACAAAAGACCAAATGGTTTGTGACATCCCTCGTTGACTTGGTTACTTGTGCTTTTGAGATTGCTTTGAAAACAAGACATTTTTGAAAAATTTTTGAAATTTTCCCCCATCCCCACACTTGAGGTAAACATTGTCCTCAATGTGTAGTATTTAAATGAACGGGTCAAAATCAAAAATTTTTACTACTCCCCCATCCCCACACTTGAAGTACATATTGTCCTCAATGTGTAAGAACTAGAGTTTGTAAAGCACAAGGGATGTGACACGGCTAACCTCCCCAAAATTACACCCCGGAAAATAAAATACAAATTACAATCCACTTATTTGCTAACTAAAAATCAAAGGTAAAAAGAAACGTATGCACCTGGTTTTTCGCTAGTTCCTTGTGTCCTCTTCATCTTTTCAACCAAGCAGTTGTCTCACGAACATAGTGTACCTACAAATCTTAACCCTTGTGTAGAAGCATGCTTCTCACAACCATCAAAATTTGTTAATTACCTAGTTCTACCACTTTTATGAAATTATTACCAAGCCATACGTTATTGTACCTTTGACTTTATGTGGAAAATATTTTACAACAACAATAAACCTAACTCACTTTCGTAGGAATCACGGTTGCATTTAGCTTATGCAACAAGCCCTTTTAAACCTCCCGATAGCTCGGGAGGACGAGTAGGTCTCGTGAGGGTTATATAGGGAACACACCCACAAAGTTCATTTAACTAGGCAATAATTAAATAAAAACAAAAAGAAATAACGGAAAATAATATACAACAACAACAACATAAAACATACCATACCTCTACCGCTGATATCGCTCGTTTGGATCCATGGGCGGGTTGGGTTGGTATGGATAACCAGTGAGGGCCTCGAACATCTCCCTATAGTTATCTAAGGGGCTTTGCTCCCCTTGGGTTGGTGGTTGGTACGGGATTGGAACGAAGCTAGACCCTACCGCTTCAGGCCAATGCGGAGTCGGGTCGGATGGGCCTTGAGGATAGGGAAGATCGGAGTAATTTGTCCACCCCGAGTGCTCGGCGTAGGGGAGGCAGGCTTGGTAGTCTCTATGGTGTCGCTCCTGATCATGCAACACTTTGGCGTTATTAAGCGCCATCTCTTGAGAGACATACATGGCACTCCAACGGCGGCGGTTCAATTCTTCTTCTTGTTGTCGACGCGCCGTTTCCGCTTCTTCCCATGCCCGCCTTCGGGCTGCTTCATCCTCCTGTTGCTTTGCTAACTGTTCCATATGTGATCTTTGCATGGCTTGAAACAGTTCTTGCTCTTCCATGAACTTATTCATTCTTTCACGTTGGGCTCCTTGAGCGTCCCAATATTCTTGCATTGAAGCTCCGTAAGACCCTTGCCAAGCTTCTCTCCTTTGATTGTATTCCCGACCCTCTCCTATACACGCGGAGACATTATCATATATCTCCTGTTGCCCCCTGTCAAAGTTTTTGTAGGAGGGTACCCGTCGTCGGGTCACAAAACCTGCCACCTCAGCGTTTATCTCTCTATGTGGCCGCATATAACGTTGCCTTGGCCTTCGTGCCTCGGAGGGTTCAGCTTCCTCCTCTTCTTCCTCTTCTTCCTCCATCTCCACATCTTCTTCCTGCACGGGTGGTGCCCCGGAAGTACGAACCTCAAACTTGTTCCCCAAATCATCGGTCACCACATACCTATTTCCCGAAAACTTGACCTCTATCCTCCAATTTTTCTTCATGTAACCCCAAGTAAATTCCTCCACTGGCTTAGAGACCCATAGCGCTTCCAAGGGCAAGCAATTCTGCTGCACAAGCATGGCACTAATGAGGCGTGCATACGGAATAAACCGCCTCTGAGACGACTCCCTGGTAGCCCATGTGTTCATCATGACTATGTGCCTCCATGACAGTGTCGGGGTCCCATACAATAAGGCATGCGCCACCCTGCAATCACTTACTCTCACACCCCCACGATCACCAAATCTTGCTAAAATGTTCTCAACCGAGATCCCTTGAAGGATCTTTCCCTCGAGCGACATATGCTTCCGTTTCATGTCACCCCCTGGGTGGGTTGGCAAAATAACATCTATCAATTGATCTATGTCGTTGGTGTTCAAATGATTATCCAAAAAATTCTCAATGGATGGATAATCATAGGCTTGTACCCCCAAAGAGTCAAACCCAGCAATACGATTCATAGTTTCGAAAGACATCGTCATGTTTCCTCGAGATGTCTTCCCCACTAACTTCCATTGCGAAGGGGATTCATTCTTGTTTACCAGCTTCAAAGTGGACAACCACTCACATACTTCCGACAAGTAAATTCGGTGAGTATTGTCTTCACACCAATCCAAAACGCTCTCCCATCCCAACCTCTCAAACATTTGTACAATCCCGATGTTCCGGAATTCTTCTACATTCACGGTCCGTTCACATATCACTCTTGTTGGAACCGACGTGTTCACCCCGTTTGTCATCTTCCATTTCCACAACTTAGCTTCCAACTTTCTATCTTGGTAGCTCGACAACTGTTTGTTCTTCTCGTCATCCCAAATTCTGGCATTTTGACTATCCCTGAACTTTGCCCATTCCCAATCTTGTCGGTATAATCTTGGATCATTTTCTGCAACAGTGCTCGGTTGTTCCCATTTCTTCGGTATTAAACCGGAAGAAGACCCAATCCCGGATGATGAAGCTTGACCCGTAGTCTTTTGTCTCTTGCTTCCTGCCATGACTACAATCACAAACAAGCAAATCATCAATATAGATTCAACCTTCATTAACTCCCAAACTTTGAACATGAAGTATGATTTTGACAATTTATTTAACAAGTATACGCAAAGTCGCCTCTTTAAACTTCCAAAGTCGCTCACTTTGTCAATAACTTATTAATCTTTTGTCAATCTTACAATATCTTACAATTTCAACAAGAGTCAACATCATATTCATGTTCAATCATGTTCATGACAGTGTAATCACTTCACTTATGGTTATGACATGCTCAAATTCCATTCAAAACAACTAATCTTGCTCAAAATCATGCTATCAAAACATACATTGTCTAAACAACCTACTCTTAAACCAAAAAGTTTAAAATTTCGGAAGAAAAACACTAATATATAATAATCAAGCATAAATTTAAGAAGAATCCATACCTTTGGTGTTGTTAGACAAGAAGAACAAAGAAAAGATGACAAACAAGCACTTTTATGCACACCCTTTCAAAACCCTAAAGAACACGCCCAGAAATCTTGCACAATAGCAAGAATTGATGAAAACCGTGTTAGGGGTTTTGTTCGTCTTGAAAAATTACTCAAGATGGACCCAAGAATCAGTGGATTTGGTGGAGAATTGAGAGAATTTTGGTAAGTTGAATGTTTAGGGTTCTTAGGGATGAAGGTGGAGAAGATGAAGAATTGTGGAAGTAGGAGAGAGAGAGAGCAGGGAATTTGTGGTGAAAAAGTGATATAGGGAAGTTGTGGACCGAGTTTGTAGTGAATAAGGTGTTTGAATGATGTTTCGTTGGTTAAAGAAGGGTTTTAAATCGTTTTTTACATCATTGGGGTGAATCTGCGTCGGAACAAAAAAAAGGAGAACCCGTCGGCGACGGGTCCCACCCCGTCGCCGACGGGTAATGAAAATGCTGAATGGTGCCGACGGGTTAAGTGTCTGGTTACGGCCAAAAGTGGCTTACGGGGTTTTCAGAAGACCGTCGCCGACGGTCATCAACCCGTCGCCGACGGGTATTAGTTTTTTTTTTTTTTTTTTAATATAGGAGGAAAATTATGAAGTTTTACCAAAAGGACTATGTACCTTAAAAATTCCTAAAAATTATTAAAAATGTTTTTGTGATTTTTATAAGTTAAAATTTATAAACAAATAACCGTTAACGGCCCTACCACCCCCCAAAAAGTCGTGTATTGTCCTCAATGCACCAAATCAAGTCTAAAACATACCTTGTATCTTCACGACCCGTTTGGAATGCCCGAACTTCACACAATCAAGAAAGGTTAGTATGAACCGGAAACGATTCACATCCAATTACGCAAACAATTGAATAAGTATACATAACTTTACAAAACGTGTTACCGGTCCTTTTAATTCACCTCATATGTTGGTACGCTTCCCAAGAAACATACCAACTCCACATTTGCATCCTTTTTCTCTTCATTACCATCAAGGAATGGTTTAAGGCGGTGACCGTTAACCGTTTGCTTCGACCCGTCCTTCGGGTCCTTGATTGTAACATCGCCAAGTTTCCCGACCCGTGTAATCACATATGGGCCCATCCACTTGCTCTTGAGCTTTCCGGGGAAGTATTTAAGCCTCGAATTGTAGAGCCAAACCTTTTGACCCACTTCGAACTCCTTTGGCTTCAACTTCGCGTCATGTGCCCGCTTCATGTCATCCTTGTACTTTGAGGCACACTCATACGCTTCTTCCCTAAGCTCCTCCAACTCACAAAGCTTCAACTTTCGCTCCTTTCCTGCATCGTCATATTTCATGTTAACCTCTTTTATAGCCCACCAAGCACGATGCACAAGCTCAACTGGTAAATGGCAATTTCGCCCATAAACTAAGCGATAAGGAGTAGTTCCAATAGGTGTTTTATGAGCCGTTCTATAGGCCCATAAAGCATCATTCAACTTTGTTGACCAATCCTTTCGGTCGGGTCGAACGGTCTTTTGCAAAATTTCTTTTATTTGCCTATTGGAAACCTCAACTTGACCGCTTGTTTGTGGGTGGTAGGGGGTAGCAATTCGATGGTCAACACCATACCGTTTCAAGAGTTTGCCAAAATTAAAGTTTTTGAAATGAGATCCCCCATCACTAATGATTACTCGGGGAACCCCAAATCGAGAAATTATATTCGTTTGAACAAAATTGCAAACAACGGTATGGTCATTCGTTTTGGTGGCAATCGCTTCGACCCATTTGGATACATAATCGACCGCCACCAAAATGTATAAATTGCCATGCGAATTAGGGAATGGGCCCATGAAATCGATCCCCCATACATCAAAAATATCTACAATAAGGATCGGTTGCATGGGCATTTCATCCCTTTTTGATATACTCCCCAACTTTTGACACTCAACACAGTTTTTAGCGAAACGAAAAGCATCCTTAAAAATAGTCGGCCAATAAAGACCGCTATTTAGCACTTTGTGCCCTGTTTTGTGACCACTAAAATTGCCCCCACAAGCAAATGAATGCAAGTGCATCAAGACGCTAGGAATCTCCTCGTCGGGTATGCATCTTCGAACGACTTGATCCGGACAAATCTTGAATAAGTCCGGTTCTTCCAACGTGTAATATTTGATTTGAGACAGGAAATGCAACCTCTTCCTTCTATCCCAATGAGCCGGCAAGTCACCTGTAACCAAATAGTTAACAATATTAGCATACCATGGTAATATTCCAACTTTTAAGATGTGCTCATCTGGAAAAGTCTCATTAATTTCTTCACGGGAAGAATCCTCTACACTCAATCGAGACAAATGGTCCGCGACCACATTCTCACTCCCTTTCTTATTTCGAATCTCCAAATCAAACTCTTGTAATAGGAGTACCCATCGGATCAAACGCGGCTTAGCATCCTTTTTCTCCATGAGGTACCTGACAGCACTGTGGTCAGAATAGATAATAACTTTGCTACCCCATATGTAAGCCCGGAATTTATCTAATGCATAAACCACCGCAAGTAGCTCTTTCTCAGTTGTTGTATAGTTAAGTTGTGCATCCGAGAGAGTCTTACTTGCGTAGTAAATGGCAATCGGCTTTTTGTCTACCCGTTGACCCAACACGGCCCCAACCGCATAGTCGCTTGCATCACACATAATTTCAAATGGTAATGACCAATTTGGTGATTGCAAGATTGGGGCCTCAACCAATTTCTGTTTCAACACATTAAAGGCATTTTCACACTGTTTGTCAAAATTAAAGTCTCGGTCTTTTAACAAAAGATTACATAGGGGTTTTGTAATATCACTAAACCCTTTTATAAACCTCCTATAAAACCCCGCATGACCTAAAAATGACCTAATACCTTTAACGGTCGTGGGATAAGGTAAAGTAGATATGACTTGTACCTTAGCACGATCAACCTCTATCCCACGACTTGACACCACGTGCCCCAACACAATTCCCTCTTGAACCATAAAATGGCTTTTTTCCCAACTTAGGACCAAACTAGTTTCAACACATCTTTTTAACACTTTGTCTAGTTGGTCCAAACAAGTCTCAAATGATGATCCAAAAATTGAGAAATCATCCATGAAGATTTCTAAAGACTCTCCCACCATATCGGAAAAGATACTCATCATGCACCTTTGAAAGGTGGCGGGAGCATTACATAACCCAAACGGCATCCGCCTAAATGCGAAGGTACCGTAAGGACATGTAAAGGTAGTCTTTGCTTGATCTTCCGGATGGATGGCAATTTGGTTATAACCGGAATAACCATCTAGGAAGCAATAAAATTTTTGCCCCGATAATTTCTCAACAATTTGATCAATAAACGGTAAAGGAAAATGATCTTTGGAAGTTGCGGTATTCAACTTCCTATAATCAATACAAATTCGCCACCCGGTTACCGGCCGGGTAGCTACCTCTTCACCTGCGTCATTTTTGACGACTTGTATGCCGGCCTTCTTGGGAACCGTTTGTGTTGGGCTCACCCATTGGCTATCCGAGATCGGGTAAATGATACCCGCATCAAGCCACTTCAACACCTCTTTCTTCACGACCTCTCGCATGTTCGGATTTAACCTTCTTTGCGCATCTCTAACGGGAGTCACATTCTCTTCCGTGATGATTTTGTGCATCACCACCGAGGGACTAATACCCTTCAAATCCGCAATGGTCCATCCAATCGCCGCCCGATTGGTGACCAACACTTCCATCAACTTTTTCTCTTGCTCTCCGGTTAAATTTGATGCAATGATAACCGGGAGAGTATTGCCCTCTCCAACATAAGCATACTTGAGATGCTTTGGCAATGCTTTCAACTCAACTTCCGGAGGCTCCACTAACGACGGCTTCAATTTAGTATCAATGCTCTCTGGTAAGCTCTCGACTTGGTGTGTCCATATCGGTTTTCCTTCTCTAACCGCAAGCACCTCTAAACTCCTCACTTCCTCGTCCATGCTTCGTTCCACCTCCACCTGTGACCTGTCAAACACATAACAATCCTCCATTGTGTTTTCCCCATAAACGACTGTGTCGCAAAGAGGTATACACGTGTCAACAATGTCTGCCATAAAGCATTCATCATCAACTGAAGGGCTCATAAGTCCGGAAAAAACATGCAACCTCAACCTCCGGTTTCCAAATGTCATGTCAACCGTCCCCGTTCTGCAATCAATTTGAGCATTTGCAGTTGCTAAGAACGGTCGACCCAAAATCACCGTAGGTTGTTTGGTTGGGTCCTTGGCCACATAATCAAGTACAAGAAAGTCCACCGGATAGTAAAAATCGTCGATTTTCACTATCACATCCGAAACAATTCCACGGGGTAATTTAGGTGTCAAATCGGCTAACACCACGGTGGTGTTTGACGATTGGAGTGGACCAAACTCATATTGGTCATACAAACTACCCGGTAGAATGCTTACACTAGCACCAAGATCTAGAAGTGCCCGGTTGATTTTAAAATCGCCCACTTGAATTGAAATGATAGGCGCACCCGGATCTTGGAGCTTAGGTGGGAGTGCACCCGAAAGAATCGAACTCACGTTTTCGGTTAAATCTAATTTCTTTGGAAATTTGTGAGTGCGTTTTTGGGTACACAAATCTTTCAAGTACTTAGCATAAGACGGTACTTGTTTAATTGCATCCAAAAGAGGTAAATTGATTTTTACTTGTTTGAAGATTTCCAACAACTCTTCTTGTTGTGGACCTCTTTTGTTTACAACCTTTTTCGTCGGTCCCTTCAATGCTTCGGGGTAAGGGGCGGTATTAACCTCCACACCCTTTTCCTTAGCCTTGGGGACGGGAATGGCCACAACGGGAGTAACATTATTCTTTTTCAAATCGTTTTTATTTTGACCCGTTTGGCCATCCTCAAGCTCATCCTCACTAGCATCTTCCACCACCCCTTCAACAAATTGGGGTGGTGGTGTTTTGACACCACTATCAACAACTCGACCACTACGTAAAGTAACTTTATTAATTGGTACCTCACGTGTGTTCCTTGAGCTCGACCCTTGATGCTTAGGGTTTACGGTAGTGTCACTTGGAAGCTTTCCCGTGCCTCCCTTGATTTGGGCCACTTCTTCCGCTAGTTGGCCCACTTGTTTTGCTAATGCCTCATGTGCTTTGTCTCGAATCTCATTCTCCTTCTTGGATTCTTGCATCATCGAAAGCATCACATCCATCTTTGTATTCAAGTCATTACCACCGGTTTGGTTGTTTGACCCACCTCCGTTACCGCCTTGATTGTTGTAATTCTTTTGGTACCCACCTTGGTACCCTTGGTTGTAATTCCGTTGGTAGCCTCCTTGGTTACCACCTTGGCGGTGTTGGTATGATGACCCGCTTCCTCCTTGGTTACCCGATTGGAAATTCGGGTTCATTTGGTTTGAAGCATTACCATACCGAAAGTTGGGGTGATTTCTCAAACCCGGATGGTAAGTGTTGGAGTTCATGTCATATTGCTTCCTATCTCCATACACTTGATTGACTTCTTCGGTGTAACCACTCGAACCCATTGAACATTGCTCGGTGCTATGTCCAATATCACCACAATCCTCACACACTTCGAATTGAACCGCGTTCACCTCTTTCTTCTTTTTCAATTGAGCTATCTCCCGCTCTAAGGAGGAGATCCGATCCTTGGAATCGAGATCGGGAAGTGACCGGGAAACCGGATGCCTTTTTGCTCTATCGGCCGATTCTTTTTGCTTGGACCGTTTGCTCATCCTCTCTAAAAATTCCCAATCGTCATCCTCATGGTTGCTCAAAAGGGTACCATTGCTTGTCGTCTCAAGCCGATTCCACGTCGCATCATCCAAGCCCCGTACGAAACATTTCACCAATTCCCATTTTTCTATTTGGTGATGTGGGCATCTCCTCATTAGCTCTTTGAATCGGGTGAATGCTTCATGTAACGGCTCACTTGAAAGTTGACGAAATGACCGAATTTCATCCCTAGCATCATCGGTCTTGGCCATGGAATAGTATTCATCCAAAAATGCTTGTTGCATTTGTTCCCAAGTTCGAATACTATTGGGCGGAAGTGTAAAGAACCACCGCTTTGCTTTATCCTTCAATGAGAATTGAAATAGGCGAAGCTTCACTTCCTCCAATGCAAAATTGTGTCCTCCAATAGTATCACAAATAGATGAGAACTCCGTTAAATGGTTGTACGGCTCATCGTTAGACCTTCCGTTGAAATGAGGAAGGATATTGATGTAATGCGGTTTACAATCAAACATCCTCCTTTCACATACTATTGGAGAATTGTTTTCGGTCACTATCGGTCGGAAACGGTCATTGACTCCCCGTGGAGGTTGTTGACGACGTTGTGGCCCGTTGACTTCTTGATCGACTTGTCTCCGATTATCCCGTCTTTCATCCCTTCGCTCCTCTCTTCGATTATCTCTCGGGTTACCACCTCCCACAAAATGAGGAATCCGGTTAGGGTTTACATTGTTGTTGTTATTGTTGTTGTTGTAAAACCCTTCATTCCGGTTCCGTTGGTTGTTGTTTTGTGGTTGACGGTTGTTCCCATAACCATTGTTTCTTCCACCCCCATAGCCATATTCTTCTTCCCCAACGTAGTTGGCGTTTTGATAACCAATTTCCTCATCATCATATCCCCTAGCATTGTAAACATTCCCCCTATTCAAATAACCCCAATCTTCGTCCTCGTTGGCTCGATCATCATAATAACCCCCATCGTCCGAATTTTCCGTATGAATGCTCACATGCTCCGGCGATTGATAACCGGGAACGCTATACGGTTCATCATCGGGGATTGCATTCCTTAAATCGTCGAGGTTGAGAAACGGGTCTTCATTCGCGGGATTGCCGCGATCACGGTTACCTCTTCGATCGGAGTTGACATTCCGATCATCAAGGTTAATAGGTAACGATGCTTGTCGGTGAAGAGGTTGTTGTTGAGGTGTTCGTTGGGTGTTGTTGGTGTTTTGGTTTCGGAAAGGTGGAGTGGGTGGTCTTGCATTGGTGTTACCACCCGGTAGCTCTTGAGCGGGGAAAAAGGTTCCTCGGGTTTGGAATTGATTTGGGTGGAGGTTTTGGTTTGGGTTAAATTCTTGGTTGGAATTGTGGTTCGCCATTGAATCGGTTTCAATGGTCGGTGTGAGTGGTGGTGTTCGGTTGGTTTGATTAGAAGCAAGAGTTGCTTCTAACCGGCTTGCTAAGTTTCTTCTTGCGAGTCTTTCAATTTCCGGTTCGTAGACTAGAGGTGAAGTCCTCCCGGAATTTCGTGTACGCATGCACTACCTGTAATCTGCACAAGTAACACACCCCGCGTAACAAGGAAAAAGACAATACAAGAAGAAAGCAAAACAAATTAAACAGTTAATCACACAACTTCAAACAATATCCAAACACAAAGCGCACGCACTCCCCGGCAACGGCGCCAAAATTTGATCGGAGTGTCGCGCTCCGGTCAAAGATAATATTTATATACCCTAATTACCCTTAATAAATAGCTAGTGGTAGCAAGGGGTCGAACCACGAAGAGTATGTGGTTTGCGAATGGACTTTGAATGAAATTTAGAGAATGTCACTTTTATGAAGCTTGCCAAGATATGTTTTTATGTATTTTTAATTGAGTTGAAAATGTGAATTATGAATACTAAAAACAAACAATTGCAATGATGTAAATAAAGGTTTTGACAAGATAGAGAAAACAAGGTTCACACCCGGTTCGGTTATTGCAATCCTAGGGTTCCTACACGTTTTAGATTTAATTCACTTGAATATGTTATTAACGGATTTCTGTCATCAAAGCTTAGGTGCCAATTGTTATCAACGCATACACGGACTACAATGCACTTCGTTACTTCGGACAAATAAAACCTTTTGAATGACAAGGCATAATTGCACAAACTTATTTCGCAAAGTCAAATTTCATAACTCACTCGACAATTCACAAATATAGTTCAAATGCAAGACAATTATCAATCAATTCAAATACAATTCAAGTTGTCACGAAACCAAACTAAAACATTGTTCAAACCCTAGACTTACAATAACCTACACCGGGGTGAAACCTCCAAGAAATTAGCCGCTCATGGTGTAAACGGTACGATCAACGGATGCACAAGACTTCAATTGGATCATCTTGGAGCTTGAGGATGGATGGTGGAATGATTAGGGTTTGGGAATAGTTGGTGGTGATGGATGGATTGAAGGTGGCAGAATGGTTGTGATGATGATGAACTAGGGTTTGGAATCAAGAAGATGATGGTGCTTTCGTTCTTGATTCCGGATGTAGAATTGATGGTTGATGGATTGGTGATGAGATGATAGGTGAATATTGGCTCCAAGACTTGTTTTCAAACTCCCAATGAAGTGTAACTCCCGTATTCAATGAGCTTGGACCAATAGGAATCGAACTAAACCCCCAAATGATCAAAATTCCCGTTTCTGGTTTTGGCAGGCCGTCGCCGACGGCCCTCAACCCGTCGGCGACGGGTCTTGGATTTTCAACATCTACCCGACGGCTAAAACACCTGGATACGGGCATTTCTAGCCTACGGCCATTTTAAGGGGGCGTCGCCGACGGCTTGGTACCCGTCGACGACGGGTTCTCAAAACTTGATTTTCAGCTTTCGCTTGTTTCGCTCCCGTTTGATCCGTAATGCGTTCCGATGTTCCGGTTTTCAATCCGATGACCCGTAAAGCTCCCGAAAAGCTCCTTAAAGTTCATCAAACCTGCAAAACACATTCTTGATTAAAAGTAGGCTATTCGAAACTAAAACTCACGTAAAAACGTTAAGTTAAACAATTACAAGCACCGGTTTTCAACCACGTATCAACAAACAAGGATCTTTCATAGATCTAAACATATTCACGGTGAAAAGGATTGAGAGAAGGTTTTCCAACTTTCTTTCAACTCTTTTACTGTAACAACTGTCACTAAAATCAATAATTAGGACGATAATTAGTCAATAAGAAAACCCTAATTGAGACACCCAATTAATTCTGCACTAGCCCTAAAATTTTCAGAACAATCGAAATTAGGATCAGGGCCCCTAAAACTCAAGGGGGGTAAACCCTAATTGGATGTTTATCTATTAAAAACGTTGTTAACCTCTGATTGGTTAAAATTCTTGACTCATCCAAGCTACTCCCTTGCATGGCAAGTCTAGGACATTTAGGTATCCCTTACGGACAGTAAGGGATCAGGTTTACGGTCCGTAAGCAAGGCCAAATTTTGGCTATAAATAGCCGACCTTGGAACTCGATCTGGGAAGTTAAAACGACGTCCGAATACTCTGTGTGCGTCGAATTAAGGCAAAAAACTACAATAAACACACACGAATCACGAGGTGCTGCCGCAATCAGGGTAATAACTCGATCGCTATTACGATTCAACGTCCGATCAATTATAACTATCCAACGATTGTCTAAGTGCTGCTCAAATTGAGCTAATACTTTGATTATTCGTCGTGATTTCGACTTGAATATTTGAGTGCTGTTCGAATTCGGACTATGCTCTGTTATTCG